>NC_073743.1:16778070-17097070 GCF_023634155.1 Falco peregrinus | reverse complement strand
ACTTGGCATTTTTTGCCCTCTCAATGGTAATTTGCAACGTGGAAATATAAGACTTATGATACCTGGAGCTAAGAAATATCTGCAAAAAGATTATACTGTCAGCCAGCATCAATTATTGCGATCAAAACCTGATGCAAAAATAATGCCTGTCCTAGAATCCTCTTGCTGATATCTTCGTTATTTATACATGCACTGCAAAATAGCATTCATCCACAGGCACGTAACTGAATTTGCCCTTTGCCTAAATCTACAATATATACTACCTATATAAAGCAGAAAATGCTTGATATGAATCTTTTGTGAAATATGGTCCATAAAATTGATACAAGACAGGAACAAAGTCAATGTAACTAAAATATATACAGTAGGCCATTTAGGCCTATAATACCAATTTCCTATCTTTTTTTTCCCTTGTACTTTTGTGCTAAGTGCTAAAACTGGCCTATAGTAGTGAGTGAATTAGAGAATTATGATATGGTATATAGTGTTCATATCACTTTTATTCTGTGCAATAAATTTAAATGAAATACACATTATCTGAATTGGTATCTGCTATCTGAGCTGAAAACAAACATGTTCTCCTATAATCTTCATGCTATATTACCCCAATTGTGCTTCATACTTGTCATTTTCCCCTCCCTTGAGATTAAAAGCATCTAAAACTGGTATCTTGCACAGCCTCTTCTGGAATGACCGTGATCAGCCTGAACTCCTAAATTCTGATTTCATCAAGGTACAGGAATTATTCTAAACCCCCCCAAAATTGATGGAAAGTAATTCCCTCTAAAGCAGGCATGTGGGTGTCAGACTCTGAATGGGGTAGTTAACTTCTGCCCACTGCAACCAGCCCCCTACAGCATCGGATCTGGTGTCTTGCCTGGCTGGGCAGATATGTTGCTACCTGGGTTGATTCCTGAACTTAATTGGGAAGAGTCATGCTAAATCAGACCACACAGTCAGCTAGTTCAATAAATTGCCAGAAGGTGAAGAGTCTGGAGCACAAGTCTCACGAAGAGCATCTGAGGGAACTGGAGAAAAGGAGGCTGAGGGGAGATCTCATTCTCTACAACTACCTGAACAGAGGTTGTAGGCAGGAGGGGTTGGTCTCTTCTCCCAGATAACAAGCGACAGGACAAGAGGAAACAGCCTCAAGTTGCACCAGGGGAGGTTTAGATTGGATATTAGGAAAAATGTCTTTATTCAAAGTGTTGCCAAGAATTGGACCAGGCTGCCCAGGGAGGTGGTGGAATCACCATATCCCTGGAGGTATATTAAAAACATGTAGATGTGGTGCTCAGGGACACAGTTTTGCTGTGGACTTGACAGTGCTGGGTTTATGATGGACTCAATGATCTTAAAGATCTTTTCCAACCTTAATGATTCTATGATTCTAAGGAAGTAGATGTTTAGGAGAAGAAGAGATACAGGCTTTGAGAGCAAACATTTTCAGACATGTTTTGGAAACCCAAGTAATTGGTTGAAATGTCCTGTCTGGGGAACCCCACGGAACTCTTTGGTAGAACTGAGACTAGATGTGTTCCAACAGATTTTTCTAGAACATATACTATATTCATGTGACACATATATATTCAAATATTATTGGACTAAAGATAAAGTGTGTTTAATTGATTTTTTCAGAAAGAAAGCAAATCCTTCACAAAGGAACATTTATTACAGTACAGGCTATTTAAGAGTTTGTTCTTTGTCTCATTAACTTTCTCTTATGTCAGCAGAAAAAACGTGCTATGAAAAACTGCATGGGAAGATTTTGTCATGATCAAGTCTGATCACTTGACTCTAGGCAAGAACAACTGCAGTTACGCTCAAACCCAGGGACTGCTTTTGAAGTAAGAAGATGTTTATTGAAAAGTCCTGTGGCTATGAAATTAAATAAAAAGAGAGTGGAAAAAGATCTGGCTCCCTCACAACCTCTCTAAAGTCCCTTTTATAGAAACTGTCTAAACCTAGCTTTATTTCAGATGAGATCATGATTTCTTTCACTGTTATCTGCGATACTGTTCAATTTTTTTCACGGATATTTTTTTAAATTAATTTTTTTATTTTTTTATTTAACTCTGCTGATTTTTTGTCTATAGCAATTGTGTTCAAGTTGAGCCTATTTGGATGCCACTCAGGAAAGACATGTCCCAGAGCATTTGGTTACAAAACACATTAGCACATCATTCTGTTTTTTATTTCAGATTATGAGTTGCCTGAAGGAGGATAAATGGCTCATAAAGTCCTCAATGGCCTAAAAGCAGGACCATCTGTTGAAGTCATCAGTGACTTTGTGGCTGAGCTTAGCAGCTGGGAAGCCTTCAATTTATCAGCTCTTCTTTAAACAGGTAGGCATCTCTGAGGTCCATGGGAATTATTGTAACAGATTCTCGAAGAGCTGAGACAATGATAAGAGCTTTCCCCATTTCAAGATGATATCCATATTTCAACTCATTTTGACACACGGATTTATAGTTGTTCAGGTACTTGGGACTCTCATGCTAAAACTTCTCCACATCTGTTCATATGGCTCAGAGAGATTTTTCAGAATAGTAAAAAATGATAAAGATCCACTGGACCCTTAGTTCTGATACTGCTGGTAAATTTGAATACTAACGATTCACATATGTGCTTCTGAAGAATTATTGCTTCTAAATTTCATCACCCTTGGGAAGCGAAAGCATGAAATTCCAGGGCAAAGGAAGGGGCTAAGGTCTTGCTGGAAGAAAAAAAGAATGTGATTTTCACGGCCCACAAAAGATCAGAAAGCTCTGTTTTCCATTTCTACTTGAACCATAGAAAAGTTTTCATGTGCAACTAGATAATATTTTTTGAGTTGAATTACAGACCTGAAGTCTTATTTCAGTTCTTTAGGCACTACATGAGGAAAGTTCTGTGAATCAGAGTAGATGGAACACACAATAATGAATGCTGAATGTAGGCTACTGCAGCTATTTACTAAGGAAACAACCGGGATAAGACTGCACCTTAAATCTTACCTTCTCTGAGGGGTGGATTGCTTTGAATTGTAATGTTGCATATCCTCAATGGAACTCTCCTCCAAATGTAGGAAACTGATCCATTACCTTTGAATCTTATTTCTGGAAACAGGGGGAAAATGGGCAGGATGGTCATTCTTGCAAAAGATCTCAGTTGCCCTTTTCCCTAGCTTCAGAGAGTAAATTATTATTTTTTAAAGTTATTTCAAAATAATAATAATTTAAAAAAAATCTCTTCATTGCCTGATAGGATTTAAACGTGGAACTCTGATTTTCTAAACCTCAGTGTTAGTATAAATTGCAAAAGTTGTTGAACAATACATTTTGTCTCTTCATGTATTTGTCACAATTTTTTAATGGCTTGCTAAAATATATGGCAAATCAGTTAGAATTTGTACTTCATGTCTACACTACCTGTATCTCCTTTGCTTGGCAGCTATACTACACAAATCCCCATCAAAGTATTGGCACTGAAGTTTCAAAGGAGCCCTTAAACTGCAAAATTATAACACTCTTATGCACTGATATCATAATTATCTTCACCAAACTGAAAGATTTTGATATAAATTGTGCAACACAATGTGCTACTGAAATTTAAGATTAGTTTGATTTTCAAAACATGCAAATGCAAAACAAATTAATGGGAAATGTCAAATCTGATACGCTAAGGAAGATTAATCCTGCAAAAAGGTCTTTACCTTTTTGAAAAAAAAAAAAAAAAGAGGGATACCCGCCCCTTCCTGACTAGATCACAAAATTACTTGCATGTCCAGAATAAGAGCTAATATTTTTTTTGATACGTTTTGTACATTATTTTGATACATTGTAGTGCTTTGTTAAATTACAGTTGTCTCCCAAGACCCAACTCAAAGCCTACCAAAGTCAGAGAGGAGAAATCTATTAACAGTGAAGGATTTAAATTGAAGTTTTTTGGTTGTTTTTTTTGTTTTTTGAGGTTTGTTTGTTTTGGTTTGTTGCTTTTGGTTTGGTTTTTTTTTTTTTTTTATATTTCTTTGCTTATTATGCACCAGTTCAGCCCAGAAAGGGTCAAAAAATGATGAGAAATAGGTATATCTGCCTTCTGGTTTAACACATGCATCAACATCTCTAATGCATAAATCTTAGGAAATGATTAAAAAACTATAACAATTTGTGCTACTTGGTATTTCCTTCCTGAAATTCCACAGCTTGCAGATAAAAGTTTTCTTGTGGATCACAATAACATCCTTTTTTTGTATTATTATTTCAAGAACAATTTATAATCTTTCAGTTTGTGGAGAAGAACTTGGAAGACGTCATAAATGCGCTCTCATGATTAACACCTAATGGGGGAAAAATATATTTAAATATCAAGATTTTCAGGAGGTTGGAATTACAAGTTCTGCATCCTTCATTTGTCAGTACTGGATAAATATCTTAAAGACCAGAATGGATTGGTAGATGTTTTCTGGAACATGAGGAATATTTGATTTTTTGAGTGTCCTGTTGTGCTTTGTATATTAAATTGTAATATCACAGTGAGAAGATTTGTGTAATTTTCTTTGAAGGAGTACAGATTAACTTTTTTAGCTTCTCCATGAAACTAGCTAAGTAAACATAACTAAAAACTGTTGGTGAGCAAAAAAGTATGTGATCTGCTCAGCAGCAGCAATTATATTGGAAACTGCTGCATGGTGCAAATCCATCTTGTGGCATTTCTTGGTTTGAAATAGCCATCCCTCAGAGTGAGACTAAAAACTTAAAGATGGTTAACAGAGCTCACTGCCCAGCTGGTAGGAATATCCAGGGGGGTAAAATAAGTTATAGAGAACCAGAAAGATCAGTTTCATGTTGATTTTTATTTCTCTTTTTATTTTTCTTTTCTACTGTGAAACTTAGAAATAATTGGCCAGTTTCTTGTTGATTACTGGTTTTGTGATTGTTTGGTGGAAACAAGCCTTGAGGCAAAACCCCTTGCAGAACTGGAAGCTGTTTTTGGAACTGGAACCCTTGCAGTCAGCTGTTATGCCACATAAATCTCATTGGGAGGGTTAACTGGCTGCTGTATGGTGTCTCTGTCGGGATGAGTGTATCACATAAAGGGGTGAGTCACTGATGATTTCAGCTTGCTTTCTCTTCTCACTCATCAAAAGCCAGGAAAATCTGAAGCACTAGAGCAGGGGTCCTCAAACTTTTTAAACAGGGGGCTGGCACACAGATGACGTGGCAGGAATTCATTTGTGGCTGCTTGGTTTCCCCCCTCAACCCCCGGCGGGGGCGGGGGGCAGGGGTGTTCTGTAAATACCGGGGGCTGGATTGAGGACCCTGGGGGGCCGTCTCGGGCCCGCAGGCCGTAGTTTGAGGACCCCTGCACTAGAGTATTGCTCTGTATTTTCCTTCCATGTGCAAGTATTTTCCTTCCATGCAGAGTGGCTTCCATTAAAGACTTGATCAGCATTTCTTTTGATGAAAAGTGCAGGGCACCTGTGGGAAACTTCTGGTTCCCTAATCATCCAGGCAATCTCCTGTTAAGGACACAACATGCAGTGGTTTGTGAACCAGAAAACTGATGGATTCAGGAAAAAAAAGGATGGGGAGAGTCAGAGTTCACAGGGATACAGAGATGCGCACCCAGTCCTTGGAGTAGGGCTGCACTCCACAGTGTGCTGTTGAAGAAGCCACTATCTTATCTAAAAATCACAGCCTATTGCACCTTTGCAAGATACCAGCTCCTGCCTTTCACTGAGTTTTTAGGTGCCTTTGCAGTTGGGTAAGGCAGAGATATCCTCAGAGAGAAGGCAACCTACTGTAACCAATACAGCAACAGCAAAGGAGCTGAAGTGACTTGTTTATGCATGCATTAATGCCTCACCCATACATTGTTGTAGGGCTCTTATAACTTCAGTGGAAGAATGGTGAGAATTAGTCAAAAGAATCCTGTTTAATACCCTCCTCTCTCTTAAAGTTCTCTTGACATCAATATTGCTCTGCAACCTTCTTATTCAGTACTCTCCATACTATCTGGCACACCTCCAAATCACCCCTTCTCTTTCATTATCCAGTATTCCTTCCTCCCCAAGACATATTTCCTCTTCTGACTGCAGTAACCAAGCTTCCTCCTTTGCACTTTCAGCTCTTAAATAATTCCCAGGAATTACTTTATATAGTTGGCCAGTCATGTGGAGAGCCAAAAATTGGGGCTCTCCTGTTAGTGCTGAACGGTCCTATTCCCTGCTGAATGACTGTGCAACCACCAGTCCTGAGAGCTGTGACCCTTGGCTGTTAAATGTTTGACCAAGATGTAGGAGCAGGAGTACAGCTGAGAGCAGCCCAGACACATTATTTGGTGGAAGTTAGATGGCATGGTTGAACTGGCCTGTTAAAAACATTCCATATAGACAGCGCTGAGTCATTGGAGTGATCTTAGTGGATTGCCTAAAAGACCGGCTAGCATGTCAGGGACCAACAGAATATGATGACCTTAGCAAAGAAAACTGTGATCCTGGCTTGTACTTAAAAAAAAATAAATAATCAAGAATGACTTTTGATGGTCTTGCAATTGAAAGATTGTTCTGCAGCTGAGAAAATGTTGCAAATCAAATCTGAGGCAATCAATATGCCTAAGGCAAAGCTTTGCAGAGCCACTCTAGATTTGACAAACACTTTCTAGAAATTGCACTTTTTGTTATTAGGTCCATGTATAAACACTGCATGAGTGCTTCTAGGGAAAGAAAGAAAAAAAAAGAAAAAAAAAAAGATACCCTATGGAGTTTTTTGAACTCACAACTCTGTGTGTAGGAAACTTATTTCACAGTAAGCAAAAGGTGGTTGTGAGTATCAGGGCAGCTAGAAGTGCCTGGGTATGAGCTGGGGCATGAAGCTTTTGAGTAGCTCTCCTAAAGGTAGAAGTAAAGAGGAAGAAAAATGCAACACACCTAGTGGTCCAGTTCAGAGGATAGGCTAAAAAGCTATACAGATTGTATAACACAGATAATTGTTCAAGGATTTTTTTTTGTTGTGACTATGTATCTTTTTTTTCCTCAAGACGTTCCAGAACTGCTTGTTGGTTTAGGTGAATAAACTGGATTTGTTTCATATGATTTGGGTCTATTCCACATGATTAAGCTCTGTAGCTGCCTGAGATGAGTGATATTCTATGTCACTACATTTTTGAAGAGCCAGCTCCTCATAAAAAAGGAAAAAAAAATAGCAATATTATTACATGAATTGGAAAAGACATAGTTTTTTTCTTTATGGCAGAAGAGGATTTCAGTGTAATTTCACAAAGTGAGACGGTATCTTGAGTTACCAAGCTGGGTGCTTGCTTGCTTGTTTATGGTAGTTTTGTTCTTCCCTTTTCCTAGCAACCAAGGAACACAATATTATCAGGCTAAGTGAAATAGTCTCTACTCAGTAAGAATTAATTGCCCTTTGCAATACAGAAACATGTTTTCTGAAATCTCTGCGCCTCTTAGGTCCACTTATACACACACAGCCACCTACAAGCCTTGGGGCACAAAGATGCATGGATGGGGCTGTTTTAAGTAGCTCACTTTAAAATCAAGCTCTTGGGTATGATGCTCATGCATATCACCATAAAACTGGAGTAAGCCCAGAATAAAGCTGGTGCAAAATGGGAACACATTCTCATCACTTTTTAGAATTGTATGGGTTTTTCTTCAAGCCATACACCTTTCTTTCTCTTTGATATTTTTCTCTTTCCTGCCTTCTTAAATTCAGCATAATTTTCTCCTATTTAGACATTTAATGAAATACTACTTTGCTGTGTTATAGTCGAGGAGGCTGTGACAGCAAATGCTGTTTCTGTATTTTGTTTTACAATAGCCATTTAAAAATACCTCTGAAAATAGTAATAACAACAGTCTTGTTCTCATATACTGCACTAAGATGGCACTTTCTTAACTATATTTTGAAACTAAGGATTTATCATTCCTAGATAAATTGAATTTTACCTATTAAAATATGAATGTACATATGGAAATCGTGTTCACTCTGTATTAATATCAAAGGGTACATTTGCTCTTGCATCTTCACATAAATGGTATTACACCAGGAACTGTTGGGTTTTATAACTTTTATATGTGTTATACTTAGCAACAAATTATTAATAATCCTGTGGAATACAGGACAGACTAATGGTGTCTTTTGGACTGAGGTAAGTTGTCACATTGTACATTGTATTCCCATCAGTTTGAAAAACAAACATTCTTCAGGCATTTAATTGTCTAGATGCTCCCATTCTGGATTTTTGATGAGTCTTAGTACAAAGATTTTTAGACAGGACTTTACCTATCTATGCTGATTGGATTGTGGATCTCAGTTACTCTTCTAAAAAAGAAAAAAGTAAACCCAAAAACTTTCAGTAGAGGACCAGCCATTGCTCAGCAGATATACTAAAATTTACTTTCTTTCCGTCTCTGTCATTGCAAGAAATATCATAACTTAATCACCAGGATAAGTTCTAACTTCATCCATGCAAAGTCAGAGGGCTGAAAATACTATTT
Organism: Falco peregrinus; assembly: GCF_023634155.1. Classification (NCBI taxonomy): domain Eukaryota; kingdom Metazoa; phylum Chordata; class Aves; order Falconiformes; family Falconidae; genus Falco; species Falco peregrinus. The sequence continues at coordinate 17,088,570 of NC_073743.1, read as the reverse complement.
TTAGGCTCTTCTATTCAGTGGAGAAAAGAAAGCTACCAAATGTTCCCAATCTTCAGCTGTATTTAAAGTTCCTTAAACTCTGAAGATGTAAGAACTGTTCATACTAAGCTCATCCAAAAGCTAAAAAGTTCTTCTGCTATACAAAACAAGCAAGAAAACAAACCTCAGTTTATGTCCCTTTCACAAAATTTTCTTTCCTATTGCTGTTGATGCAGTGAGTATTTTCATCATACCTTGCTCAATTATGAGCAATGTGGGAGACATATGGGGAACTGTATTCCACTTAAGAAGGGAGTGTCAGAGAGGAAAACATCCAGAAAAACAGATATTTTTTAAATCAAAAGGAAGAAGCTGTGCTTCTGAGAACAGAAAGCATCTACAAGTTTTATTTTACAGATGATACATTACTTTGGACATTTCACATTGTGTTGCGTTGAACATGCTTCTCCATGTGAGAAGTGATGATGTGACTAATGCCAAAAGATGTGTAATATCATAACGTGATGTGTCAGAAGAAACATTTCTGTTGCAGAATGGCTGTGTGATCATGGCCATGACTCCCTTAAAGATCTTTGTGAAACAAAGTTAGCGTAAGTTAGCTGAAGCAGGCCTTGCAGCTATGCTGAGGCATGCTGATAAGGAAGCTGAGAAAAACACTGACCTTGTGCCTAACGTTGTAAATAACTTTGAGGAATTCGCGTAGACAAGACAGGAAAAAAAAATATGTAGCTAGCTATCCGCAGAAACCGCAAGTAGGAGGACGTATGAAAGTGTAACCCTTTAGAGCTTAGCCAATCAGCAGATGACTAGTAGGCATAATTAACTGGAACTGTATATAAGACATAATCGCGCCGTAATAAATCGAAGCTTGCTCTATCACTCATATTGAGTCGGCTGCGTGCTTCCCCTCGCTCGTCAAAGTGGCGCCCGAACAAGGGACCCCCAATCCCTGTTCTTCACCGGACAGCGAGGACGGAGAAGCACTGGTAGCAGCGACCAGAGAGCAGAAGATCGGCTGATGCTGGCATCATACCCGATCCGTGCTTGAGCCCAGGATAATTCAAGAAGGGGTTCGCCGTCCGTGAGCTGCTACCCAAGGGAAAAGGCTGCAACAAAGAGGACTTTAACGAGTGCACAATGGAAAAAGAGGTAGCGCTAGCACTTTTACAATGCTTTTTAGAAAAGCGGGGAGTAGGCCCTTTAAAAGATCTGGCCGGGTTAATTGTATTAGGTAAAGCAAAAGGATATTTTGCAGATCCTGAGCATATGTTTGAAGTAGAAGAATGGCGTAATTATGGGCATTGTTTATGGGATTTAGTAATAGATGATGATAAGGCAGCAAAAAAATTGATGAAATCATGGCATGAAGTAACTAATTGTATAAAAAGATATCAAGCAGAAAAGCGCCTTGCTGCAGCAGTAACAAGCCGACTTGCAAGCGCAGATCCTAATGCAGGAAAAATTATGCCATGTGAAAATTACATTCCAATACCCCCTTTATCACAAACAGTGCCCTCTGTACCACCTATAGACCCTTTGTGTCCTCTGCCCCCGCTCTGGCGAAGTAGCCTCGGGGGGGCCAGAGGGCGGGGACACATCTGACGAAAGTGCTGCTGAGGAAGAAAATAGCAGTGGGCAGTCAATACAAAATAAAAAAATAAAAAAATTAAAAAAAAAAAAAAAAAGGAACAAAAAATACAGTAAACTGGTGCGTTCTACGCGCATTAATTGGCAAAAAATAGCACAAGAAGCAGCTGTTCAGGGAATATTTGATATTGCTGAGCAAGTCAACCCCCCACAAGCTTTCCCTGTAACGTATCAGATAAATGCCGCTAACCAAAGACAGGGAACCTGGGAGGCTTTGATTGGAAAATATTAAGTCAGTTACGTAGTACAGTGAATGAGTCAGGCCTCCACAGTGAGCCCACCAGATATACCTAACTTTATGAAAGGGCCGTTATTGTGCCAGTGTATTCTGGAGAATAGTAACAGTTACACCAAAGGCATTTTAGTAACCCTGCCCTTAGATTCTTCTGTAGAAACAATGCTAGAGCGAATGAGTTGGGTGCCAGTAGGTCAGCAAGCCTTGCTAGTGGAAGCAATCCAAGCAGTAGGGAGAGATTTAGTGCAAGCCCAAAGTCAGGCTTTTGCAGCGCTTGCGCCTCTGCGCCCCCCTGGGGCTACTGCGCCCCCAAAGCCAGCGACCACCACGCACCGAGACTTCCTCTGCTATCGATGCGGGAAGCCAGGACATACCCATGACCGATGTCGACAACGTCAAGTGTGGTGCCAAAATTGTCAGCGAGGGACCCACAGCACCAATGTCTGTCGGCAGACGGGAAACGGGAAACCGAGCGCGAGGAGCCACAGCGTGTCGACCCTAATCGCGACTCCTGTCACCTTCACGACACCCCCTGCAGGAGACATGACCAACTCTTATCGGCAGACACTGTGTTACAACCCGCCACCCGAAGGAGCCTCGGCCTGGACCTGGCAACAGCAGTAGATACAACATTAATTGACAACCGACCACAAAAAATCGCAACTCATGTCTGAGGACCTCTGATAATTAATGGACAAAGTTATGGTGCTCTATTATTAGGGCGGTCTTCTGGTAGTTTGAAAGGGCTGTTGTAAAGTGTGTTGCTTATAGTAATAATTGTTATCATTGCACTCGTATGTTTAAGCTGTGCTCTCTCTTGTATTCAAAAATTACTCGAGCATGTAACTGCACAAGTTTTGCTTGCACAAAGAGAAAAAGGGGGAAATGTTGCAGAATGGCTGTGTGATCATGGCCATGACTCCCTTAAAGATCTTTGTGAAACAAAGTTAGCGTAAGTTAGCTGAAGCAGGCCTTGCAGCTATGCTGAGGCATGCTGATAAGGAAGCTGAGAAAAACACTGACCTTGTGCCTAATGTTGTAAATAACTTTGAGGAATTCGCGTAGACAAGACAGGAAAAAAAAATATGTAGCTAGCTATCCGCAGAAACCGCAAGTAGGAGGACGTATGAAAATGTAACCCTTTAGAGCTTAGCCAATCAGCAGATGACTTGTAGGCATAATTAACTGGAACTGTATATAAGACATAATCGCGCCGTAATAAATCGAAGCTTGCTTTATCACTCATATTGAGTCGGCTGCTTGCTTCCCCTCGCTCGTCAATGGTCAGGGATTTTCCACTAAAATATTTGCAAATAGTCCTAGTCAAACATCAGTTTGGTTTCTTTTTGGGTTTTGAGCTTGCATTAGTCCATGTTCAGAACTTTAAAATTACCTTTGAATTTTTTAAACTTTTTATATCACTGGAACAGAAAGAGCATCTAAATTAAAGCTTCAAGCTAACTTTATTTTTCAATAATTTCTGGAATTATACTTCTGAACTGAGATTTTATAAGTTGGCTGTGTATTTTCCTGTGTTAAAATGCTGTCATTGAAAATGGTCAACCAGGCCTATGTCGCCCAAAATAAAAACGGGGGAATTGTGGATAACTGGCTAGCTGAAAAAGGTCTCATAGACATAGTCCAGCTGGCTGGACAAAAATGCACATCGCTCTCAGCTTATCTGAAGTAAAGCAAAAATACACTATCCTTGGCTGTTCTTGTTACACAATAACAGGAAGATTGCGGTGGGAAAAGAATGTTGCAGGTGGGAACAGATAACTACAGTAGAGAAACTAGGGGCGGGCTTGATATTTAGGCAACTAACCAATAATGAGCTTAACTTTTGTAATATGTATGAGCTAATTATAACAAGGCATAAAAGGTGACTGTAAGGGACAATAAACAAAGTCTGCTGATCACTCATATTGAGTGACTGTGTCTTCCCTCTGTCACAACATGTTTGTTCAATTTCTCATCTTTCTCCAGAAGTATGGAAGTCCACTGAGAGTCAAGTTCTAGCCTGTTTATAAGATATATGTCAAGCATTGGGAAAAGCTTTGAGATGACTAGTAGAAAGTCTGCCTCAGAGGCTGAGGTTGCAGTGTAACAGTTGGAATTCAGCTTGCCTGAATTTACCTGTCTAAAGAGTGACGATCATCTTGCTCCCCACTATGATCAGTGAGTACAGGTAGATATCTGAGTCAGTCAATCTTGTGGTAGGAGGGATGAGATGTCAGCATTTTTCCATTGACCTGACAAAGCAGAACAAGGGAGGCGATTCGAGAAAGTCAGCCTGGCTTCACCAAGGGAAGGTCTTGCTTGTCCAACTTAGTGGCATTCTATGATGGAGTGACTACATCAGTGGACAAGGGAAGAGCAATGAATGTTGTCTATCTGGACTTCTGTAGGGCTTTTGAAATAGTCCCCTGCAACATTCTCCTCTCTAAATTGAAGAGATGTGGATTTGATGGATGGATTGTTTGATGGACGAGGAATTGGCTAGATGGTCACATCCAGAGGGTAGTGGTCAAAAGTTCAATGTCCAGATAGAAATCAGTGACAAGTTGGGTCCCTCAGGGGTCCGTACTGGGCCCAGTTTTCATCAATAAAAGACAGTGGGATCAAGTACATCCTCAGCAAGTTTGCAGATGACACCAAGCTGAGTGGTGTGGTTGACACGCCTGAGGAACAGGATGCCATGCAGAGGGACCTGGACAAGCTTGAGAAGTGGGCCCATGTGACCCTCATAAAATTCAACAAGGCCAAGTATGAGGTCCTGCACCTGGGTAAAGACAACCCCGGTATCAATACAGGCTTGGGGATGAAGGGATTGAGAGCAGACCTGTGGAGAGAGACTTGGGGGTACTGGTGGATGAAAAGCTGAACATCAATGTGCGCTTGCAGCCCAGAAAGCCAACTGTATGCAGGGCTGCACCAAAAGCAGCGTGGCCAGCAGGGTGAGGGAGGGGATTTTCCCCCTCTACTTGGCTCTTGTTAGACCCTACCTGGAGTGTTGCAATCAGTTCTGGAGTTCCCAACAAATGAAAGACGTGGACTTGTTGGAATGGTCCAGAGGAGGCCACAAAGATGATCAGAGGGATGGAGCACCTCTCCTGTGAAGACAGACTGAGAGAGTTGAGGATGTTCAGCCTGGAGAAGATGAGGCTTCAGGGAGACTTTATAGCAGCCTTCCAGTACCTAAAGGGGGCTTATAAGAAAGATGGGGACAAACTTTCTAGTAGGGCCTGTTGCGATAGGACAAGAAGTGATGGTTTTAAACTAGAAGAGGGTAGATTTAGACTAGCTATAAAGAAATATATTATTTTTTTTTACAATGAGGGTGGTGAAACACTGACAAAAGTTGTCCAGAGAGGTGGTAGATGCCCTATCCTTGGAAATGTTCAAGGTCAGGTTTTATGGGGCTCTGAGCAACCTGATCTAGTTGAAGATGTCCTTGTTTATTGTAGTGCGGTTGGACTAGATGGTCTTCCAACCCAATGTCTTTTTCAACCCAAACTATTATATGATTCTATGTTTCTAAGGCCATCTTTTCTAATAGGTTTATTAGCTTAATTAGGAAGGCTTTAAACCAGTTTTTTTTGAGGATGGAAACCAAAGCACACAGAAAAATAGAAGGAAGGATAAGGCAGAAGTCTATACAGGGCAAGCAACAGGAGACCTTTCATGTTCCCACTGAGAAGCAAGGTGACACAGGCCTATCTAGTGTATCTTTCACAAATAAATGCAGGCTGGCAAAGCATAAAAAAACCCAGCAAGGAAACCACAATTTTTTTTTTGTGTAGTCACTGAACTGAGATGTTGTGGGATAGCTTACATTATGGAAATGCTACTGAAATAATGGATATAGCCTCTGTTAGGAAAGACAGGCAGGGAACATGAGCCAAGAGGGATGTACTTTGCTTGTGGAGAGGATGATAGGCATGTTAGAGAAATTATGAGATAGGATCTGAGTTGAGGTCATCCAAAGGGCAACAGACTCTCTGATCATGAAGTTGGATGAAGGCTTCTTCCTACGGGTGACAGAAGTTTCCTGGTTGCAGTCCCTGGTTCTCATGAGTGACTCCAACTACCTCAGCCTCTGCTGAAAAGGTCATATGACAGAGACTGGATGATTTGGTCCTGGAGATTTCTGAATTGTCAGGGGCATTGCCAGTAATGGAGAAGCTGGAAGGGCTGGCAGGAGGAGATGATCTGCTGGATTTGCTATTCATATATAAGGACCAAATGGCCAAGGAAGAGAAGAGTTTAAGAACCTGAAGGAAGTAAGGAAGACAAGTAGTTGACTGAAGACCTAGGAATTGAGGGAAGTAAACTTCGGCTTGCTAAGTGACTGGGTAGACAGGTTCCTTAGGGAAGCTGCTCTGAAGGACAGCACGACCCAGAATCCTGACTGTCAGAGGCAACTACTCCAAAGCCCCTGAACTTTCTATCTTGATTCACCAGCTTGCTTTAACAGGGAATTCCAGATAGATGTCAAACACAAAAAAGGAAGCATATAGGAAGTGGAAGTAGGAAAAAACTACCGAAGGGAAACACAGAAGAGTCACCCAGACATATTGGGATGGAATTAAGGAAGATCAAAGCTACATGGGAGTTGACATGGGAGAAGGGTAAGGAAGACAAAAATAAAAGGGCTTCTACATGTAAATGACTTAGCTGAGGTACTCAGTGACTTCTTTACCTGTCTTTATTAGACCAGGTCTGCTGCTGGGCCTCCCTGATCTCTCTGTGTAGTTGCAAATTTTGGAGGAAAGACATATTACGCACAGTAGAGGAGAATCCAGTAAGGGATGACAGTTAACCTGGATATACAGAAGTCCTTGGAACCAGATGGAGAGGGTTGAAGGAACTACCTTCAACCAATTAAAATAGGTTGAAGGAGTTGCATTCTGAGGTGGTTCTGTGCCATTTGAAGAGTTAAGGTAAACCTGGTGATAGAAAAAGGCAAATATTTCAGCCATATGCTGAAAAGGCAAATAATGATTCAGGGAACTAGAGGTTGGTCAGTCTCATCTCTGTCCCTGGGAAAAAATTTCCAAGCACATGAAGGACAGGAAAGTGACTGAGAACAGACAGCATAGATTTACCAAGGCTAAATTAGGCTAGAACAGCCTGAATGCCTTTTTAGTTTGAAATTATTAGCTCTGTGGACAAGAGGAAGGCTGAGAAAGAGGCTTACCTTGACACTAGCAAGGCTTCTGACAGTCTGACGCAGTATCTTTCCAGTTCGGAGTGACGAGGTATGGACTGCGTTGGTGTGTTAGGAGGTGGGTGAAACTGGCAGAACTGTTGGGCTTAGAGGGCAGGTGTCACTCATTGCAAGTCTAACTGGTTGTCAGGTATAAATAACATTCCTCAGGGCTTTCAGGGCCAGTTGACCAGGCTGGAGGAGGGGGTTGATAGCAAACTTAAGAATTTCAACAAATCTGAAGTCCTCTACTGGGGATAGAATCAGCCCCATGCCTTAAGACATGCTAGGGACTGGCTGGCTAGATGGTTGTCTCATATCTGCTTATATCTTGATGCAGGTTTTGACAAGAGATTCTTGTTAAGAGACAGGAGTAGGGAAGAATAGAATCTTTCTGCAAAATAATAATAATAATAAAAAAAAAGCAGAGCAGAGCTTCAATATTTGAGACCTTTTTTTTGGAGAAAAAGACAGGCTGATTTCTCTTACATTCACTGATGTTTATAAGGCTGAAAAGTATTGGATGGCAGGGACTTACGAAATCCTTGACTTTCAGCTACTGCTATTCTAAGCAGAAATACAATGTATTTCCAAATTATTATTTTTCATCCAGAAGTATATAGGCACCAAGGAGATTCCTGAAAAAGTTTGCAGGTCTGGAGGGTTTGGCAAATTTGAGGTGATTTGCTGCTCCAGTGGTTGATGTCAGGAGTACTTTAGTACTACAGTCAGAATTTTGTGATCCTTAGCAGGATCGTTACCCATGCCAGCAAAGAATAGTCCATTCATGAGCTTTGGCAATAAAGCCTGGAAAAAGATTGTTTCTAGGATTTAAATTACTGGCAAGAACCTTTGGCTGTTAGAACTCTAATTGTGCTGTGAGTTTGAAGTATATTTTACTATGGATTATAAATAAAACAGAAAGTAATTCTGACCCATTGTAAGGAAGCATTACAAGACTCCATGGAAGTGAAACCCTGTTATGTTAAATCTGCTGTTTTATTAACAGTTACAGTAAGAATCTTGCCTCTATCCCTAAGGCAGTAAAGTGATATAAATATTTTAACAGGTATTTCTGTTTTGGTGCTTGGAGAAATTACTCATTGAAATGCTTAAAATGAACTAGCAGGGAGTCCATCAAACTGAATGTAATATAGTGGTCTGAATCACAAGAATAGGAAACAATAGAAGTTTGGTAGAGCTTTTCTGAGGGGTAGTAACATGGCCTTAAACAGTTTTTCACCCTGGCTTGCTGTAGAGCTACTCAGCAAAGAAATGCTTATCGGAATTTTATGCATAGGACTATAATGTGAAAGGCATTATAAGGCTGTCAGGGTCTTAAGGAACTTTATGGAACTCATAGCATTACATAACTAAATGCACCCTAATATTATAATTGGGCATGGGAGATTATTTTCATGCCAAATGTTTTTGACAAATTTCCTTTTTTAATTAAATAAGTATTTAATCTTATTTTTATATAACAATTGAAAATAAAAAGATTCTTGTGGCATTTTCTCATGTTTTAGTGTTTTCCAGGAAAAAAAACACAACAAACCAACTGACCTCTTTTGGCTTGGTAAGCATAAAGGAAAGCAGAAAGCATTAATGCTTATAATTCTTTAAACTCTAGTTTTCTACCATGTGGTTTCAAATCATACAAGTTATTCATCATGCAAATGATATAATAGGTAACCATTATCATTAGACAGAACAAGTAATCATTATCACTTGGTTTTCTATTATTCCACCTTTTCCCCTGCTTCTCCCAAATAGTCTTCAGAAAACCTCTAGTGTACTTCTGGCTCTTTTGTCCAATTAATTCTACTGTAGGAACATAATTTTATATAAATTATTTTAAGGTCCTCATTTTGAGAATTCAACAGCATTAAATGACTTAAGTGGGCAGAGTTACACAATCTTGTCAATATTTAAGCATGGTACTGAGACATAACACCTCAAGTAGTCATGCAACAAACATCAAATGATTCTGAGCCTGATTAAAGTAAAATAAACAGTTGGACAAGGCCATAATTTTTGCTTTGTGAATGTGACATCTAACAGTGCTACATTTACCACTGGAGAGAAGCAGCAGTAATATTAAGATGCTATGCAGGAAGCCTGTGACAGAGCCGCAGATTGTGTCAGATCAGTGCTTGAAACATTCTTAAGTACCATAAACACTGTTCAGTTGTGCTGCCATTGAAGGTTCACAGGTACCTCAACTTCAGTTGGACATTTATGATTTCAAATACTCATAAGGACTGCAAAAGTACCAAAGACTTTATTTCCTATTAATGTAATTTGATTGTGGTTTATGCTTAAATTATGCAATAGTATTGCTATCATAGTTGTTCTTAAGGGATGAGATAAAATGGAAGAGTTAATATTATAAAAAAGACACAATTATCAGGCATGGTAGAACTTTATATGGAGAAGATGGTCTTTCTCAGAAATGCCTACAGCAGGCCAAGCCAGAAAAAAAATAATAGTGGAAAATAAATGACACAAGATGATTACTCATCATCCACATTGTCACAGGAACTCTACTTCACTTTGAAAGTAAATGGAAATAGGAAAAATAGGAAAATCCTTCGTTATGTTGACTAACAAACTGGGAAGCCAGTGTAGAAAATTTACTTCTGCAATATTTTAATAATTCCTTCTTCCACCTTCCTTTTGTTCTTCTTTGGATGGATTTGTCACCTCAGATTTAGAACTGTTCACTTTTTGAACTACTTTAAATATTAAAGTCTATTTGGGTGAGAAATATGTTTCCCCTTAAAAAAACCCCAAACAACAATCAAACAACAAAAAACAAACAACAAACAACCCCCCCACCACTTGTTTAAAAGCCAATTATTTTGAAAAACATACAAACAAAAAACCCCAACAAAGTAAAAACTCTACAAGTTTTGAAGAAAAGTGAATCCTTAATTTGGACCATGTGTCTTTGTACTCAGGCTGTAAGTTGCAATAAATGTAATTGTTTACTAAGCTGTTACTCCCTTCTTAAATATGAAAACACACATCTTCCCAAATGATTCTATTTCTTAGGCACAAGTTGTTTTTAAGATGCAGACAGATCAGTGTTGCCTTAACTAGATACATGAAATTTGCTTAATACATAGGGAACATTCTCAGAATTAACTTCACAGTAGGGAAGGAACCATGCAAAAAAATAGATGGGTGTCAGTAGAAAACAACAGTCACAGCAATAAAACATGAATTTAATTTCATCTTGCACTTTGGCAAAGTAGCAAAGCTAGTTCATTCGTGTTCACACAAGTTTAGGAAAAAAATATTCAAAATAGTTGTGTGCATGCATATAATTTAGAATGACCAGTAGTAGTGGAGAGCTAAGTAGGTAGAAATAAATATAAGAATAAAATAAGTCAAATCAAGTTTAGCCACTTGAAATTTAATTTTTAGAAAAGTTATATGACAATGAAATAATGTGGAAACAGCTCAGCAGTCCAGGCTTAATTGCCAGTGGAAAATCAATGAATCCGCTGGAGAAATTAAAATTCAGATTCAACTCCAAATTGGCATTAATTTACAGAACTCAAGATGAAATCTGATAAAGGGTAGTTTGAAAGCTTCAGTTGTATTCCGGGACTTAAGTGTAAGGTATAAGCTTTTTTGCGTTTACTTTTAAAATTTGTGTTCCAGATCTGATTGACATGATATGTGGAAGAACTAAGTTCTAAATAAACATATTTTTTTTAAAAAAAAAGGCTGTATGAGAATTGTTTTAAAAATGCAATTGTCATTGATTCTTATTAAAATACACTAAGACCCTTGCTTTCTTAACTTAATCTATTCAAAATAAATGACAGAACAATCCACCAGTATCCTTCTGGGTGGAAATTTTTAGCGAAAAAATACAGTAGAATAAAATTAGGAGGTAGTTATTAGAGTTCAGCAAAGACAGACTGAGTTTACCACCACAGAAAGGAAGAGATTAATCTGTGTTTAAGAGAAAAACCTGACAAGTAAAGGAAGTAGCACTTTCAGTGTAAAGAAAAGTAGACATTCCATGATTTGCTATGAACCACTGAACAGCAGATTAATCTATGTCCATCTATCAGGAAGACAGATGGTGCTCTGCTGCTCGTTAATACCAGGTCCTTTTTCATCCAGAGAGTTGTCTTTGTGATGTGCGTTTTATGGCTCTACAACTTTCCAAGGTTACTGTATTTATGATAGATAATAATTTGCCAATTCTGCTTCTGTTACTTGAAGTAATGGTCATTCTACCCTAAAATTACAAATTAATAGCTTTCAGTATCTACTGGGGATACTTCTGACTCAGAGAAATAGACTGGGAGCAGAGGATTCTTCCAAAGGTAACCTTAATTTAATAATTTGGTAGCAGTGGACTCATCCAGCTGGCAAATACAAATGTGTAAAAAAATGTTTAGCAGAGAAACAATTTCTAAATAGTTGCAAAAGTTAAATAGAAAAATGAAAACAAAAAAAAACCCCGGACAAAAATCAAGCCTTGCTTCTTCTTGTCATTGTAGTCAACCTGTTGTAACTATATGGTCTGCATTTTTGTCATTGGCCAGCTACATTACATGTAGCTAAATCTGGTTTTGACAGCTGCGTGATCATGAACCACTGAAGTCAGTAAAAAAATGTTAATTAACCTTTTCTGTTTTCCCAGGTAGAAAGATTATCAGAACAAAATGTCTTGATAGCAATGTTGGTCAAAGTTTATGTTATCCTTCTCTGTTTTGGGGGGTCAACCTTACATAATCCATAGAAGATCAAGGGTTTTGAAGACTGGAAGGCAGCTGTTTTCATGAGTTGTCAAACTCCAGCTCTCTGCTCTGTAGCTACCCAGCTAGCTTGTTTTCCCCAGGATTTTTTTCTCTTTTGATTTATTTCCAGTGATGCTATGCCAGAATCCATCACAAAGTTTTCCAGCTGCAGTGTAAAATACTGTAAATTAATTCAGCATTCAAGTTATTTATTTAATTTTTATTTTTAGCCATATGATGATAATTGTATTTTGAGTTCAAGTGGTGCCAGTGGCTTTTGTGCCTCTCAGTACAAGTGGATTTTGAGTGTTGGACAAAATTATTTTGTGGCTAGGGCTCTTATTTACAAGGTTTAGGTCCAGAGATTGCTTGCTTTCTCCAATTTTAAGTAGTGTAGTTATTAAAAAAAACCCCTGAAAGTACTAATTTCATGCAGGATATTAAGAAATTACAATCTATAAGTGTTCCATTTGCCAAAATAATATCTTTTTGTATAAGTCTTAAGAACAGATTACAAATACTAGCTGGCTTATGAATCAAATTTTTTTTGCGGGGGGTTGTTTTCTGTTTTGTTTTTTCTTTGGTTTTTTTTTTTTTCTGTTTTTTTTTAAAGGGGAAATGAGTTTGCTTATCTGTGTTCAATCAATGTAACATATTTTCTAATTGTGAAGTATGGCACAAAAATGGTAGGTTCTTGCATCAATGTTATAAAAGTTAATACAGTTAAGTCTTTCATCAGTGATCCCTTAAAGTAAAACAGGACCCTTTTCCCCTGATTTGTACCAGCAGTATTGTTCAGGTTTTCATACTCATTTGACAATGTTATCAGTGATGCATTTTGTAAGGATTTTATTTCCATCTCCAGCAGATACCAAGAGCAATCCATACTTCAGTTTAGAAAATGTGTATTTAAAGCAAAGGTAAATGATGGCCTGCTTAATAAAAAGCTAAAACAAATAATCAAATCCATAATATCATATGCACTGACTATGGGATGAAGTCATATAAGGTTATCATAAAGGTGTTAAGTAAGGCTGAATGCATGGCTTTGGGATATATTTTGCTTCTGGTTGGCTAATAATATTCATGGTTGTGTCATTAATCTTATAAAGAATTGGTTTCAGCCATTCTGAAGATATTTACACCTTTAAACAAAATTCAACTATTCTTACATGAGTACTTTATTTATTTTTTTTTTAAGTGGTACGTTTCATGTGATTTGTAGATTTGGCCACCAAATTAAAAGTTAGTTATTCATGCAGACCTATTTTTTGACATTTCTGAGAGGTAGTTATGTTAACCTAAGGAAGCACTGGAATCCTGTATAGTCTTTTCCAAATTTGTTTTTCAGTTACTACTAGCTTTATATTTGATATGAATTTGTCTGTGATTGAACACAACTTTCCTTTGGTGTTATGGTTTTTTAATGTTTGGAATGGATGGGGTATATTTCCTTTGCAGCATTCACGGCTGCTAGACTTAAGTTGCTTCTTTGTTATTCTGTATGGGTTTGCTCTCCTGGAAGCTTATATCATTATTGGCATCTCTGTGAAGAATATACCTGTGCAATAAGGATCCTTCCCTAGAATACTAGACTCAAATAATGGCAATGATTTTTAATTTTAAATCTCCCATATTTCAGAATTTTTAATGAACTGAACATAGATGAAATTGTGGCTTTTTTGTCATATCAGAGATTATCTAGAGAAACAGATAAAAAAGAAAAAAAACCAACTATCGTTCAAACTGTAATAAGTCTTACACAGTTGAAAGGAACTAGAATGTTTTTTGTCTGCTGTCCAGAACAAATGAAAAATACTTAGTGTTTCCTAGGTGCAATTTACAGATGATTCCTGACTGAAATTCAGCAAATACAGGTGCTTTATGCAAAGGTTATCTTGCCTAACCTCATGTTCAGAGCAAAGGAGATTGTCAACATTTTTAAGAAAATCTATAGCGAGCTAAAGTTCATGAGGGAATAATAGCTTTAATTTGAAGCAGCTGGGTAGCCTGAAAAATCTATTTGATTTAACAAAGGACAGAAAAATATGCTAATACTAAGGCATAAGGCTTGATATAGGATGCTGAAACCCTACAGCAGTTTATAAACCAAGCCTGCAAAAGAAAATCAATTACTTTAGCCCTAAGTGTTCAAATCAGTGTATATGAGTCTTAGCCATATGAATCCTAACAGTCAATAGGATTTCCATATATGCCCAAACCATGCTTTGAAAATGCATTTCTTATCCAGAGCTGTCTGAAGCTGATTGGGGAAAAAAAAAAAAGTTCCTCTTGATTTCACTGTGCTGTGAATAGGCCACTTATGAAGAATATATCTTTTTCAGGCAGCATCCCTAAAAAATCCATTACAGGACAGCCACACAGATATTTTAGTAGAGAAAGAAAGATTAGACAGTTTAAAAGCAAAAGTGACAAGGGCTTTCTCTTGACATATGAGGAAAGGTGTTGTTAATGAAAGGGTGTTTTCTAGGCCAATGCAAAAGTTGTAATGAGTATCTAAGAGTAACAAGTATGGTACATACAGGAGCTGAATCACAGAGATTAATTTCTAGGTTATAAGAAACTTTTATGTTTTCTGTTAGACAACAAGAAAGGGAACTAATGATACCCATTTATGAGGATGCAGAATTCTTTTATGAAAGAGAGAATTCTGTTCTCTGTTCTGCCAATTTATATCTTGCCAGTGCTTTTCATTATTGCTGTTAATCGGGGTGGGGGAAGGAGGGAAAAAAACCCCACCAAAACCACAACCACTTCCTTTTCTTTCTTTTTTTATTTTTTTTAAACTTGACTTCTGTAAAAATAACCAAACAAATTACATGGAAATACTCTGTTCTTGCAGATGTTTAATAAGTTTTGAATCTTATTACTGTATGCCAGTTAGTTCTTCCACAGTTCATGGGAGGATTCCTTGGGAGAGTTAATAGGAAGGTAGTGGGAACGATGTCTCTGTAAACATTGTTCAGAGAAGCTCACATGGCAAAAGACTTGCCATGCTTCTGTGCTTGTCCTATGTATGTCATGATTGCATCCAACCTGAATCTGTAGCTTTGTAATGTGTAAGTCAGTTTTCAAAAAATATCAGCTGCCCCATCACTAAACACCTGAACATATAATTTAGCACATCTGGCTGATATATTTTTCATTGATCAATTATTTCCCTGCTAAATGGAACCAGGTTTGGTTTACAAATTGAATGGAACGTCAACACAATATACAGTTTTCTTCCTCAGCATTTTTAGCCATTGTGATTTATATTTTCTGACTAAAACATCCACAGGCTCAACTAAAATAGCAAAAGGCAATTTGAAAGGTAGGGACACTCCCAGTTAGTGCCTGTGGTTAACATTGGGTAAATCCTCAGATAAGATTAAGAATTAACCACTACAGATGTACTGGAAAAAGTTTCCATCTGGAAAAGTTGCATTCATGGTCACTGGGAAAACAAAAATGACAGAGATTCTTAAAATAAGGCATAGGGACATGTTTTCTTTTATTAACCCTAAATCTACATGAGTTAGCCTCCTAATCTTCTTTTACAGTCTAAAACTAGGTAAGAGGAATCCAGCCTGACGTTCCTGTTTCTAAAATTGTTTCAGAACACTGCCATTCAGGTGGCAACCAACCACAGCACAACTGAACGCACAAGCCATCACCTTTAACCAGCTCTGGGACTGGAAGAGAGCACAGCTCTTTCCCTTGATGTGTCTTAACCATGGGTAAACATCCGCTTTCTCTCTCCAGCCATCATGTGTGTTGCAGCACTGCACGGGTGTATGGCAGAGGGGGTTCCTTCTTCCCAACTCTGCTGTACTAACCTGTAGATTGGGGGATCAGCTTCAGACTGCAGCTTCCCGGTTCCTATAGGAGTTCTAGATTCTGTTGTAGAAAATAGTACAAAAAATAAGCAGATGCAGTGTCCTCTGCTACTTCTCACCCTTGCTTCGTCTACTTTGTCTCTTATGGAAGGAAAGGCTGTCAACTATCTCACCCTCACCTCCAAATAAAATGAAGCCTGTAAATCCATGCAGTTATTGTTTACAATTGAAGAAAAGAAGCATGTTTGTCAGGGTCTGAAAGATATTGCCGTGATGGTTTACAATTGCAAACACAGGATTCTGCTAGCCTTTTAGCTTGTATTAATTAGGGATACAGATTTACAGGAGAAAGTAAAGATCCGTTTCCACTAACATTTAGCACCAGCCGCCTCTCTTGGGCAATAACAGTCATTACTTGCTTTATGTACAAACTTCTCTGCTTTGTTATGTAACATTTTTCTTCATTTGTGCATTTTGAATCTCATTCTCTCTCATATTCCCACAGTAAATTATCAGCTTTCCCCCTATACGAGGACCAGTATTTTATTCTTATCTATTAAGCAGTTGTATTCTTTACAGATTCCACATTTCCTGTAGATGTACTTCTACAAAGAAATTAGTCAATTGTGTATTAGAAGTAACAATAACAGTGAGTACCCTCTTAAAGAGCCTGCAAAGCATTTTGTCTTCTGTTTCTGTTGTTAAGATTTTTGGGCGGATAATCTCAAGACACTAGATACCTTGTGTGGCACTGAACCGAGGATTTTGTAACGACCATTTCCCTGTGTGCATTCTTCACCATCTGCAATTCTGTTACTGAAATCTCGGAATGAAGAACTTATCGACACCAATGTGATGTAGATAAGCAGACACTTCTTTATTAACGGCCGGGTGCGTGAGCGAGTCCTCTCACAATCAACGCACGCCAGGTCTCAAAATCAGACACCATATATAGAACTTATTCATACATATTCATTAAATATTCATGCATAATCATAATATTTCCTGTAAATCATTAACATACTCTCCTCCTATATCCGATTCTGCGCAGTAAAGCTTAGAAAGGTCTAGAAATGGGTCTGGGGTACGATTTGGGTAGGTGGTATATGAGTCGGTGGTCGCGATCTCCCCCTGCCGGAATTACCTTTTACTAAAGTTCACGATTTCTTGGCAGGTAACTACAAGCTGTTCCAGTCGACTCTCCCCAGTTTCCATTAATCTCATATTCTGACATTTCAATACACTTCTACATACAGAAGACTGGTCAAAAACAAAGAAACCTTTCAAACCCTAAAGTTATTACCTAAGTTTTAACAATGGTTCTAGCCCCTTCTTCTAGCCTTGGTACAGGATGTACAGAAGATCTCATAGCAGCTTTTACTGTGCAACTATAAGTTTCATTAAAAATATTTCTTATCCTTCTATTTTTCAATTTTATAAAATGATTTTATAAAATCAATTAATCAATCAAATAAAGTCAATCAATCTTAACTTATTAACAAATCGATAACATTTCCCCCCTTTGAAAGTGTTGAAAATCATTATTTCAATACTTTCACATTATTCATATATCTTTTGTTTCAACATATTTTGGTGATGGATCATGTCTTGATAAAATAGTTGGTACTTCTCTCATAATCATACTATTTACTGCAATTCTATTGGTAAACTGTTTCTTCAGACATGCATATACTAGCATACTCATCAAAAAGACAATTAGTAACAGAAACAAAGTCTTAATTATAGATTGTATCCAAGAGCTCAAATTCCATCCCAGTTTGTTAAAAATTTTCCCAAGCCATTCTTCTGACATATCCTTTTGAATTGTTTCAGTTTCTTTTTCAATTTTTCCTAATAGGTCTAGATCATGTTCCACATCCTGAGTGACATTTGGAATGTGGATACAACAGTGGTCGAATTTATCCTTGAGATATCCACACACTCCATGTTCTTTAAGTAGGAGCATATCTAGTGCCATTCTATTTTGTAAAGTCATTCTGGAAGTTGGCTGTAATTGTATATCCAATTCCTTAAACCCCTTTTTGGTAACGTTTACTAATTTTTCCACTTGACCAGTTAACTGATAGAGCCATGCTCTGTTTCTATATGAAGCTATAGGATTTAAAAGTGATTCAAGTGCCCAGCCAATTTTCACTCCTGTAGATGGTTCATTCCAAATATCATCATTTATCCCAGATCTCTTTATTCGTTTCAATTCTAAATTCTCTAAAGATCCTTTAAATGGTGATTTCTTCCAAATTGGACACAATGTTGGCATGCCTAAAGTGATTTGTTTCACCTTACCATCTAATGGTAAGTGTGTTGTCCAGGTTCCATCACTTAACAATTCTTTAAACATAATCATACAGCTGAAATGAGATTTGTGCTTTGAAGGATGTAGGAGAATATCAATGCCTGTAACATTAATAAAGTTTTGTAGGTGTTCCAGCCTGGGGGACTTGGTGTTACACCCAGAGTGAGGTGAAGACGCAAAGGAGGCCAAACACTGCCAGTCAGGAACATTTCTTGGCACAGAGTGTTGATAAGAGCAGAGCGGCAGGAAAGGGGAAGGAGGATGGAGCAGAAGGAGCCCCGCAGCCATTGGGGCAGAGCCACAAGGGCCAGTCACCACCATGGATTGGTGGCCTGCAGTCCCCTTGCCTGGTGGCAGTGGGAGTCCCTTAATGTCCCCTCCCCGCCTGGTGCTGCAGCCCACCGGAGGGCGTTGGGGGAGCCCATTGCCCCCATAGTGGCGGGCTGGGGCGGGCAGTGGTGTCTGTACATGGACCGAAGATGGCGGTGGCCTCTTCTGGCCCGCAGCTGCCAGAGCTCCCACCAGGGAGCCTTGCACCGAGCTCAGAAGGGATAAGCACAAGCTTTGAAACACTCAACTCACAATATGGCCTCCCACAATAGTCGATTTGCATCTTTAAGACACAATGGGATGAACATGCACCAAATAAGCATAAAAGGGCATGGTAAGAGTATGCTAGTGGAACTGGGATGACAACGATGGGAGTTACCCCTCCTGGGACAGAGATAAAAAAGATGACTTCTTCAGAGCTCTTCTAACACTATTTTTATATTTTTTCATATGATATTAATGCTTATAATTTTCCTTCATAGCTAAACCACTGGAAGGTGAATGAATTTAGAATAAGCATATATTCATGCTCACAGAGAACATGTTTATGTGGAGTTAAGGCTTTGACATCTTTAAGATTGCCACATTCTGAATATCGGTGTTGCATTTGAAAGTATAGTAGTCTTATCTATGAATGTAATTAAAATTCAACAGAAATCCATAAATGACCTGCAATCATTAGTACTTCTTGACAGTAAGATCATAAATCATTTGTGAAACCTTACTGGAAACCCAGAGAAAAATGCTTTTCCCTTTGACATAGTCTAGGACATGACCTTCAATGTTTCTGTTCTATAAGAAGTTAGAGCAGTCACTTGTAAGAATTTGAGAGTTAACACCATTTGAGTGTTCTCAGGAATGTGATAAGCTATTTCTCAAACCTTTGTACAGCAGGTACGTGGTTGCATTGTTTGACCTGGGATAATCAAAGGGAAGATGTTGCTCATGGTGAACCTCCTTTCTTTGACAAGACCAAACCCACATTGCTTCTTTACTCTATGGACTCTGAAGTTGTTCTGTGTTATCTGTTAACAGTCTCGCATCTTTACTCCTTTCATTTGCTTTTTCCACTCAACGTACAAATAAGGCTTAGATTAAAATGCATTACAGCAGAGGCCAGGGACAGTACATTGTCTGACACCAGGGACAGAAATAAGAACTTTGAAATAAAAAGCATATGTCTTAACAGCTTGAGCTGAAGAGCCGACTTCAAAGTGGGAGGTTGTCAAGTGTCCCATCAAGTATACTGTGTGTGACACACTGAGTCATCCTACAGATGAGTTATTTGGAGAATAGAAAAAGGGTGGGGATTACCTAAGGAAGTCACAGTGCCAGTGGCAGATGGGTGATTGAACCACTGGGTATTTGTAGTAGGAATTTGAATTCCAAAAATGCAGAGCTGCTTCTGTAGTGTGTTGGAGGTCCCTTAGCAATATCATTCAGAGGTGCTCAGCATATTTAAGAATTAATGTTTGTTGTAGTTTAACTCCAGACAGCAACTAAGTCCCACACAGACACTCAGTCAATTCCCCTACTCCTGGTAGGGTGGGGAGGAGAATCAGAAAAAGTTGAAACCCATGGATTGAGATAGGAAGAGTTTAGTAATAGAAATAAAGTAAAATATAATAATGATGATGATGATAATGATGATAATGATAATGATGATGATGATGATGATGATGAGGAGGAGGAGGATAATAATAATAATAATAATGGAGATAAGACGATAACAAGGAGAGAAGAATTAACCCCAAGACAGACAAGTGATGAACAATAAAATTTCTCACCCTCTTGTGACCGATGCCCAGCTAGTCCCAGAGCAGTGGTCACCCCCCCCCAGCCAACTCCCCCCAGTTTATACATTGAGCACGATGTTTTATGGTATGGAACAGCCCTTTGCCCTTTGGCTAGATCGGGTCAGCTGTCCTGGCTGTGTCCCCTCCCAGTCTCTTGTGCTCCTCCTCATGGGCAGAGCATGGGAAATCCAAAAGCCCTTGACTTAGGGTAGGCACCAATGAACAACAACTTAAACATCCCTGTGTTATCAACATTGTTCTCACACCAAATCCAAAACACAGCACTGGGAAGAAAAATTAACTCTACCACAGTCAAACCCAGGACAATGTTAAATCTGTTAATGTAAAACTTAAGTTTAATATTTTTTTTTTAAGTCCCCTAGCATTTACTTTACTATGCTAGCTTGACTCTGCATGGATGAAGTTAAGCTACTGTGCCAAATGCATTTTTTTCTCAGGAGCAAATTGAATCAGTTCTCCAGTGCTGTGCAATGATTTCTGCATTAGAACTTTTCTTGCCATAGTAGCACTTTAGCAATTCAGCAAGGTGGGCTTGTATGCCTTTTTATGAAGGATGCTTTTTACATTTCCTCTCTCTGCTATGCCTAATATATAAACATGAGGGACCAAAGAGTGGTCAGTGTTTCCATAATGCCATGGACCCCAGTGGGCTCATGCATATTCGGTTATTATTAAATTGTTCACATACCTTTAACCCATTACTTAATGGAGCACAAATCAGTCAAGATTTGCATTTTGCTTGCTATTCAAATCTTTTAAACTCATGAGCTCCCTGCCTAATGACAAGAATATTTATCCAGGTTAATTGATATAATCTCCTCATCGTAAAGTGCTCTAGGAAACAATTTCAAAATATTTACATGTTGTATTAGCATCTCATTATTTTATTCAACACTCCCAGAGCAAGTCAGAATGTAGGATGAATGGAATGTGTTTTCTAATGGCTTTTTCTCTAGAAAAAGCTCATCTACTTATCTTCTAACATAGGTACCTGTGTGTTGTGTTTTGCTTAAGAGCTGACCATCCTTAAAGATCTGAGCATACAGCTATTTCAATATGAACCAATAAAATATGCATCCAAACAAACCAATTGCTAGATTTTGAATACTGAATGGTTTCAGTCAATATCTGTATTTTGCAGTGAGTTTGAATAGAAATGTTAAAAAATAGAAAAAAAATATCAGCAGATTTGCTGTATAGTCATAAGCAGTGCATGAACAGAAATAGAATCCAAATTGGTTAAATAAATGATTCAATACAGGCTAGTACTCCAAGCTTTTTTCCCACCTTTGCAGTTGCTCTTGTTTGCCTAATGACAATTTTCCATGAATTTATATAATGATAATTGTGTCCTTAAATCAGGGAAACAAAGAGGCAAAATAGAGGGTTGGAATTTGTGGTAGAATAAGTTACTCTTTGAAAAACTCTAGTATATAAAGTTCGGTTGTATTTTGTACAGTTTCTTCCTGATGTCCATAAAGCATTTACAGGGGTGATCCCCCCCCTCCCCCCCTATTATGAACTGTTTCAAGTTGAGTCATTTCAAATCATCTCAGTATTAGTTTTGTTGGCAGCACACTGAAAGCAAAACCTTGTACTTTTCTGCTCAGGTGGGAGGAGGAGGCTAGTTGATGTTATAGTAAATGGGAATTAAGCTAAATACTTGTCCTCCACTACTGAATTGAATGAAAATAGGGCAGAGTAGGCTGTTTGTCAATAGGAAGTTATGATGAAAACCAATTAGAACAAGTCCTGAATTATAAATTGGAACGCAGGATTACATTTTTAGGCTCTGGACAAATCTTTGTCAAAGTTCAGAGGATATGTTTGTCTAAGTGTTTATATAATTTAATAATACTTTCAGAACAGGTGAAGTTTAAGGAACTTGAATCACTTTAAAGTGGGTACATTAAAGGGTTAATCTTCAATCAACAGATAAAAATTTGTAATTCCACTCTTTCAGACATAAAAATGCTGTCTTGATTTTTCTGGATTTTCTAAAAAGATAAGGAAGTGGCTTTCCATTTAGTTCTGTCTTACTCTGCTTTCTGCTCTCACATAATTCCCTTCTGTAGCCTCTTCCATTTCTTATATTCCTTACCCATGTTCCATCTCTAAACAAAAGAAGAAAAAAAAAGAAAGGAAAAAAGACTTGCCACTTTTCTATGGCAAACACCAACAGCTGGAAAAATATCTGACTGATTATTGTCTATTACATATACATAATTTTCACTAATATATCTTGGAATATTTTGCTTGGCATTTCTTTTGAATCATACTTACTGCCATTCACTTTCCTGATGTTTTAATGTCAGCCAGATGTTATTGCCAGCTATGGGGTTAAAAGCTCCTGAGGAGGTTGCTGTGTTGTTTGAAGATTACCAGGAAAATCCAGCTGTTCTGAGCAATGCTTTTGGTATCATTATTAGTCTTAGCTAATGTGTCAATACTGAGCACTTGAGAATGATTTTAATGAAAATGAAATTCTAATCACAACAGGGATTTACTGACCTACCTGTCTCTTTCTGCTGAAGTTCAATATTTAGACATCACGTTATTATGTTCAGAATTTCATCTTTAAGTCCTGTTGTATGCTCTGACGACCAAATCCTTCTGAGTTCTGAGGTTTGCATGCAGGCATCAATACAGCCACCCAGGCCTGACAGTACCAAGCTGCTTGCAGCATGGTTATCACAGAAATCCTGTAGGACAACAGCAGCAGATCCTGATTATGGAGGAGTTCTCAGAACATGGTGGCTCTCCCTGTGTTCTCTTTTTCTGTATAGCTGAAAACAGACGACCATACGTTCTTCAGTGCCCAGAATCCGTTGGTGTGAGTCTTGAGTACTTCTTAAGCAAGAGGTGGTGACTTTAGTAGTCCAAGATAGATTTGGTATTACTCTATATTTAAATTCTTTTTCATTACAAGTTCATTTTTACTGCCCAAAATATCAAGTGACAAGAAGTTCCTTAAGTCAGCCACAACTCTTACAAGTACTTCGATTTTAAACCTTGTTACTGTCTGTTTCATCTGAAGTTTCCTAATTTTTGTATCAGGATGGAAAATGAGTGTTTATGTTCTGTTCACCTTCTCCATTCTAATTTTAATTCTATTATCATACCTGTGTATCTCTTTTTTTTTTATTTAATCATGTATATTCTAAGTCCATTAAACTATCTTTCACACGTGCCCTTCTATACCTTTTCTTCTCCTTCCTAATTTTCTTTAAATCATGTCCTCATCAGGCTATGATTTTTTGTTGAGTGGGTTTGGGTTTTTTTGTTGTTTTGTTTGTTTGTTTGTTTTCTTTCCCTTTCAACTTTATTCTGTATTCCTGTGTAATGTCATACATTTACTCTCTATGAAATAATTGGAGCAATGGACAGATAAAGGCATCTGCCTTCCAAGATACTTTACTAGTTGCCTCTCCTGCTTCCATTTCCCTGCCTCCTCAGTAGTTCCACCTGTCATTAAAGCCCAGCACTTTTCACTAAGGAGAGCAAATTTTTTACTTTCCACTCCTTTTGCAGTAGATTTTTTTGGTCCTCAGAAATATTGCATAACAGTTAAAGCAGGGCAAGTATCTTATTACTTATCACATTCTTTAAATATAGTAGATCTGTTAAGGACATCATCAGAAATCAATGAAGAGCTGCAGTCTTTTGTTGTAAGTTTTCACAGAATAAGTCTAATGGGAGATTTTCACACTGGATGTCATAATTTTTTTTGCTTTATTCTTATTTATTTGGGCTGACCAGTTTGGTTAGATAATTACTTGGTATTGGTGTGAAATACTTATAATTTTTTTTTCTTCTTTGCTTACATGGATATTTTTTGGATTAATAGATCTTTCCCCCTCCCTTCAGTCTCAATCGCCTTCTGAAATTCTGTGTCAGAAAAAAGAAAAACAACAAAATCAACCTTTTTTTTTTTCAAAATATCTGGTTTATTTCTGCAAATAATTGATGCAAACTGAACTAAAAATATCTGATCTGGGGGCAAAGCTGACCTTAGAAAACTTCCCTGCTTTGCAGTATGCTACATGAAGAACAAAGGGTCTTACAAGCTGTTGCTTCTTTCACTTCTAATAGTATTAAATATAAATATACCAAACTTGATGAACATAAGATGAATATTTAACTCCAAGGTAGCAAGGAGGTTGTCTGGTCTGTTTTATTATTGTTTAAGATTCAAGCAAGTGCTACATGCTGTTATGCTACAAGCATAATAATTAAGAAATTTGTCCCATTTGCTTTTTTCTGGAGGCTCTGCTCAATTTGATTTCAATGACACAGCAGCACCCAGAGGTACCAGGGCTCTTGAGCCTCACAAAATTGCTTCTGTCCAGGAAGAGAAACACAGAGAATGATACAGAGCTGGGAGGGGGCAGAGAGAGATTTTTATTGGAAGCCGTTGAAGTGGTTGCTATGAGACCTTCTCCAGCTAACACAGGCACAGCAGTGAGCGTGAGGCTGATAAACCACACCTCTTGCATTATACCTTTCATTTCTGCCTTTTTTTTTTCCTAATGCAGTTTTATAGTTGTTTAAGATCAGAGAAAGCACCTGCCAGCTTCTTTTTCTTCCCTTTTGCACCCTTCTTCTGCCTTGTGCAAGATGGAGCTAGAAAATGAAATAATTAGCTCCTCCAGCAATTCTTCAGCAGGCTCCAGAGAGTACAAGGTGGTGATGCCAGGAGCAGGGGGAGTTGGCAAAAGCGGTAAGCAGCAACAGCTTTTTGGGTGAGAAGGGGTGAATTGGATGCGTAAAGTTCACAGAACAAGGATGTTGCGTAATGGGAGGTTTCATTCCTCTTTCTCTTGCACATGCCTCGGATAAAAGACTATAATTTGTGACTGGGGCAACGAGTCAGCTTAATTTGTTAGAGACTGAAATGCTATAAAGTATTTTAATTGGATATTTTTGTAAAAGTAGCCTTGGCTCCATAGTATATGAGGAGAAAGTGGTCAGCTTGTGCTGTTAGTGCAACAGCAAGTGGCCGTGGCACTCTCAGACTTGGCGAGGGGTGATGTTTTGCTGGACAGTGTGGCTGTAACTTGTTGGCCTGCCAGTCCTGTGCTCAGGCAGAGATGAAACTAACTGCAAAGTCAGCTGTACAGTGCAAAGTGTGGAGAATGCCTACAGTGACTCTGTTTGCTTCCCCACACCTTCTTTTGACTTTTGTGCTGAGTGTCTTTATGGCTCAGCTGGTGTTAGACTTCTCTCCTGGTTGGACAGTTACAAAATGCATTTCTGAGTCTCACTGCAGGCGATAAGGTAGATTTGCAGCATATTTTAATATCACTGTCCAGTGCTGGCAAGATATGCTAGTGTCTGACAATAGTATCTCTTCAGAGGAGTCATTATTTTCTCTGGACAATGTTTTCTTTTTCCCAGATATTATCACCTTTCATTTATTCTCATTGACACTAGCATTCTCTGCTTTTAAAAAGACTTTGCTGAATGTGCAGTGTTTGTCTCAGAACCTAGTGTATTGAGCTGACCACACAACAAAGATTTGATTACATCTTCTGGAAATACAACAGGGAAAGAGAAGAAGAAAACAAATAATAACAAAAAAAATATATCCAGGCTAGATTCCAAAAAAATTTCAGGATAAATAAGCTGTGACACTGAACTGTAATAATTTTGTAGATCTACCAAGTTTTATTTCCTATTTAAACAGCAAGACAAGGTATAGATGCAAAAATATTAAGTAGTAGGAGTGGATATAATTTCCTCTCTGTACCCATATTTTCTTTTTTCTTGTTATATTTGGCTTCAACTTCAGTGGCACATCGTTCAGTGAAAGCTATTTACCATCAGCATTGCTTAACCAAGCAAACAATTATTGCACAGATGTTATGCTATGATCACTATATAAAATGGGAAAGAAAAAAATACTGGTTATCTCAGAGTAACTTTCTGCAATTTAAAATTATCTTTTCCATGATAAAGCAGGTATCCAGGATGTGTCAGCTGGAACATTCAGTAAAATGTCACATTTTTAAACTTCTTTTTCTTTCTTTTTTTCCCTAAGTGCATCCAAAAGATGACAGCAATTTTTCCCAAATATATTATTGTAAGAATAATGTCACCAAAGCAAAAGATATTACAGACTATACCATTATACCATATTTATAGTATAAGTGCATCATAACAGCCACATTTTATATACACATTGAGGAAATGTTAGAGTTCCCATTTACTATCAGAAAAGAGATTTAAATCACAAATGAAGTTTATTCAAATCTCCTTGTTCAGAAAACATTAGCTGTTGATTTCAAGAGAATAAAGCCTTCAAATCTCTGGATTACAGGAGGTAATGATATAACTCCAGAGCTGAGAACCACATAATTATTCAAGCAAAATTGGGTGTCTGTGTGGTCTACAGAAATAGGATGAAGTAGATAGTTATGACATTCAATGGGATTCATGAAAATCTTCTGTTGTTTTCACGAAAGTGAAACTTCTAGGGGAAAAAACAGCAACTGAGAATTAAGCGTCTAGAGCAGGGGTCCTCAAACTTTTTAAACGGGGGGCCGGTGCGCGGATGAAGGGGCAGGCAGTCATCTGCAGCTGCTTGATTTCTCCCCCCAACCCCCAGCGGAGGAGGGGCGGGGGGGTTATGTAAATACCGGGGGCCGGATTGAGGACCCTGGGGGACCGTATCCGGCCCGCGGGCCGTAGTTTGAGGACCCCTGGTCTAGAAGAAAGGAGGTGGGCAGTTCATCATTTACTGGCAATGAACTTCCAATGTGGAATGGGCATAAAATATTTCAGCAGAATCCTGAGAGATAGTCCAACTGATAGAATTCTGATAGAAAAAAGGACAAATTGATGTAATTCCGTAAATCACTAATTCATTCTGACTGTTGTATAGTCAGGGTTAATTTACACTGGATTAAAAGCAGAAAAAGGCCTGAATGACTATTTCCATTCTCCAAGATGAGCTCTGCTTTTCCCTAATGACCTAGATTCATTCTGTCCAGGAAATAATTAATTTAACCATTAAAAAAAGGGTCAGGGTAGAATAAAGATGAAAGATTTTAAAAAGTTCAA
Source organism: Falco peregrinus (assembly GCF_023634155.1). NCBI lineage: Eukaryota > Metazoa > Chordata > Aves > Falconiformes > Falconidae > Falco > Falco peregrinus. The sequence continues at coordinate 17,061,351 of NC_073743.1, read as the reverse complement.
TTTCCAATTTGTAGTTTTACAGATAAGTGAAATATGGAATGATATATTGATAATATCCTGGCTTTTTTACCATTCTTCTCCCCCATCCTTTGCTTGTTAAGTCATGATAAAAGCAGTTAACAGTTGGGGTTAAGTTGCTGAGTGGGTAACCTCTTTTGGATGAAAGCCTTTCCATTCCTCATTTTGTTCAATATTAAATAATTCAGGTTTGGAAAGGATTTTCCTTAGGAACCAAGCTGCAGAAAAGCTAGATTTCTTTTTGCCCTGGATATAGTTTACTTCTAGAGATCCCCTGGGCATTTTGATGTTCTGTTTCCCACCCTTTTCTGCTCTCTTAATGTGCCACTTCATACTGTATGCATGGAGGTCTTTGCATTGAAAATTCCATGTTCATTACAAGGGGCTGAGGGCAGTGAGTGTATGTGTGGACAGGGAGGAATGAAGAAGAGGACACCAACACTGGATGTTCTTTTGATGCTGGTGTTGATAAAATATTTGCTTTGGGTTGTCAGGCTTGTCTCTTCAGCTTTGTGCTCCAAGATGGCACGCGATCCAGGAGGACAGCCAACCTCCTGTTATTTGGGCTATTCAGTCTAGTAGAAATTTCACAAGAATTGGTAACAGGAGATAAGCTTGGCACATCCAGGTTTGATACCCATCATATTGAGACTAATGATGCATAAAGTGGTTTAAAAATTGTTACTTAAGGGTCCTCCCTCACATTTCAAAATCAGTGCCAGAAAAAAAAAAATAAATATCTCTGCCACTATTTTATAGGAGGAAAAAACACTATCCCAAAACACAGAGTTTGTAAAAAATGGGAAATAGTTGTGTTTAAGTAAGTACAAAGCTATATGTAAATTTTCCTAGGAATTGATTTCTGTACCGTAAATATAGATTATAATTCCTTAGAATGAGTTACCCCTTCTAAGACTTCTGAAAATAGAACTGTTTTTGTTTTCAAAGCAATATGCCAATTTATTACTTTGTGTAGGTTGTATCTGACATCAGGAACAGCTATACACTCTGCTGCAAGTTCCGAGCAAATGTAGGCTAGAACCAGGAATTAAACTGAAATGAAATAAAATAAAATAAAAGCAAATTTTAGCTTTTATCTGATTATAGTTCATACTTCAATTACACATTTCTAAGGAAAGATAAACTTCAATTAAAAAAAAAGATTTTGACACTCAGCCTTCTCTGGTTCAATGACAAATTTCAGGTCAGCTCAATACTGTTCAAACCTACCCCAAGTTGCCTGACATAGGGTTTACCTATAGGTAAACTACCTGTCCTGTGAAAGTTGCATTTCATATGAGAAGATGATTTTTTTAAAGAATTCAAAAAAATAATAAATATTTCTTGATAATAAGTTGGTTTTTTATCTTGGAGAAAATGTTCATTTTTCAAGAGTTATTTCTCATACTGGTTACCGGTTTATTTGTTGCCACCATAAAGAGGCTGAAGGGATTGTCAAATAATTATCCTCAGATTTTAGCATATGATCCGGGCTACACTGGAAAAGTGTGAAGAGCAAAGGTAAAGATTTCACTGGCATCAAAAGAGATGAGGTTGAAAAGTACCATTTGGTACCATTCTCACACCATCACAAGGCTCAGTACAGTAAAACACACTTCATTCATTGATCAAACCCCTTCTCAGTAGGTTTTTTTGCTGGGAGCAGTTGGTTTTGTTGTTTTGGTTTGGTTTTGGGTTTTTTTGCTTGTTTATTTTGCTTTTTTTTTTTTTTTTTCCCCAATACACTTTCAGGTACAGCTGTGCTTCCCTAAATGCCTGGTAGATGGATCAAGGGAAGGAGTCTGGCCTTCTATTGTCTTCTGAGCAAACCAATAGCCAAAATAAAGGTGAAGAAATAAGTTACTGCTCAGTATGAGTCAGGGTAGAAAAATGTAACCTTTCAAAGTGTCTGGGCATGCTGTGGATTACAGTTGAGGCAAACCAAATTACTTTTACCCCCCCAAAGTCAATATAAGTATAGTTTTTGGTGTGTAATTTGGTGCTTCTCCTGTAACTACACAAAACCCCATCTTTTTTTAACTGGAGTAGAAATTGAGATATCCAGTTAATAAAGACACACATCTGCATTCCTCTGAAAAGAAATGTTTGTTCCTTCATCATCCTCTGTCTATAGAAAGGTAATTTGGATTTTTAAGGGCAAATAGAAGACCTTGGGAATGCCAGGGAAATAAATAATTATACTTAAATGGAGAAAAAGAATTTTAAAAATGTGAAGTAAGAATTAATATCTATTTTTTGACCAGAAAAAAACTTCGCTGCTCGGTAATAGTTCTGGAAGCATAAGGGTACTGATCAGTCAAAATGATATATACATTCCCTTGGCCACAGAGATCACATACAGAGAAAAATCAGCGGTAACACTTAAGGTGCTCTTTCCCCCAACTCAGTCACCTGTGCTATCACATCTCTAGTGATGACCTGAATTCTGCACTTCCATATACGTTATCCTATTTTGGAAGTATTTTGCTGGGTTGAGGCCATTGAAGCTGATAATTCAAATAATTCTGGACCCATTTCCGATAGTCTTCATTTATCTTTAGTGTGTTTGTTATCCACTTGAAAGGATTAAACACATTGCTTATTCATTAATTTTCTTTACTATGGGCAGACCTTGTGGCCAGAATTATTTGCCTTGGGGAAATGAGTTAAAGATGTTTTCATTATTTCGCCAGTTCACATAATTCAGTGGCTGGAGGGGTGGGTTATTGGGTTATTTAAATTATGGCTCCTGCATTTAATAGGATGGTTTCAGCATGTGAGATACCAATTGGCTACTGAGAAAGCTGTCTGCAGTTCTGGTTTCCTCAATACCAGAAGCCATCTGATAAATAGGAAAGAGTTCAGAAAAGACCAACCGAGTTGATAAAAGGGCTGACACAATATGATTTATGATGACAAATGACTCTGTATCATAACAGCTCTGTCAACCAGTAGTCCATGATTCCTTATTGTGCAACTTGCATATGTATATAGTTATTTAATGTAAATGGGACTGGATACAGCTGTAAGGGTTGATCTATCCAGTTTTTCCAATCATAATATCCAGATGATGAATACCCACTTGGATAAGGCCAGCAAAACAGGCTGGTCACTGCCTGTGCCACTTTAGCACAGGAGACAGAGAATTTACAATCTTTGAAGGTAAAAAATATCAAGAAAAGACAGTATGTTTTCCAAAATTCGAGGAGGAAAGGGACCATAATTGCTTAATGGAGAGTAATCTGTTAAGTGGTAAAATTAGAATTAAAACATATATAATTAGAGATGTATGAGATCTTCAGGACAGACTTCCTTTGGCTGATAGGAGCAGTATATTTTCTTAACCATTTGCTTAAAAGCAAAATGGAGCAGACTGTGGAATAGTCATTGAAACGAACAGGTTGGTGGAAGTTGTAGTAATGTTACTGGCTTATGCTAATATAAGATAGAAGAAAACATTATATAGGCTGAGCATTAATGAGCAAATATGCCTGAACAGAAGAAGCATTTACAGTCTTCAAATTCTCTTATAGAAGAGAAGGAATGCTGTCATCCTCAAAATGTGTTGAAAATCATCAGGACTTGTGGCTGATGCGGCATTACTAATGCATATAACCAGCATCATTATGTTCAGACTGCTAAAGAGTGATCCTAAGGCTGATCACAAGACTGGACTCGTTTGTTGTGTACTAAAAAAGTCATTTATGTTGCCTCACACAGAGCTAAAGAGCATCCTTTAGAGCATAAGGACTCCCGTATAACTGGGAACATGCTGAGATGGCACCCTAACAGTAATGGCCACCTAACTTGTATGTTGGGTAGTGGTGCAGGTAGAAGGTGAGTAGATCTGTTAGCTCACACCTTGCAAAAAAAACCTGTTCTCAGTTCTGCTCAGAGAAATGGGATTTATTGATTCCAGACCTTCATCTAAACTTCTTCTATGTGAACAATGATGTCAAGTGATTAGAACTCATGGAAGGTTATATTAATGAATCTTCTTTACATGTTGTGATTTATTGAGAGAGGGCTTCATGTACACAGTGAAGATTTCAGCGAGATCTATACTGCTCAACTTTTCCCATACAAACTGCTTGCTATTAAGAGATGGGAAACCTTCTGGCCTGTTACTCAACAACAGGAACTATCAAGGACCCTCCTAGTTTCAACCACACACAAATCTGCCATTTGAAATGCTCAGATCGAAGTCTCAGATAAGGGAACAAGCACTGTTTCATGACAATGACTGGGCACTGTCGGTATCTTTGCTGTAAACAATCTGTTGAGGCAGCCACAGGAGCTGTTTCCCTTCCAAGCCATCCCTGCTGCTGAGTTGAGCCATCTGCAGCATTTTTGGCACATGCTAGAATTTGGATGATATTAAATCCATTAGGGACACTCTTGAAAGCACAATTAGGAAAGATTCCCCCTCCCCCCCTCTGTTGCTGCTTTCATCTCTTTTACTTCCATACTTTAAATTTTCTTTCCTTCCATTCCTCTAGTAATCCTTTTTCACTTTTAATTTGTTCATTGACTTTAATTAGTCTCCCTTTATGCCTGCAGGCCTTTCTAATTTTCTTTCCTAGAAGCTAGAAGACTCATCATGCTCACACAGCTCCACTGACTAGTATCAAACATTACCAAAGCCTTGCACAGGGTCCTAGTTTCAGAGGTCTTGCTGTCTTAGGAAGACACATTGCTGCAAACGGTAGTGATTTCCTCATGCATTACCCTCACACTAACCAGAACCCAGCGGTGACACTGGCTAAACCCACTTTATTTCAAATTGTGTGGAGAATATCCAAAACAAGACTGAGTGTGTGTGTGTGTGTGCATGTAAAACTATCTCAGGAGTTGCCAAGTTGGGTTATTGTGATTCTGGCCTCCAAAAGAGGTGTGTTTTCAACTCAGTTACCTGTTATAAAGCAGTGTTTTACTTTTCCATTCAGATAAAACCCATTTTTTTAATCTAACCATTCAGATAAACTGTTTCAGGCTACTCAAAGGTGGACCCACAAATGGTTATAAGTTTTAAAAATTAATTTCATAAGCTTTTGCAAAGTAGAAGCTATAATAAGCTGAGACTGGTGCATGTAGTTCTTCTTCAGCTTATAGTGACTACAGTTACGAGAAGAGCTGTTGTTTGATTCCTTTCCTTGCAAACTCATTGAAGTGTTATGCAGCTTTGTAATTCTTGTCCTTTTTCATATACACAAGATAAAGGAACCCTAGCTGAAATTCATATTTTCTGTCAGATCTTGTGATTCTTTTAGTAACTTTACTAGTCTACTACCTGCGTGGCAGCTTGTTGTGTTACACTGAACTGTTGTCTGCTGAACTGTATCTGCAATGTCTTTACAGGAATGTCCTTTTAGCAGCTGCAAAATATGCACCATCATTTCAGATTTTTACTCAGAATGTTCAAACCCCAGTATTGTCAAATTCTTGATTATTTCAAATCAGCAGAACTCCAGCTTCTTAAATGATGCAGAATGCCAGAAAAAAAAAAAAGTTTCCTCTTCTCTAAAGTTTTGTCTGGAACTCTCTTACACAGAAATGATGTCTCTTTCTCAATTTCAATAAAAAAAATAATCATTAGACATTTTCTACATGGTGAATAATCTCGCTTGGGTTGCCTGGTGACAGGGTCATCTGTTCTTTCATGATACAGATTATACCAGAGGTCTGCTTTGTACAATATCTGCCACTGCATACAGCCAAAGAATGTATTCCTGGGGGTCATGAAGTCTCCTTATGTTTGTAAATATGCTCCAGAGACACTTATTTCTCTACTGGGAATAGAGAAGAAGGAACTATCCATCACAGTAATCAAGTAGCTCCCCACGAGCTCCAGAAACCTGGTTTCCTAAGCCTTTCTTTCACTTAGAGCAGTTTCAGTGGATTTCCAATTGTCTAATAATAGCTGTGCATTTGCATCATAGTCTCTCTCTCAGTGTGTGCTGTTTGCTCATCTTTTTTTATAAAAGTGGAAGTCAAAAGACCCGTTTTTAAAATCCTTCCTCCATGAAAGTGGACTGATACTTAGAAGTTATTGAGTGTCTGACATAACAAGTAGTAAATCATATAAGCTTCCACTTATTTTATTCAGATTACATGCTCAAAGTGACAATTGGATTTGATATTTGAGGGTGGAGAAGTGGTGAGGAAAAAAGCAAAACAGAAGATACAAAGGAAACAAACCAAGCAGTGGGAGAGGGAAATGTAACAGAGGTGAACAACTGAGAATAGAGAACAAGAAATTAGAAAAACCAGAGGCATAGGAAAAAGATTGAAAAAACAGAAAACTAGACAAAGAGGCATAAAAGCAATCGTAAGGGAGTAAAGAGAAGGAAAGGGCAGTAGTTCATGCTTCAAAGAGCATTGATTTCAGAGGCTGCTTTTTCACTGTGTTTATCCTACTAGATGCTACTGGCCCATGGTTATATCCCAACATCTTCTGCAGGTACTGGTGGCCAAAAAGTGAACAGAGGTCACATCAGTGCATCTTCCTCCTGCCTCTCTGACTTCCAATCTCATGTTTCTCACCCACTGTTTTTCTAGAATAGGAAGCTGGAGAGGCAGCAGCACAAATCTTGGCACTGCCCTTTTTTCCTCAACTCTTCAGGTTGCTTGCCTCAGCCATGGGCAAGGCTGTGTAAATCTAATGTTGATAGAAATTTATAGGGTGTTAGGCAATGCAGTGCTTCTCCTATGTGGTGGTCTTACAATCATCCAGAACTGAGAGGAGTCTGTGGTACCCAGCCTTAGCAGTACCTACCACCGACATCCAGCTTTTGTCAGAATCCTCTCTGTTCTTTGAGGAATTAGATCCATCCACACACCAAAACCTCCAATAAAGCAATGAATCACAGTGGTACTAGAGATATATTTCATTCAGTACCAGGAAATAAAATTAAATTCTGTTTTTCCCCAGACTGTGAAAAAAAATGTCAAGATGAAAAGCAAAAATATATGTATTTCTATGTTTTCTCTTATTCTTTTTGACCCAGCTGTTACCTTCACCCTCATTCCCTAGCTTTTATTGCTCATCACACTTGCCTATAAACAAATGGCTACATCCCTGTAATCAAGTGTGGACAAATGGCAATAGGAGGAAAAATCAAAACAAAATGCCAGTGAGTATAAACAGATCTAAATACACATATCGCTGAAACATACTCATGTAAGATTTATTTAAGTGTAAAGTAACACAAATTTTCACTCTTTAAGGAAAATAGTTGTTCGTGCCAAAGTGTTATTCAAAGAATTTTAGAAAGCTCTGCAAAGCCCAGTGAGATAACCACTTCTACTGATTGACAGTGACAGTGTATCTCCAGAATAGATTTTTTTGGTGATTGAAAGCCTTTATTCTTCAATGTTATTTATGTAAAATGGACTATGGATCAAACTACTTTGCAAAGCTGCATCATAAGTTTCTAAAGCAACACTGTACTTTCTGGATGAGTATTAGTATATTAAATTTCAAGTATTTGTTAAACCAGTTTTGTATGTTGGGATACCTTAGAGTGACGTAATTCAAAGACATTAATAAGCTTGTGAAAGAAGTGTACTTCTGTTAGTCTATAAGCAGGAAAAATGCAGGAATTAAAATATCTCTTCCAAGAATTTTTTAACTGTTTTCTTCTGGACTCTGAGTATCTCAAATGAAGTTAATAAAAATTGTAGACAGTAAATACTTTACAGGTTTGGAACTCATGGGAATATCTTTGGCACCACTGATGTTAATTTAGTCACAACAAATTGCAGGATGTGGACTGGGAACAGATTAGATAGGCTATAGTAGACATGATTGCTCAGGAAATGTCCTAGGTAGACAGAATACCAGCTTGCACTGTGATGAAAGTTCCTGAGGGAATCAAAGGTTTCTGTGGCTCACAGTTCAAGTTCAATGCAATAGACAAATACCATAATACTTTTCAGTTTTAGTGCATAACGGGTTGCTAAAAAATCATTAAGAGTTTGGTGATAGAATTACTGGCTTCTGAGTTCTAACTCGTTCCTCCCACTTTTTTTCTTGCAGGCTCTCCCTTCAAGCATATGGTAGAATTTGTTCCATCAGTGTCTTCTGTGTCATATCTGTTCAGCTCAGTGATTACTGTCAGTATTGTGGTGTTTAAAGGAAGAGCTGGTGAGAGAGTGGAAATGCAATTTGTGTTCTGTGCTGCCTCACATATCACAAAGAAAACTGGAAGCTTAACGCAGGATCTTTTTTTGACCTTGGCAGTAGAGCAGAAAGAATACAGCTCTTTTTTTTCTTATACTGAGAGTTCCAGTCAAATGAATGCATCTTAATGGGGAAGCCACTCACATCGGAGTATGTGTGGAGGGGAGGGAAACAGGGGAAAAAAATGCAGTTGAAGAAAAAAAATCTGCATTTGTTCCTGACTGTCTCTTTGAAATTACCACAGAATGCCTTGACCCCCATTTTCTGCCCTACCCACTTAAATATCTGTATTAAAACAGTTAAAGCAGTGCATGGCTAAATGGGATGGAGCAGAGATGGGAAGATGTAGAAATTGCTCCAGTAATTTCTGTAGATTTGGGGAGAAGTATCCAATAGTCTTGTGTCCAGCAAATGTTATTGCAGAATTTGTAACAGTATTTGCAGGACAAATAACCTCAAGCGTGTTTCAAGTTTGATACATTATGGAAGAGAATAGCTGACAGGATAAATGTTCCTGGGTTACAAAAAAGGTTTCTCAGGTTTAAGATGTCTTTGGGTAAGCAATTACGGTGGATTGATCCCAGCCAACAGCCAAACACCCAGCCAGCCACTTGCTCATTCCCCTCTCCTACAGCAAAGGGAGAAAGGGGAAGGCAAGGAGACTTGTGGCTCTAGGTAACAGTTTAATAGCTGAAGCAAAAGCTGTGGATAGAAGCAAAGAAAAATAATGAATTTATTAACTATTTCCCATTGTCAGGCAGATTTTTAACCACTTCCCCAAAAGCAGGGCCTCAGCACACAGAACGGTTACTCAGGAATACAAGTGCCGTAAGCATAAATGAATCCTCCTGCTTTCCTTGAGTTTTATTTCTGAGCATGACACCATATGATAGGGAATATCTCTTTGGACAGTTTGGATCAGCTATCTCAGCTGTCTCCTCCCAGTTTCTTGCCTACCTCTAGCCCGTTTGCTGGGGGCAGAATGGGAAAAAGAAAACAGGCCTGTTTCTGTGCCAGTGCTGTTCAGCAATAGCCCAAATGGTAGTCTGTTATCAATGCCAAAACATAGTACCATATGGGCTGCTGTGTAGAAAATCAGCCCAATACAGCAATTTATGGTCTGAAAAGAAGTGAAGATTTATTTTTTTGTTGTCGTTTGTGTCTGTGAGACCAGGTTTTTATCATGTTAACCCTATGTTGGTACTGCCATACTCTGTTGTAGAATTGCTGTTGGAGGACGCAAAGCCAGTGGGGGCCATGATTATTTTCCTTCTTTTTTTCTCCTTGTTTATAATTTGGCTGAAAAGCTATCAGTTGTTTCTTTCTTTCCTCACTTGTTTTAGAAATGTAGTTGGAATCTAACTAGCAATGGGCATCTTGGTGGCATGGGGGTGTTTCTGCTGTGCACCTTACACAAGTGGGTTACTTGCAGGACACCTCTGCAGTGCACATGTGGTGGTTAAGAAATATTTGCTGTCCAGCTGCCTCACATGTTCCTGGGGAACACCAGCACTGAATCCAGCTGAGTCTGATGGCCAGGTGCTAAGGTACTCACTGAGTTCTTGTAGCTTTTTCACACAGGAGGAAGTTCATGGCATATTACTTTTCTAACATACATATTGTTACAGCATACTACTTGCAGTTGAAACAAGGAATGGCATATTTATAGGATCATTAATTCATCACTGGCAAAAGGTAGGTTAGTATCCATAACATTTAGCACCACTGTTAGAGTACCTATAGTTCCAAGGAGACTTAAATCAGTTTGAACTGTCTTTCCTGGAAGGAATCTGTTGAAGCTGATGCTGCAGGCCGGCATGGCAGTCATTCTCCATACCAGGTCTTCAATTCTCTGTCTCAGCTTTCTCCTATTGCACAGTATATGGAAGTCCCTCTGGGAAGCCAAAATGCTTTTGAAGTCTGAGACTTGAGTTCAGCTGTTATGTTGCAGCTCAGTAACTGAGCTGGTATCAAACACACACAGAAATCAGACACAGTGCAGCAGGGCTGAGGCAGTGGCATGGGTCAGCAGCAGTCTCCCAGGCAATGCTGGTGCCACGCAGGACAGACACCAGAGCAGGACAGCAGGGTTGCCTTCACACAGGAGCCCTCATCATCTGTCATACTGGCTGCAGTTCTCAATGCCCAGGTGGTATTTTTCCAGAGTGTGATGGTTTCTTGGCCTCATCAGGGTTCTTGGCAAATCTTCAGATCTGTTCTATGGCAGGGAAAGGCCAGTTCTGAATGGTGATTCCCAAAGATTGTTGGCACGTTCTCACCCATCCCAGTGGTCAGTATCAAAGTATGAAGTGGACAAGACTGACTGAAGTGTCTGTTTTAAAGGCAGAGGAGATTTTGTTCCTCTTTTGGTTAAGTTAATTTGATAGACATAAATGCAATAAAATATATAAAAATAAAAATTATTTTCTTCTCTATTTCATTTGATCTAAAGTACTGCTTATCACTGCAGCTTGAGGCTGTGTATTTCTGTGTTGATTCCCCTGTCACCAGCTTGGTTCATACATATTTTTAAAAACTGTGTATCTTTTTGTTAGTTTTTGGGCATTGAAAAGACACAAAAACTTTGAGTGAACTAGTAGTCCCCCAGCAGCCATAAATCTGAGGCTGGATTTTAATTTTCAGGTTTTAAATACATAAATCTGTATGATTAATGATCTTATAATTTACTTATAAATAAAAAGAAATTTAAGCTGCATGATGTGTGGCAATCAAATCACTGGTACTGCTATTGTGGCAGCTGATGCATATGCTGGTGGAAGTCAGATATTGCAAGCATAATACATGAGTAAATGTAAATTTTCTGTTTCAAGCTTCCTAATCCCCTGAACATGGGGCTACATTGCTACTGATTGTCTAATGGCAAAAACTTCCATTGGAACACAGAAGCTTAACCTTTTATCTGATTTCTGTATTTTATACTGTGTTTTGGAGTCTAGTGTATACCCCACCTCTCTGTTTCTGTTTCCCATCTGTAGAATGAGACCAGGGATATTCATCTTGCTTTGTAAGTAGGCGACTTTCGAATGCAGAATACTTTTTGAAGGCCATTAAATGATACACCTTAGTAGATATTTAAACCACAAGGTGTCATCATGTGCAGCACAGTTCTGTGACCTGTACCAGGTGACAACTTCTTTGAACTTTTTCTAGCAATTTCTTCAGAGTCCATGTCACCTCGATGAGCAAATTAAGATGATGTGATAAACATTCTATAAAGATGGTAAAACTAGATATAACAATTTAAGGAAAGGGAGTCTATAATACATTTTGGTAAACTAAGCAATCAGTGAAATTAGTGTGTATCTCCTCAAACAGAAAATAAACTGGGAATGCCTACTTGCTAGAACTACTAAATTATTGTGCAAATGGGAGGGTGGGGCACAGCCAGCTGCTTCTTGACCATGTTTTGGGCAGGGCCCAGTATTATGCCTCTTCTCTGAGAAATTCCTCCCAAACTGAAATTCCAAGAGACAAACAACAGGTTATTTTAAACCTTGACAGACTTAAATGTGAAATGACTAATTGAGTGTTCAAGATTCAGGTAGCACTGGGATTTGACAAAAAGAAGCATCCAGGAAATTCCATGGGCAGAAATTTAGATACTAGTGCTGAAATTCACCTTGCCTAATTTCAGCTTCTGAAAGCATTATGTAAGTATAGATATGTAGGTGCTCTTTATAGTTGGTGAAGTGAGGTGCACAATCCTAGATACTTAACGTTTTCCATTTTTTGAAAGAAGCCTGGATGACTAGGCAACTAGGATGACTCGTATTCAAAGGATACCTTGGAATAGCCAGAATTCAAATGTCAGTAAGGGTGGCTGTAATTGCTGTGGAGAGTTCTTGGACATAATAAACTGTGGTATCCAGGACCAGTTCCTATTATTGTAGAATTTATCAATGTTTCCTCTTTTTTTATATAAGATGTATATGATGGTTTCATTAAATTTGTTTTGAATATATTTTTCCTCTATTAAAACCATCTATAATTTCAGTTATAATAATTCTCCCCTTTAAAGTGAAAATGTATAGTCTGCTGGTCGGTGTGGTGTATCTCTTTCTCAGACCTTAATCCACCGGCTATGGGATACTTTCAGTCCCCAGTCTAAGGAGCTTGTTTCTTTTAGCTCATGCAGACTGATGAATTTCACTTTGGAGTTCCCTGCTCTAATACAGTAGCCTTCAACATGCCCAGAGATGAAGCTTCCAGTTACCTTTCACTTTTATTGAAGCAAGTTAGATTTATGGTTTTTTATTATTAATATTTTCAGTGAGGCAAACAGTAAGCAATTGCTGTCTTCCTGCTATCTTCTTTTCATCCATTTTCCAACTGACCAATTTAGCTTCTAAACATCACAAAACTGTGAATCAGAGAATCAGTGAATAATGAGAGTGTTAATTTTGTCCGCAGGAGGCACCTTAGATTTTTGTAGAATACTTTACAAAATGCATGTTACTGCAAATTCCTTTAAGGATCTCATAAGGGAGAAGCATCATCACAGAAAGCATCTCTGTAAGGAATGATTTTAATTACAGGGTTGTGAAGCAATATAGGATTGAAGGCAGCTGACAGGATGCAAGGCTTTGCTTTGCTTGCATTCAGGCAGAGAATTCTTACAAGATAGGTACTTGATATTCATAGTCTCACTGAAGCAAGTCAACAGTTTCAAAATGGTATCACCATATTTAGAGAGTTTGGTGAAAGATGAGTCGGTGCTTCATGGAGCAGATGTATCTTCTGACATCGATAGCACTTTGTCTGCAGTGCTTCTCACTTCTGCTGGCACTTGTTCTTGACTGATCTCTTGCTCTGTGCCACTTGATTCATCATGGTCAGTGATGCAAGGGCAAGAAAAATTCATCCCAAGACTGACGTACGGAATTAAACTAACTCGAAAGTTATAAAGTAGCTATGTTTATTGCGCACAGATGCATGGGGGATCGCTCCTCCACAAGCGTGCATGCCCGAAGTGACGAACCATCTCACATTTATACAATAAAACAAATGAATATTCAATTAACACCTATACATATTTGTTACCTAAACCCCCTTACTCTTGCTTCGTATGTTAATTAGCTTATCAGTCCTTTGCCTGGAATGTGGTGGTCTTGCAGGTTTGTAGGTGATTCATGTCCTTGTGACCATCTGATCTTCTCCAGCAAGAAGCCTTAGCACTCCCTTCCTCTAGATAACATTGAAATGTCTCTCATCCTTTTCTCATCCTTTTTATAAATAGCCCCTTTGTTAGAGGAAGAAGGGTAGGTGTCTCCTCAAAGCTGTGTGGCTATGTGACCAGACACCACACCCATGACCAGTCACCATACCCACATTCCTTGAGCAGACATATACAATCACAATCGATGTCCATTGTCCCCATTTCACACTATTTCTCCATATCAAGACAACAAATAATTTGTAGTTTATGATATTTCTTTCCCTTTGGACTCAAGCCAATTAATTCCTCCAGAGAGCATAAAATTTACGGAGTTGTCGTGGTTTAACCCCGGTCAGCAACCAAACACAACGCAGCCACTTGCTCACTCCCTCCCACCCAGAGGGGTGGGGAGAATCAGAAGGGAATGTAAAACTCACTCGAGGGTTGAGATAAGAACAATTTAATAACTTAAACAGAATAAAAAGGTAAGAAAAACAGTAATAACAGTAACAATAAGGACAACAATAACATCATCAACAATAATAATGATAATAATAACAATAATAATAAAACCAATTAGGATGGAATGGTGGGGGAAAAAAGGGTAAAATCCAAAGGAAGGGAAAAGGAAAAAAAACCCAAGTGATGCACAATACAATTGCTCACCACCCGCTGACTGATGCCCAGCCAGTCCCCGAGCAATGATTCCCCCCCCCAGCTAACCCTCCAAGTTTTTAAATTTATATACCAAGCATGACATCCCATGGTATGGAATATCTCTTTGGCTGGTTCAGGTCAGCTGACCTGTCTGTGTCCCTTCCCAGTCTCTTGTGCCCCTCCAGCCCTCTGCCTGGCAAGGCCCAAGAAACCGAAAAGTCCTTGACTTAGTATAAACATCACCCAGCAACAACTAAAAACATCTGTGTCTTGTTCTATGTGTTGTCTTGTTACATGTTCAAACTTGGAGTTATGAAATGTATGTTGAAAAAAAAATATTCTGGTAATTCTAGGCAAATAGCTGAAAACTTAACACTCTGCTTAAGGCCAGAAAAAAATTAGAATCTGTTTTTTGGCAATTGTTCATTGAAATGCATACTTTTTGTGATAACGCGAACTGTCAGCGTTACTAGAGCTGTATGTAAGCGCACGGTACCTTGTAACATACTGCCTGTGTGACTGAGGGCTGCCTGGAGAGTGTGAAGTGTGTGAGTGTCACTGCGAAGCGAGTGGGGAGTCCCGATCTGTGTGTCCGTGTTCCCCGCGAGGGGCCGGCCAGAGAGGGACAGAGCGATTGAAAAATCAATTTATGAAGTGTTTGAATGCATAATTAGAAATTAGAGTGGGAGACTGGACAAAACATTAGAGCTAACATCATTTGGAAAAAACACGAATTAACCTCTGCCCTTAGTGTCGTAGGTGCTGTCTGTATACTCGAACAAAGGGTGGCAAGTGTCTAAAACAAATTATCTCCTTTCAAAAAAAAAAAAAAAAGAGACCAAGAAATAAGGCTAAATAGCTAATACATTGTAGACAAATATATCAGACTTATTAGGAAGATGGGGGGCAAACCGAGCCAAGAAATAAATACCAAAATACCCCTGGGATGTATTTTGAAGCATTGGAAAGAATTTGGCGGAATTCCCAGAGGAAATTTGAACAAAAAAGACATTTTTAAAATATTGTCAGAATTGGTGGCCTTTGTATACATTAGGTGATGGTGAAAGATGGCCACCTGAAGGAAGTCTTATATTACAACACAATTTTAGAGCTTATGTTGTTTCTTCGTAGAGAACAAAAGTGAGATGAAATAATGTGTGCAGATATGTTTGTGTGGCAGAAAGAGTGCGGGATTAACATCACCTGATCTTTGATTATGGCTCTAGAAAAGGACAGGGAAAAAAAACCCTGAGACCTAAACTAGAAGGATGTCCTTGTTGAAATTTTTGTGTTAAAAAGCTCATGTTGTGGTTCCTTCTGTGGAGCAACCAGAATGAAAAATGTTTTAAGATAAAAAATTGTACTAATGTATGTAAAACCTGAGGTGGGGTGTGGGGTGGGGTGTGGAGAATCAAAACCAATATTTATTAGTCATGTCTGATATGTTTTCAGGTTGGCCAAAAACCTTTCCTTGTCGAACAAATAAAGCAAGAGAGGTAACGAAAGGATTGTTAAATGAAATTATCCCCCGCTTTGGGGTTCCGGCAACAATCTCTTCCAATAGAGACTCACACTTTTGTGCCAAAATGGTACAACAAGTGAGTACAGTATTGGGAATAGATTGGCAATTACATACTCCTTATTACTTCAATGTTCTGTTTGGTGCTGTCGAAGAATGATCAGAAAGCATAATGATCAGAGAGCATAATGATAGTTTTTAGAACAGGGGGGATTGAATAATGAGCTGCGTACAAAGAGTGATGAATGGTATACTACTTTTTTAGAAAATGATGTGCTTATATATAATTATCCAAAGTTGGGAGGTGTTCAAGGACCCTTATTGTCAACATGATGAATACACCAAGACCCTTAGTGTCAGCACCGCGGATGTACTAGACACAAGGTCCTTGGATTCGTTATCTTTATAAGGGCCACCTGGTCCTAAGTTTCTGTTGTGTCTATAACGCTACCTAAACAAGGAATTTGAATCATGCTCATTAGTCTATCGAGGAACAGAGTCTGCGCAGAAACAAGAAGGTAAAAAAGGTTCACTGGAGGAAGACTCCTGATCTTCATCCTGAAGACCCCCAGACGACCACTCCTCAAGGACATTGCGCGGGAGCGAAATACGTAAATGAATTCCCAGAACTGTAATGAATATGTAAATGATTTCCTGATGGAAACCATAATTGGTGGGATACTCTCTTTGGCTGGTCACCTTCTGCAACAGGAATTCTTAACGCTATGGTACACCCTATTGTGATCTTATTGATCAGTTTGGGAATTTCTTTAATACTAACCATTATGTTATATTTGTGGGTTTGGAGAATGTTTAAAAGGGTAACGCTTATGTATGATGCTTTATATCATTCGGGAAGACTGCTGAAGTAAAAGAATTTACTTAGTTTGATAGAAAAGGGGGGACTGATATGGAGAAATAGTATGAAATGGGGACAATGGACATCGATTGTGATTTTATATGTCTGCTCAGGAATGTGGGTATGGTGACTGGTCATGGGTGTGGTGTCTGGTCACATAGCCACACAGCTTTGAGGAGACACCTACCCTTCTTCCTCTAACAAAGGGGCTATTTATAAAAAGGATGAGAAAAGGATGAGAGACATTTCAATGTTATCTAGAGGAAGGGAGTGCTAAGGCTTCTTGCTGGAGAAGATCAGATGGTCACAAGGACATGAATCACCTACAAACCTGCAAGACCACCACATTCCAGGCAAAGGACTGATAAGCTAATTAACATACGAAGCAAGAGTAAGGGGGTTTAGGTAACAAATATGTATAGGTGTTAATTGAATATTCATTTGTTTTATTGTATAATGTGAGATGGTTCGTTAGTCACTTCGGGCATGCACGCTTGAGGAGCGATCCCCCATGCATCTGTGCGCAATAAACATAGCTACTTTATAACTTTCGAGTTATAGAGTTTAATTCCGTACGTCATTACAAAGCTGAATTATCCAAATAATGACAAAAAGTAATTTGTCTAAGGAAGCAGGTTTTGCAAAAGAATTTAATTCTGCCCTGATGTTAAGAACCACTTAATACTGAATTTCCAGAAAGATGTATAGACCTATATCAACAACAATTTTCTTTTTAAGAAAAATTCCTATTTTATACTACCTGTATTACTTAGATAAATAAATTCCAGCCTGTCTTGGTGTCACTGTACCTTTATTTATTATGATAACTACTCATCTACATCAGAAATTTATGTTCCATAAGCAGAATGGATCCATACTGTGTACTTGTCTCTAAACTTGCAGTTGAGATCCATTTTTTTCACCAGTTTTCAACTTAAAGAACTGGGGTGGTGTTGTGACTGTAGATACTTTGGAGAATCTGAAATGAAAACTATACTATCAGCCATTATTAGGTCCAAGGAATGAATACAGAGCTCCCAAGCCACAGGACAGAGTCTTATCCCCAAGATTACCTTTCCTCTCTCAGAATGAGAGTCCAATTTGCACATTATCAGACCTAGACATTGTGGTATTTGATAAATGTTATCTGATGTCTTTTATGTTATCTCCTGTAAGACAAAGTGGCATCTGAAACAAAGAGACAAATGAAGTGAGAACTTTGCATGAGATAGATGAAACCTAATTTAAACTATCTAGTGGCTGACTACAGTAATTGAGTTGAACAAATTACTTCCCTGAAAACAAGTGATGTGGAGTCATCTGGTGCAATATGAGTAAATAGCTAGTGCACATGTGTCAGAGCTGAACATGTGGTGCATAACTGAGGTAAGGGAGCCCAAATCATGCATCTGCTCATTCCTAGACTCTCATTACAACACCTTTGTCCATGCTTCTCTCTGTCTCAATATATTCAGGTTAAACAGATAAATCTCATCAGATTTTTTTTCTGTTGTGCGAAGAAGAGGCATTTTTCTCTTTACATTTCAAAAGCTGTGTCACATTACAATGCTTGTGTCACTGAAAGTTAGGACAGATCTTGTCATGTTCTTTTGCCTTATACTTTTTGCCTCATACTACATCTCTAATGCTTTCTAAGAATTAACATTGCTTATTTTCTTCATATATATATTTGTGAAGAACTGCTCCTGTTTATTTTTCACAAAGTTCCTCTAAATGTTATGAGAGTAATTTATTGGAAAATAATTGTTCTTTACATGTGTTTTGCGTGTGTTGATGGAGGAGGAAGCAATGTTCTTAACGTGGCAGCTCTGGAGCTGGCATGAATTTATGCAGTTCTGTTAGTGACGCTACAGATCACTTCCAGTCCCCCTTGACCAATACTGTGGCTAGCATGAGCAGCATCCTACTAAAATTTCACAGCCTTGGACAGACCTGTGCAGGAAGCCGTATTTTGTCAGATGTAAATGGATACTTCACAGGGTGACTGGCTTTTCAAAAGCAGAATGATATGATGTCAAGCCTGTCACTTTCTTAAATATGATCGCCGCCGTAGCCATATCAGTGAAATGAGTCAAACAGATTCAGATTTCTATTTGATGACCTACATTCGAAGTCTGCCTGTATCTGAAGATACATTTTCTCTATTTATATTTTCAATGATTGACCAGTACTGTCACTGAATTTCTTGATGGCATTTGAAGCACCCCAGGATGCTGTGTGCCGTCTTGGCTGCCAGGGCATACTGCTGACTCACATCAAGCCTGCTGCCAACCAGCACCCCCAGGTGCCTCTGCAGGGCTTCTCTCCATCCACTCCTCTCCCAATTTATACTTGTGTCCAGCATTACTCTGCCTCAAGTGCAGAATCTGGAATTTGTTCATGGTAAATTTCATGCCACTGATAATTGCCCAATGCTCTAGTCTATCTAGATCCCTCTGCAAGTCCTCATCCCTTGAGAAAGTCAGCCAAGAGGTATCTTCTTATAGTATCAAAAATTCAGTCTCTATTCATCCACTGAATCCCATCTTAAAAATAAATTATAAAAATTAAATGGATTTAAGTAGCAAGTTGCTGAATTTTTTACTCAACAGCAGCTATTGGACCAACCATAAGGATTTCCCTGACTTGTTTTCTGTATCTATTCCTGGCCAACTGTATCAGACCCCGACATTCAGTGCATAGCCAGAACTCAGGACAAAAACATGGAAAAGCTGAGGCCCTCTAAAATGGGACTAGCATTGAGAAAGGTATCAGCATTTCATCTTCACACTTGGCACCACATAAAGCTGCTTAGCAGAAAGATAGCCTGAATGAGATTGTGTGCGTGCTGTTATACAGAGTGACTACATGGGTTTCCAGAAGGCTCCAGAGAAAAGAAATTCAAACCACCTATCCTTTGCAAGCCTCTAGACTCAAAGCAGATGAAGCCTGCTCCAAATCCTGTTTAATAGAACATTCAATGTACAGCTACAAAACACGTGGAGAACATTAGGGTCAAGAAGGTCCCTTATGAGATAGAGATTGCTATTGTCAAGTATCTTGAAATATATAAAAATAAACTAAAGCCGAATCTCTAATATTGTACGTTTCTGAACCGATGCACAGTTGCTTGAAAAACAGCTCCTTACAAAAATCAATTCAGTAATTGCAAAATGCATAAAAATACACTGTGCACCTGTAGGACAAGGCCTCAATGACAAGAGTCCAAGTACTGATAGCCTGATAAATAGAGACTTGTTAGAACTTGTAGGGCACAAGCCCTGGGAGCAAAGGAACAAGCTAACTGCAGGCCCCTGAGCCGTCACAGTTGAGGAGGCAACCAGACGGACAGAGAAACGAGTAGCCAGATAAGGGAACAGATGGCGCCAATATGTAATCAAGAAAGCCGCGTAGAAAGAAACTCCCTAACCTTGGAATAAAAATTATTGCTAGGTCAAGATAAACTAGTAAGTATCTATTGTTCTAACGGTGTGCCTTAAATATTAACCAATCAGTGTTTTTTACGCTTAAGATTTAACCAATCAGTGTGTAATATGTAGAAGGTAGAAACATATATAATTGTAAGAAAATCACTAATAAATGGACACTTGCTTGCATCAAGCTGCGTCCCGTCTCTTCATTCGCCGCATGCACCTGTCTTATCATTATCCACTTGAGAATATCAGACTTTCAAAGGAAGGCAAAAAGAAACAAACTCTGAGAGTAATTCTTTTAAAGCAACAATCTAAAGAATCAATAATATGACACTCCATGTTAAAAAAAGAATTGAAAAGGTGACTGCACTCTTCTGAATATTCTGTGAGTGTCTGGATCAGTCTGACTGAATGTCTGAGAAGCTGTTTTTTGATTTTCCTTTCTTTTATCTAAACTTGTGGTTAACGTGTTGGTCTTCCAAAGCCAACTGAAGATAGTGACAAGATTTATGTCAGCGTCCCTGGGCTATGAACAAAGATGTAATGCTTACCTTCTCTGTATTTAACTGCACCAGAAGTTTTACTTATCTTTCTGTATGTATAATTAATCTAACTCTTCCTTCATTCTCAAGAGTTTTTCCCATGCAGTGATAAATACACAGCAGAAATACTACAGGATTTTGCTACTGTCCTTTGTACACTGACACCAGATGGGAAACAAGTTGCAGGCTTATGTGAAATTCAGTGATCTTCAAAAGACTCATTTTTCTTTATGAGTTGTACTGACGTATGGAATTAAACTCTATAACTCGAAAGTTATAAAGTAGGTATGTTTATTGCGCACAGATGCACGGGGGATCGCTCCTCCACAAGCCTGCATGCCCGAAGTGACGAACCATCTCACATTTATACAATAAAACAAATGAATATTCAATTAAAACCTATACATATTCGTTACCTAACCCCCCTTACTCTTGCTTCGTATGTTAATTAGCTTATCAGTCCTTTGCCTGGAATGTGGTGGTCTTGCAGGTTTGTAGGTGATTCATGTCCTTGTGACCATCCGATTTTCTCCAGCAAGGAGACTTAGCACTCCCTCCCTCTAGATAGCATTGGAATGTCTCTCATCCTTTTCTCATTCTTTTTTAAATAGCCCCTTTGTTAGAGGAAGAAGGGCAGGCGTCTCCCTGTCTCCCCTTTGTTAGAGGAAGAAGGGCAGGCGTCTCCTCAAAACTGTAGTTGTCTCCTCAAAACTGTAGTTGTCTCCTCAAAGCTGTGTGCCTATGTGTCCAGACACCGCACCCATGACTAGTCACTATACCCACATTCCTTGAGCAGACACATACAATCACAATCGATGTCCATTGTCCCCATTTCACACTATTTCTCCATATCACAACTTGCATTAAAAAGAGGGGTAGAGAGAGAAGAGGCTGGACAAAAATGGCAGCTATAAGGAACAGTTTGTAGAGGATTCACTCCCTTTTCTATTTAAGGTACATTTATACTTATTTATTTGCAACATTTAATAATTCATCCCTTTACTCTTCCTATGTCGGTAAACCCAGTAAGGAGTGAGAAAGAAAGGGGCTAATCAATTTACTTAAGGTTTCTACTCAAAAGAAGTAACTTATCATAGATCTATATAACTATCTATATAACTATATAACTAAGTTCGTCTACTGCTCTCTGCATCGGATTATTCTTCAGGAGACAGTTTTCATATGACTAGGTTCTGACATATAAAATGTAAGAAGTTGCAGTGTGAATACTTGAAGAATTTGCTCTGTGACATACTAGAGTTTATCCAGGCTATCCTACCTGAATGTTATAAATTGAGACCACAATAGATCATAATCCAATTAAAATTTTTATTAATTATAGCAAGTAGAATATGAGCAAAAACAGCGCTGGACGACAGGGGAGTCTGCGCTCCGCCAACTGCCGTACTGAGCAGTTCAAACAGTCCCTTTTTATACCTTTTTTTTTTACTTTCGTGTTCATGAAGTAGTGGAGGTGTTGACCCTTCATTCATATGCACAAGCGGCATCCTGGACACCTGGTGGTTATCTTATCTTTCACAAGCGGCATCCTGGACACCTGGCGGTGATCTTATCTTTTGTTGCCTAATCTTTACATTGGGCTTAACATAAATCTTAATAAACAATACCCTAGTCCATAGTTTCTTACAATCCCCCCTTTTTCTTTTTATCCTATTATTGTTTATTAGACGCTGCTTTCATTCTCGGCACTGCGAACAAACCTTTTTCCACAATCCCAACATTTATCATAACACTCACAAGGTAATACCTCACAATTACAATAGGCATAGTTTTCACGTGGCATAACGCATTCGCAACAATCTTCATCCTCATTAATAGATACACTCTTATATTTTGCCCTAGACCTCGTAGTTAAAATAAGCAATTTAGCTATGTCAAACCGTTCTCTAATAAAGTGTAGCGTAATATACAAGGCCCAAATATAAGTCCCAGAATCAACATAATAAGTGGTCCTGCTAAAGCAGACAACAAAGTGGTTAGCCAAGGTGAGATATTAAACCAGTTTTCATACCATGACCTGCCCGCCTCACGATCTTTCTTACGTTGATCTAACCTTTTCCGGAGTTCAGACATGGTGTCCTGGACTACTCCAGTCCTGGGGAAGTTCGGCCATTGTTGCTTTAGTGTCCCATTGTTCTGGTTCTTTTCTCCACAGTTTGTTCCTCCTCTGCCTTGCCCGTCGACTCGGTTGCTTCGAGCCACGGGGTGTACCATCTTCTCGGCAGCAAGGGAATTCTTCAGGAGAACGGCTGCTTCAGGCTTTCTGCCTGTTTACATAGGCTTCCCACTTTGCAGCTTTAATTGCCACCCACATTGTTCCCATTTGTCCGAGTAAATTTGAGTTTCAGTTCTTTTTTATCTGGGGTTACTTTCCACGAAGTTGCAGGGGCTTTCTTAATCCGGGTATGGTGAATCCAAGAATTCTGTCCCTCAACCTTGATTGCAGTGTAGGTGGTGAGTAGGACTTGAAAAGGTCCGGTCCACTGTGGTTCCAGGGTTTTATCTGCAAAGCACTTAACGTATACATAGTCTCCTGGTTGTATATCGTGAACAGGTCCATCCAGACCCCTACTGCGTGTTCCCATCACATGCTTCTCAATTCTTATTAATTGTTTGTTTAGTGCCACCATATAGGAAGTCATTGTTTCTTCACCAATCTGTGAAGACATCCCCTTTTGTACCCCATAGGGTCGTCCATATAAAATTTCAAATGGGCTAAGCCCCTCTTTTGCTCTCGGTCTAGTTCGAATTTGTGTAAGAGCTAATGGCAAAGACTGGGGCCAAGTTAGATTTGTTTCTTGACCTAACTTGACAATCTGTTGTTTGATTAGATGATTCATCTTTTCCACCTGGCCACTCGATTGTGGTCGGTATGGGGTATGTAATTGCCAATCTATTCCTAGATGGTGGCTGATCTGTTGTACTATTCTGGACACAAAATGTGGTCCTCTATCCAAGGACATTACTGCTGGGACTCCAAACCTAGGTATTATCTCTTGGAGTAGTATTTTGGTCACTTCCCGGGCTTTAGCAGTTCTGCACGGGAAGGCTTCTGGCCAACCTGAAAAGGTATCTGTTAGTACCAACAAATATCGATACCCCCCTTTTCTAGGAAGTTCCGAGAAATCGATCTGCCAATGTTGCCCTAGAACATTCCCTCTGCTAATGTTCCCTAGTTTTATTTTATTTGCTGTATTGGGATTATTGCATAAACACATTTCACATTGCCGAGTCACCTGTTTTATTACAGTATACAAGTTTCGCCCTTTCAATTTCTGATTTAGACTTTTATATAAAGTATCAGCTCCCCAATGCGTCTTTTTAATAATAGGGCTGTGGTCCATATTAAATTGGATGGTACCACTATACAACCATCCCTTAAATAAGTCCACTTACTTAATTTTATTTTATAATTCATGTCCTGAATTACCTTTAAGTTTTCTTTAGAATAGTTTGGCTCTTGATCTGTACTTACAGTTTGGATTTTATCGTCTGGTATTAAGGAGAATTCCTCCTTTCCTACCTCCTCTGTTACTCGTCTGGCCTCATGGTCGGCCAGGCAGTTTCCAATTTCCAAATCAGTGCCTCTATGGGCCACCTTATGTTCTTCCTTCCTGGATGACCCTCTTATAACAGCGGGGGCCATTCCTCACATCAAGGTCTGGCATGGCATATGTTCCCACCGCTCAACGCCTACTGGGTTGCAGCCAGCAGCAGAGCTCAAGATTCTTCTTGGTGGCAAACACCGAGGCCAACCCAGTCTTGCCCTTGACTATGGTAGGAGGCACCTGACCAACCTTATTCCTTGTACTTCGTTGTCAATGCAGTTTCATCTGCACATCCCATAACAAGTCACTGTCATGGCAAAACACACAGATTTACATTAGTAGAACTACTACAGAGTGTATTTTATTTCACTTTTTCTGCCAATATCCCCACAGCCTTGCTGACCAAGGGATATTGTTTTTATCTGAACTGAGCAAGCCTCCCCCTTATCATTTTTACTGTAACAGGTAAAGCATTTTTCACCTTTCCTGGAATTTATTTTCAGATACAGCTGGTTAAAAATTTCTTTTACTTCAGGGAGGTCCTCTTTTCCTCTTTTCTGTTGAATTAAAGATAAGCTCAATATTTCAATTATTTGATCATATTTAACTTTTAATTTCATTTCCCCTTCTTTAAACGTCTAGATGTTCTAATAAATCTCATGCCAACAAAGATTTTAGTGAATTTGGCATTCTTATTTGTTTTTTTTTTTTTACTTTGTACTTTAAAGGTTTCAGGATGTTTTCCTGGTGGCCAGCAGCTCCCACAGCTGTAACAAATTTATTTATTTATTTATTTTTTACTGAAGTTTAACAAGTAAGTTGGTTTTGTATTCACTGAAATTCCACCTCATACCCATTCCCTGCCCTAGAGGGGCCGTTACCGGTCCTGTTGTACTGCAAATGCTGCAGCAATTGAGGTGACATTATCAGGTCCTTCTGCTCAATTGTCAGCAACAGCAACCCCCTCCTCCTCCCCAGCAGAAGGGTTCGGGGCAGGAGATGCTCTTCCTGCTCTGCAGGTTACACAAGCCTGCCTCTGCAGCAGCACTTCTGTTTTAACTCTTTCTTACCCTGAATGCAAATCTGCTACTTGTTGCTTTAAGTCTGTGTTATTACATATCAGGCCTTCGCAGGCAAACAGAAAACATCCTGCCATGCATCCCAGCATGATTCAGTCGCACCTTCGAGGGGGTACGGGGGTTTGTACAAACTCACCCCAACACTTACACACACACACACACGCCTCAGGTTTTACATACATCAGTACAAGTTTTTATATCTTACAACGTGTTTCATTCTGGTTGCTCCACAGAAGGAACCGCAACCTGAACTTTTTAACACAAAAATTTCAACAAGAACATCTTTCTAGTTTAGGTCTCAGTTTTTTCCTATCCTTTTCTAGAGCCACAATCAAAGATCAGGTGATGTTAATCCCACACTCTTTCTAGTGCAAGTACCATAGGATCCCGAGGGGGTACTAATCCACAGTCCTTTTGCCACTCAGGTTTGTCCTGGAGGACAAAGAACATGTCTGCATACGATACTTCATCCCATTTTCCCTCTGTCCTCAGAAACAACATTAATTGCAGGAGAGTGTTATAATCTAACGTTCCTCCCTCCTGAGGCCATTTCGCATCACTCTCCAATTTATACCAAGGCCACCACTGATTACAATATTTAACCAATTTCCTTCTATTTTCGGTACCACCCTGTCCTACGATATCACTCCAATGTTTTAATATACAACCCAAGGGCGATTTTTCACAGGGCTTACTCCTTCCATTTCCCATTTTGCAATTTTAATTACTTTGTTTTTTCTTTTTTTCCGGCCGCCTTAGCCACCCAAGGTCAGAAACGCGGATAGAGCTTCTTACTCGTTTTGCACTCAAACGCCTGTCTCAAGCACTCTTGCACTCACACTCAGTCAAAATAATTAAGCTATACACGGAAAATCAAAATGCGCATCTCAATCACACCATTCACACTCTCCGGGCAGCCCGCAGTCACACAAGCAGTATGTTATACGGTACCGTGCACTTATGTACAAACTCTTAGGAACACTAACAGTTCACAAAGTATGCATTTCAATGAACAATTGTCAAAAACCAAACAATAAACAAAAACCAATTTTTCCTGGTCTTAAGCAGAGTGTTAAGTTTTCCGCTATTTGCCACGAAATACCAGAATGTTAATATTTTTCAACATACATTTCATAACTCCGAGTTTTGAACATATAACAAGACAACACATAGAACAAACAAGACACAGAGCGCTATTTCAGTTGTTACATTCCAGGAACTCCCCAATTCTTAAGACAACCTAAAGGAAGTTTTTAGCTTCCTCTTTTTCCTACGCAAAAGTTTCCCTTTTACTTTTGCTGTGAGGTCCCTCTTGTTCCTGTGAGATTCCGCCTTATTCCGTCCCGCCCCCCGCTTTCCGTCACGAGGCCTCCGGGCTTTTAGGAATGGCAGTAACCTCGGATTTGCTCGATCTGCCCTCAAGATCGCTAGCGGCCACCCCTTGGTCAGCAAACCCCCTCCCAAGGCACCTTTCCTCCTGGGGACTACGCTGCGCGCCGGACGTCTCCGTGCGTCTCACCAGCCGCCCTGTTACTAAACATACCGTTTTATCCGTGGATCCAGGGGTTTCTCTTCTGCTCCCGGGTGAACAGCTGAGAAGAGGAGGCTCCTCCGAGGAAATCTCCCGGGGCGCGCCTAGTAGCGTCCGCTCCGCAGCTGGTCCCTCAGCCGAGCAGAAATCCTCCTGGCTGGCTCGCCAAACTGACGTGCGGAATTAGACTCTATAACTCGAAAGTTATAAAGTAGGTATGTTTATTGCGCGCAGATGCATGGGGGATCGCTCCTCCACAAGCGTGCATGCCCGAAATGATGAACCATCTCACATTTATACAATAAAACAAATGAATATTCAATTAACGCCTATACATATTCGTTACCTAAACTCACTTCGTATGTTAATTAGCTTATCAGTCCTTTGCCTGGAATGTGGTGGTCTTGCAGGTTTGTAGGTGATTCATGTCCTTGTGACCATCTGATCTTCTCCAGCAAGGAGACTTAGCACTCCCTCCCTCTAGATAGCATTGGAATATCTCTCATCCTTTTCTCATTCTCTTTTAAATAGCCCCTTTGTTAGAGGAAGAAGGGCAGGCGTCTCCTCAAAACTGTAGTTGTCTCCTCAGAGCTGTGTGCCTATGTGACCAGACATCGCACCCATGACCATTCACCATACCCACATTCCTTGAGCAGACATATACAATCACAATTGATGTCCATTGTCGCCATTTCACACTATTTCTCCATATCACTGTTAGCTCTTGATTTTTTATTTTAATTTCTAATTGCAATTCAACAATTAAATCTCGTCCTAACAGATTAAATTCTGCTTCAGGGACGAGCAAGAGTTCACCCATTCCAAATTTATTTTCAGTTTCGAATACCACATTTTTGATTTTGCTTACTTTAAAGGGTTCTCCTTTTGCCCCAATTGCTTGTACTTTTTCAGGGGAAACTTTACATCCCTCAGGTATTTGCTTAATAGTTGATTTTTCAGCCCCAGTGTCTACTAAAAAGGTGAACTCTTGTTTATGGGGACCTATTTTTAATTTTATCAAGGGCTCATGATGACTCCGGTCCCCTAAGATATAGAGCCCCTGACTCTCCTATTTGCCACAAACTGAGTTTTTAGGAGCGCTTACCCTAAAGGGTCGTCTGGATTTACCCCAGAGTACAGCTGAAGGGCTTTCCTCAGTCGTTCCAGCCACTCAGTAGGGCTTTCATCTTTCTTTTGCATTTCATTAAATGCTTTATTGATATGCTGGCCACGGGGGTACTGCTTCCCTAATCCCCTGAATTACTATAGTTCTCAGGTCCTGCATATGAGTTCTATGCACTGGATCCTGATTATCCCAATTAGGTCTTTGGAGTGGCCATTTAATATCTGCTTGGGGTCCCTGGGCATGCTGAGCATCCCACAGTCTCATTCCTGCTCGTCTAATCATATCTCTTTCCTCGGTAGTAAATAATTGACCAAGGATAGATTACATCTCATCCCAAGTATAAAGGTTTGGTCCCAAAAAATTGATTTAATCTTTCTGCCACTCCGAGTGGGTCCTCAATTAATTTTCCCATCTTGATTCTTTTAAAATCTCGTAGGTCAGCCGAGTTTAGGGGTACGGAAATATATCCGATCACAGGTTGAGGTCCCCCCATGGGTATTTCCCTTAGGGGGTACATCTGAGCCGCCCCTTTTTGACTTCTAGTTACGCGTCTAGGAAGAGGGGGAGACCCTTGTTCCGACTCTGGTGGGGGAGTGGGCGCTCTGGGGACCTCTGCGGGAGCAGGAGGAGGAATGTAAGGAGTGGGGGTTAGAAGGGTTTCGTCCAACTCTTCCTGCTTTTTCTTTTGTTTAGTTTTTATTTCATTCAGTGGGTAAAGTCTAGCTCCCGGTCTTTCTAGCCACACTTCCGCATATCGACTCTCCTCCGGGTTAAGTGGTTTTTTATTATTAACCCAGAGGTTTAATTGCTGTCTTACCCAATCTTCTTCTGACCCATAGACTGGCCAAAAGACATTTTTAGAAATTTTCTTCCCTCCCCATATCTTAGTACAATATTCTATCATCTTCTGCTTATCTTTCCCTAGAGTTCCAGGGAAATATCTCCAATTGTCTAAGATATATGCCAGGGGGGTATTCTTAGGTACAATGGGTACCCTTCCCATGGGAGTCGAAGGCTTGCTGCCCTTCGCCCCCATCTTCTGGAATATCCACAAACATACACTCACTCGTTATATCCCAGGAAACCCAATCCCGCCCGAACGGCAAACCCGCGAACAACTTCGCAATATACTTACGCGTCCTGCGTCTTCGTCCGGACTCCCGTGCACAGAATTTTTATGGGATTTTACCGGTTTCTCCTTTGCTCATTATTCTAGAATTTAGGTTCGTCGGTAAGGTTGGAGTAAGCTGTTGGTCGCGGGGGCCGCGAAATGTCGCGTGGCGCCTCCCCGGAGGACCAAAGCCCACCGTTCCTTATCCGAGTCACGGCACCAGAATTGTTATAAATTGAGACCACAATAGATCATAATCCAATTAAAATTTTTATTAATTATCGCAAGTAGAATATGAGCAAAACCAGCGCTGGACGACAGGGGAGTCTGCGCTCCGCCAACTGCCGTACTGAGCAGTTCAAACAGTCCCTTTTTATACTTTTTTTTTTTTACTTTCGTGTTCATGAAGTAGTGGAGGTGTTGACCCTTCATTCATATGCACAAGCGGCATCCTGGACACCTGGTGGTTATCTTATCTTTCACAAGCGGCATCCTGGACACCTGGCGGTGATCTTATCTTTTGTTGTCTAATCTTTACATTGGGCTTAACATAAATCGTAATAAACAATACCCTAGTCCATAGTTTCTTACACTGAAGGAGAATTAAGCTAAGAAGATTTTATGCATTTAATTCCCTGAATGTTGCTTGAATTGTTCTTCAGTGTGCGCCAAGTGTAAATTGTGCCTCTGTCACATTTTGAAACAATAGAGATGCACCCAAATGATGAGTCTCAAGAGATATTTTTCCCAGGCAGAAACTGTACCTACTGTTGCCTCTGCCACTTAAGAGGCCTGATTCAAGTAATTTGAAATCAGAAGAAATCCTTTGATTTGAAGAGACTTCATAACTGTTAAAAGAGCGCTGCCACATTCTTCTTAGGAGTGTTCAGAGTTGGTAAAGTATGTCTTCTAAAATCCTTCCTGACCATGTCCTTTGCTGAAATAGTTCTGAGTTTATGAATCACCAAAGGACTTAGATGAGAATGAGTTTCAGATCCACTTACTTCTCAGAAGGTCCAGAAGCAGATGTGTTTGAGCAGATACATTACAAGGGAAATTGAATTAAAAACTTCAGATATTGGGAATGGATGTTTCTCCAGGCAACTGAGATAGGGTTTGGAAAGTTGAAATTTTGGGCAAAAGCATTTGAAGTGGCATTCAGGCCTAAATTCTCTGAAAATTAAGGTGATGACTCCTACTAAAGTTTATGAGCACACAATGAGTGCTTTATGGGAATAAACTTATGAGCCTTCATGCTTTTAGATATATACTGTATGCTCTGCATATGAATGCCTGTTCATACGCAGCTTGTACATCTGAAAACTAATCTTCAGACCAAGAACTCAAAAAATCCAACAACTAAAATAGGAAATGATTTATGGTACTTTTAATCTGCTGCTCAATGGAATAAATAGAGGTGATTCCATAGACTTTAATGAATATGGAGCAGATCATAAATTAGGGAAGGCCTTCAGACAGGAAGCCCATCAGTTAAAATAATGGGACGGTTGAAACCTTCTCTGTTAAATCAGATCAGCATCTAAACTGGGGGAAAAAATATTATTCTGCATGGAAAGACAGTAATAGTTGTCCAACTACATATGACAGAAAGCAGAAAGGTACCTACTATAATGTACTCAACACAATAAACGAAAATAAACCCATGGAAGATAAACTACTGCTTTGCTAGTTGATTATCTCTTTTTCAGAGCATTGTATGAAAGAGTATTTGACAGCTGATTTTGACATGAATGCTTTGTCTTTCCATTGCAAGGTAAGGGACACATTAGCTAATCACTGATCTATTTCATAAGTAATCATTAAAGAAATGGAATCATGTTTCTATAAATGAAATGGTCAGTGGTAGTTATTGCTGTGCTCTCAGAACGAGCTCATCCTTCTTAAAAATAAATTGGCTCTGTGTGAGCCAGGAGCAATCGTTATTTTGAGCTGATTTCAAGCATCTGATGGAGAGAAAGCCTCTCTAACACTCCATAGGGAGTTAGCAGAAGAGAAGGCTTTGATTAACAAGCAAACTTATAGCTAAACTGAAATGACATTAATTGACAGTGACCAACACTTGAAACCAAGGAAAAACAATAATTTCCTTTCTTATGAATTACTCATGCTTTTCTTCCTAGTCAGATACACCATGGTCACATTCTCTTCCTTTGACCCTGTTCATCAGAGATGAAGATAACCCCTGTAAAAGTCAAGGATTTTTTAATTGCTTTTCCACAAAGCATTTGTCTTTTTAGACAAACATTTTAATAGTGTGGCAGAAGCTCTAGACCATCCCTTCTTCAGACCAACTTTAAAACAGATTTTTTCCTTATGGAAGTGAAAACATTTTTTCTTCGTTTTTTAGGAGGCAAGAGGGTGATATTGCACTTTCCACTTGTTATCTTCTCATTGATAATTGAGCTTGCTGACAGGAACGTATTAGCTTCTGGCATGGATAAGCAGCTCAGAGCTCATTAACCTTGTGACTGGTATCTGGGACCTTTTGGCCTAGAGCATAACTGTGGACAGCCTTAAGCTCCTGGTGTTTGAAAGCAGCTTTACAGGCTGTGTTGTTTGATGCTAAAGACTTCACTGATGTGCTTTTGGTACAAACAACTATTGAAACCATGCCTGAGCATCTCCTGTTATCTTCAGGTGCCTAAATTATTTATATGTCTTTTTATTTACACTATTTTTTTTTAAAATGTCCTAACCTTGTATATTGGGGTGAAGATATACAGTAGTGGCTTTATTTAACTGGCAATGCTTATTATGTCTCTAACTTTGTTTTCAACTAAACTCTGTATAACTACAAATTAATTATAACAGGAATTACCACAGTAACTGTTGAAGGGACACATTTATAAGACTCAAGAGCAATTCTCGGGAACTAGACTGCATGATTTGTAATCAATTCTTGTAGGACAAGGCCTCAATGACAAGAGTCCAAGTACTGATAGCCTGATGAATAGAGACTTGTTAGAACTTGTAGGGCACAAGCCCTGGGAGCAAAGGAACAAGCTAACTGCAGACCCCTGAGCCGTCACAGTTGAGGAGGCAGCCAGACGGACAGAGAAACAAGTAGCCAGATAAGGGAACGGATGGCGCCAATATGTAATCAAGAAAGCCGCGTAGAAAGAAACTCCCTAGCCTTGGAATAAAATTATTGCTATGTCAAGATAAACTAGTAAGTTCCTATTGTTCTAACGGTGTGCCTTAAATATCAACCAATCAGTGTTTTTTACGCTTAAGATTTAACCAATCAGTGTGTAATATGTAGAAGGTAGAAACGTATATAATTGTAAGAAAATCACTAATAAAGGGACAACTTGCTTGCATCAAGCTGCGTCCCGTCTCTTCATTCGCCGCAAATTCTCTATAAAATGAATATGATTATACAATCCTGCTGTTTCGAGCAGGATGTTGAACTGGACTTCTTCCTGAGACGTCTTCCAAACAAAATGATTTGATAATTCTAAATATATCCTGGCTAGGGAAAGGCAACATATCTAATACAGCATGTCCAAAGACTGATAATGAAACTTCATGAATCTAGTTTGTCCTGACCACAATGTTTTGTTGCTAGATGATATTCTATGTCTTCTCTTTGGTTATACCTCTTACAGTGAAGATTCTTCACATATATTTAAAAAAAAAAAACAACAAAAAAACCCCAGCTATTCAGTTACCTTGGAGAAAGTAAAATGAATGTATGAAACCATGTCTGTGGATCTTTCCAGAACTCAAGAGAAATGTTCTGTGTATCTTCATAGTAGACTTTTAGCAAGGAAAATGAAAATCTCTTACAATGGTCATTAAATAATATTTTAAAACTCATACAGGCACTAAACAAACAAACAAACAAAATATATATAATAGAGCTTATATAAATTGTCTTAACTTACTCATTTTTGGAATATATGTACATGTTTAAGATTTCCTGATATCGCAGATGAGCCTGTTTTCAATCATTTAACCTGTCACCCTCATAATGAACAATTTCTTTATATTCCAGAAACTGGCCTTTATTAGGTATCTCATGACGATTTTATCTGTCTTATGACATGTATCCGAAAAAGGAGATATCTATCTCACTTTTTCAAGTCTTGGCCATCTACAACTCTGCAATTATCCTCAGCTTGTGTAGCTCAGCAGGCCTGAAGATTTTATTTCTTTCACGTTGCATAGCTTGCCTTGCCATGAAAATGGTCATGTAGTCTTTAATAACAGGATCAAAACGTAGAAGGATCAGAGAGGAATAATTTTGTAAAATTGTTATTATACAGGCTGATGAATCTTTCACAAAATTTTCTTCTTTATGAGCTATTCTGAAGGAGCATCACTAACCCAGGCTAATAATGTGCTAAGGCAGGAAAAACTATAATTACAGAGCGAGACATACCCCAGCAGAAAACATAAAGTAGATCAGCTTACAGAGAGTAGAGTTCCTCTCCAAGCACTGAAGGAATGTGTTTGCTTTGTTCAGTCAGAAAGGGGAAATTCTTCCATTCTTGAGGGAGAAGGAAGGAAGAAATCCCAGCTCTGTGCAGCACAGATCAGCTCAGCTGTTCCTAAGAACAGCGCAGATGCTGCCTGCCCAGTCTACCAGCCAACAACTTTCCATCTTGTAACCTTTCCCACCCGAACAGATAGCTGATCGTTAGGAACAGTAACCATTGTATATGTTGGTGTGCATTTGGACTGCTTAAATCTTATTTCTTAATTTACTTCTTGCACTTCACTGATTATACTGCGAGTACTCCAGAGTGGCATATTTTCAGCTTGGGCACTTATCCAAGACACATGCCATCTATCTTTGCATATGATGAGCTGCTAATACACAGGGAAAATCTTTCCTTATTTTGTCTTTTCATTACTTTGTTTTTCAGTTTGGTTTTATGTAGAGGGATTTTTAAAGGACCGAGGACATATGTTGCCATTGTCCGAGTTGGACAACCCAGGCCTGTTAGTTGAAGCTGCAGAGCAACTTCAAATTGTCTTTGAAGCAAGCAGTGTGAGAAAGAAAACAAGCTATGCACAAACAAGAAGCCAGGTGCAGAGCAAGTCCTGGGAACCACGGAATCAACACACTCTTGAAATTAACACACTCATTGGCACACTCTGATCAGGTGCCTGCAGCATGCTCACCAATCAGTGACACAGACGCCCACGTGACCAGAAACTTTTATCGAATCACCTGTGTGTAGAGCCGCGTGAGCGGTCGGTTTAAGTTATAAATATGACCTGTTTTTTTAATAAAGTGAGCACGGCATGTAGCCATATTGGTGTGATTGTCGTGACTTGGACAACTCTCCACGGGGGATGTCTTCATTTGGTGCCCAAACAGGGACCCATTTATTCACTTAAATGAGGTATGCTTAAATGCGGGTAGGCTTAAATGCTGTTTGCTTAAATGCTGGAGGTAGGAGGCGGGCAGAACCTGGAAGGCGAAAAAACAGAGTCCAGAGCTGCAGATCGCACCCCGCCAGAGGTAAGACCACGACGCATAAATCGCGGCAGGGCTCTCTGCTGATTTCCTCTCTGAGAGAGGGGAGGGAACTAACGAAGACCGCAACGAATAAAACGTGGCAGGGCTCTCCGCTGATACCCTTTCTGTGAGAGGGGGGAGCTCTCAGGAAGACCGCGATGGAATTAGACGCAGAAATTAAACTGTTAAGTAGTATCCTCTTTAAGACAGGGGAGAGCATTAAAGGAACAGAAGTGGAGGATTTAGTTTGCTGGGCACAAAAAAAAAGATAAAATCCACGAGCCCGCGTTATTGTTTAGTATTGCGGAATGGAGAGAAGTGGGAAGTTGCCTCTGGGATATTACGATCGAGGGAGGTAGAGAAGGAAAAGAAGCTAAAGCGTTAGGAGCTACATGGCGGTCTATAATTAACACTCTGGAAACTATGAAGGCAGAAAAAAAAGTAGCGGCAGCAGCTATAGAAGCATTGGGAGGAGATGTGGTAGAAAAGCCAATAGAGCAGAAGAATGATTCACCTAAGCCTTCTCTCTTGGCTACACTTTTCGGAGTTGGGCATACTCCTCCTATGAAGGGTATGTCAGCCTCTGCGTGTTCAACAGTGCAGGAGTTTTTAGATAAGACAGCAGACAAACCGGAAGTTACTCTCCTCGGGGGTCTGTTGTAACTGAGCCGAAACCGGAAGAGCCTGTTGAGCCTCCCCAGGAAGGAGGAGCAGCGAGTCATGCTGCACCAATTGGAGCTGTGGGTGGAGCAAGGCCAAAACGGATGGTGGTGACAGCTCGTAGGTCAAATCGGGGGGGGGGGGGGGGGGGGGGGGGGGAAGCGCCATCCGATGTCGTATCCTCCTCTTCCTGAAACATCATCAGATGACTTTGAGGAGGAAGGCGGGGAGAAGCATACAGAGAAATCCTTACAGGAGGCAATAGATCAATTAAGAAACCTGGAAAAGCGAGTTGAAATGAACCTGCCTACTACTTCAGTACCTGTAGATCCTCCAGTTAGCCCAACTACCCCTCCAATGCTGAATTGGGGAAAGGTCCAATTCTACAGGGTTGGTCTGGTGTTGTTCGTGATGCTATTTTGGAAGGTGACTGGCAGGTGACTAGCTCATTAGCTTGTCCAGTAGGGGTTGATGGTCTTGATGCACATAACTGGGACATGATTTACGGAAGGTTAATCATCAGATGTTAGCGATGGGAATGTTGCAACCTGGTCTTCCAACCTTACGATGATCCCTCAGAACTGGCAAATTGTTGTGATAGACTTGAAAGACTGTTTCTTTATGATTCATTTACATCCTGATGACACACAAAGTTTTGCATTCACTCTGCCATCAATAAACCATGCCACTCCGGTCAAACGGTATGAATGGGTTGTCTTACCACAAGGAACGAAGAACTCTCCTACGATGTGTCAGACTTTTGTAGATTGGGCACTTGTTCCAGTAAGAAAACTTTGGCCTCACGTCCTGATCTATCATTATGTGTACGATATTTTATTGGCCGCTGAACAGGGGATTTTAGATGATCAAATTAAATGGCTTGTTGACCACCTTCTATCATGTGGTTTAATTGTGGTGCTTGAGAAGGTTCAACGTTCGGCCCCACGGAAATATTTGGGCTGGCTCATCTCGGATGCTCAAATCCAACCGCAGAAGGTAATTCTTACTACACAAATAACTAATCTGCATGATGCTCAAAGGCTTTTAGGAGATCTACAGTCGGTTCATAATATAGTTGGCCTCACTAACAATGATTTGCAACCGTTCCGATCCTGGTTGCATGGCACCAAAGCCAACAGTCCTCTAACTTGTTCACCAGAGCAGCGGGCTGCCCTAGAAGTTGTGTCCCGCAAGATTCAATCTGGCTGGTGTGGTCGCCGACTGGCAAATCATCTGTTATCTTTTTTGGTTTGTAATGTTGCCACTTCACCTTTTGCCCTTATTTTACAATGGCAAAAGAAAAAGGGGGAAAATACAGCGATCATTTTAGAGTGGTTATTTTTGCCATTGCAACCCACACATCGTATTTTAAGTTATCCTGAAGCAGTAACAGCCTTGGTGAGAAAAGGAAGAGACAGGAAAATGTTGAAATTGATGGGACTGAACCGGCAGATATCAGTATTCCAGTCCGTGGTGATGATTATGAGTGGCTCCTGAGACATTCAACAGCCATACAGGAAGCCTTGATGGGTTATACAGGTGTTGTACACAACAACCGGCCAGAAGGACCTCTCTAGAAGATGTTAGAACATTACCAGTGGATTGCGAGACCATTATGCTCAAAAAGACCGGTTGAAGGGCCAACGGTGTTTACAGATGCAGGACGATGGATGAAGAAGGCTGCGTGTGTTTGGCAATCCGATAGTCAGTGGCAGAAACAAGTGATCACCGGTGAACCACGGGACAACCTTCAAACCTTAGAACTGAAAGCAGCGTGTTGGGCATTGGGAAGCTGGAACGACACACCTGTAAACATAGTATCAGACTCTTTGTATGTAGTTGGTGTAGTACAGTGCATTGAAGATGCCTTGCTGAGAGAGACAAAAAAAACAACATCTTGGTGAAATGTTTCTACAACTGCGTAGTACTCTTCAACAGAGAAAACATGAATTTTGTATTATGCATGTTAGAAGTCATCAGTGGACCATTGGTTTGTGCGAAGGTAATGCTAGAGCTGATGAAGCAGTCAACTGTCTGGTAATAACTCCTCCAACAAATAAGTTCGAAGAAGCTTGTAACAGCCACGAGATGTTTCATCAAAATGCAAAGTCTTTGCATCGACAGTATCAAATACCCATAGCAGATGCAAAGGGTATTGTTCGTTCCTGTCCTCAATGCAGTCATCATGGACCTGGTTTAGGGGTGGGCACTAACCCAAAAGGTCTGAAGGCACGTCAGGTTTGGCAAATGGATGTAACACATGTACCTGACTTTGGGAAGCTTAAGTATGTGCGTGTCGCAATTGACACCTATTCTCATTTTATATGGGCCACTGCACAAACCGGTGAAAAGGCATTACATGTGGAGAGACACTTAATGTCTTGTTTTGCTGTCATGGGAGTACCTGTAGAAATTAAGACGGACAATGGTCCAGCGTATAGTAGTCAACGAGTCGCTAGGTTTATGACAACTTGGGGAATTAAACACGTCAAAGGGATTCCTCACTCCCCAACGGGGCAAGCAGTTGTTGAAAGGGCCAACCGTACCCTGAAGGATTATCTTCAGAGACAGAAAGTATTGCAGGACATAGATGTAACTAAACGGTTGACTAAGGTGTTGTTTACCTTAAATTATCTCTCCCTTACGGAGGATAGAGAGGGACCACCTGTTGTTATACATCACCAAACAGCGCGAGGGAACCAAACAACTACAGTTCCTGGTTAGAATGTTTTGTTTAAAAATATGGCTTCAGGTGCATGGGAAGGACCTAATCCGGTGTTATTTATCGGTAGAGGCTATTTTTGTATCTCCACAGATAAAGGACCTATATGGGTCCCTAGCAAGTTTGTGCGACCTGTATGTCAAGATCAGAAGACAGAAGGGAGGACTCAGAGCGAGCAGACAGAATAAACTGTCTATGTTGTAAGGGATGTAACCCGCGGGTATTATGCCAATGTATGCTATGTGGGGTAAAACGGTTCTGTAAGCCAAAGCTTAAATGTTAATGGTGTAAAGAGTGTATGTGTTTGATTAGTAACCGGGCATGAAGCAAGAGAAAACATACGACTAGTGTAATACCATGCTGACTGGAGACAGTATACATCATCAGAATCCATGAAAGCACAGATTTGTGGGGTAGAATGTAAAAAAAAAAAAAAAAAAAGTGAAAATTGCGGGAATAAACATGTTTGAGTGGTGGACATGGCTTATGGTCTTGAATTTTTTACCCATTGGCCAAAGTATTTTTGACACCTTGCCTAGGACAAACATATGGGTGACATGGGCAAATATCACAGGAGTAACAGACTTTTGTTTAAGTCTGCAACAGGCAGACAACCCCTTTAGAACTTGTTTAATTGGTATTCCCCTGCAAGAGAATGAAACAAATTTTGATGGTTTTTGGAATGTTAAAACAGTGGATCTGACTTCCAATCAGAATGGTACATGTATGAGTTCAAATGGGCAATATGTTTGGCCTTCTATGCGTAATGCAGCATGGCAGAAGATGGTTATTGAGAATTTAAATCAGCCACATCATTTACCTTTGCAGGAGTTAGACCTATTGGCTAGCGTTGTACCTGTTGAATATGTTAATGTTACTGCAACTGATATGGCAGACTGTACCCACATGTCATCACCACTTCAACCCGTGAATGGCACTGGAGTAATTTGGTTTGGTGACCCATGGCAGTTATGGCTAACACGTCAAGGTGAACAGGGGTTTTATACAGGGTTTCAAAATCTAACGGGTTCACCTATTTGGTGTGAATTGAAAACTGGGGGTTTCCATATAGGTGTATGAGGGGGTTATCAGTTGCCAACGGAGTCTCTTTGATATGTCGGGACAGAGCGTGGCCAGGGATTCCTTTGTTTCCTGTCAGTGGACCATGTTATTTAGGGCGTTTGCTCCACATATGAAAGACTTATTGAAAATTACTCAACAATCTCATAGATCATGGAGGGCACTGCGCACCTTTGATGAAACATGTAATGATCGAGTCGATCTACATTCCGTAATAGCAAATGTCCTAGCCTCCATATTTATGCCAAGAGCAATAGCTGCATTAAATGCTAAGAATATCCGAAGTTTAGCGTGCTGGGGAGAGAAACAATTTAATCTTACGTCACAAATTTTAAGTTCATTATTGCTTGATGTAGATAGTGTTAGGCATGCTACGTTACAAAGTAGAGCTGCAATAGATTTTTTGTTATTAGCACATGGACACAGTTGTGAGGATTTTGAAGGGATGTGTTGTATGAACCTTTCCGATCATTCCATATCGATGCACAAGAAGTTGTCACAACTGCAGGGAAACTTGAAACATATTCTTGCTGATGATGATCCCTTTGATGAATGGTTGAGAGGATTGGGGATAACAGGGTGGTTAAAGACGTTATTGATGGAAGGAATATGCTTTGTTATCATCATTGTTGTAACGTTTTTAGTTTTTAGCTGTTTATTTTCTTGTTTGAAGAAAGGTTTAGCACCTATTGTGAAACAGACATGGGTTGTCCAAAAAGAAAAAGGGGGATATGTAGAGGGATTTTTAAAGGACCGAGGACATATGTTACCATTGTCCGGGTTGGACAACCCAGGCCTGTTAGCTGAAGCTGCAGAGAAACTTCAAATTGTCTTTGAAGCAAGCAGTGTGAGAAAGAAAACAAGCTATGCACAAACAAGAAGCCAGGTGCAGAGCAAGTCCTGGGAACCACGGAATCAACACACTCTTGAAATCAACACACTCATTGGCACACTCTGATCAGGCGCCTGCAGCATGCTCACCAATCAGCAACACGGACGCCCGTGTGACCAGAAACCTTTATCAAATCACCTGTGTGTAGAGCCGCGTGAGCGGTCGGTTTAAGTTATAAATATGACCTGTTTTTTTAATAAAGTGAGCACGGCATGTAGCCATATTGGTGTGATTGTCGTGACTTGGCTGACTCTCCACGGGGGACCCTCTTCGGTCTTATCCTCGAAGTATAGCACATTATGTGCACTATAATTCAGACAGCTTTGAATTCAATCATATCGATAGCACGGAGAATAAAACTGATAGTCAGACAAATGCTGACCCATCAGACATAACATGGTCAACAATTCTATATATGCCAATCAATTGGATCAATCTGTTCACCTGTAAAATGGTCCTATATATCTCTTTTCCATTGACTGATGTGCTACATCATGACAGAGTAATGACAGAGGGTAAAATGGATCAGCATTGGCATATGTCATCTTGTATCACTGTTTAAATATTGAGGATATTCATCAAAAGGCTTGCCATGTTGTCATATATTTTGTTATTTATTTATCACTTATGTTCTTAAAGACAAAGTTGAGATTGGAATATAATTTTCACGGTGAGTTTTATGGCAACAAGATCTTGCATGGACTGATATTTAAAATAGAGACATACCTAGTTCCTGATGTATGATATAATATTGTCGGCATTAAAAAGTGTTATTTCTTCATTGTTTCCACTTGACATCCAACTTATTTCTTATTGTGTACTCTGTGTTATCATATTCTTGGGTAGTAGGTTCCTCGAAGAAGAAAGCAGGATTTTTTTCTTTGTTTTTGAAACTAGTCAAAAGTAGTTATCTGACAGATTAGGAGTCATTTTCTTTCCTGGACAGAAAATGTTATTAATAAAGGAAGATTATACAAAGAACACACACATATTCAGATATAGATAGTCATGAAAGTAACAGGCAGAGAAAAATACTTGTCTCACTATACTGTTCATGGAGCCCACTGGAAAGCTATCACTGGTATCTGTATGAACATAATCATATATATGTCTCTTTGGACCTGATTCTTCTACCTCACAGCATTAAAAGAGCTCCATATGTTTCTTGAATTGTCAGCAAACACCAGTCCAGCACATTCTAGTGAAATGCTAAGCTGCTGGAAGGTACTGAATTGCTAAATCATTAGATTTGCAGAGATCTGTGTACTCTGGAAGGTATTTCCTACTAATGTTAGGCTAACCCTCCAAGTTTACTGTGTAATGAAGTTGCCTACAAACCAAAAACTTGCCTGGGTTTTTCTTTATGTGTGAGATTGTACATCATGGTCTGTAATCTTTCTGAAGATGTTTTACTATGAAAATTGTTATATACATGTGTAATATTAGCCTTATAAACACCCATGATATGATTGTGTTAGAAATAAAAACAAAATAGCATGCAGAAATATAATTTTCTTAATTCGGTGAGTTCTTTATTTTGAAATCTGTTTCAGCAGTGAAGTGAGCATAGATAAACTGAGGTAGGAAAAGCAGTCACTCTGAGGATCATGTACCTATCTTCTATAAAAGCTTCAAGAGGCACAGTGCTATCAGATTTGATGATGCTAAGTGTTTTTCTGAAACTATATCTTGTTGTTTAATTCATGTGTTAGGCTGAGTAAAATGGCATCATTTAGTAATGGGAGCTAAGAAAAGATTTGTTATCTACAAAATAAGTGCACGTTAGCTGGAAATGCTGCAGTAACAGAAAAAAAGAATAATGTTTATCAGAAAGTCCTCTTTGAATACCAAATTCACCCTGAAAAGGCTGGATTCTAATTTTCAGTTTATACATCTTCAAATTTTGTGTAGTCCAATATTTAATGCTGGAAAATAATGACCTTAAAATGAAAAGTCCGTTATGATCCTGTTTTCAGTGATTCAAAACCATCTTATAAACTTTCCTATGGGATGAATTCTCCATGCTTCAGAGCAAACTCTCTAAAACACTTAAACACACGGTCAACTATAAGTCTATATCTAAATTCTACTGAAAACAATTTCTTAAATACATGCTTTTATACTTGCATAA
Organism: Falco peregrinus; assembly: GCF_023634155.1. Taxonomy (NCBI): domain Eukaryota; kingdom Metazoa; phylum Chordata; class Aves; order Falconiformes; family Falconidae; genus Falco; species Falco peregrinus. The sequence goes on along the minus strand of NC_073743.1, from coordinate 17,019,572 downwards.
TTAATTCTTCAATAGTTTTGCTGAATAATCTTTATAGCAAAGACTCTTTGCAGGATTAGGTCTTGCCAAGATCCAGAAGGTCCATAATTCTGCCAGTTTTAAATTTGTACCACAGGTTTATGCCAATGTTGCTTAGGTCTAATGTCTAGAGGACAAATAATTTAATTATTTTAGTGAGAATGTGGCACAAAATCACCTAAAATGTATGTATTTTTTAAAGTTTCTGGTTTGTGTTGGCAGCTTTTTTAAACTCATTTGCTCCACCAATATTCTTTTCAGTTTTAACTCTTTTTGTCCTTTCCAGCTTAAACAACTCCACCATCAATACCAATAGTTTATTTCTAATAATTTATTTCTTTCAAAATAGAAATACAAGGGAACTATTTGTCGCCTCATTATATTCCTGTTAACACTGTAGCCTCCATCACAGTATTGGAGCCTGATAATTCTTCTAAATTCATATCGGTGGTTACATATATAGAGGTTTTGTTTCTCATCTTCCAATTTTCTCTGACAATAAAAACCCCTCTCTAAAGCTAAATATCTACATTATGTTTATTAAAAATTGTAACCAGGACAGGCCTTCTGTAATCAGCCTACAGTATAGAAATCAGTCATTCTAGTTCTTACAGGTTCATCTGAACCGTTAGTCCCAGGGAATTTATCTGTTCTTTCTTCCACTTGATATCACTGGTTTTATCATAGCTGTTGCTGATTATTTCATGTTGGAGTAATTCCTAGGAAGAATTAGGGCTGTGTTTTTCAAGGAACTCTGTCTGCCAAAAAAAATAATCAAATAATTACCTAAATAATAGACGAATATAACAAGCACTGAAGGAGGGAAAAAGTCAACAAGAAATCCTAGAATCCTAGAACGCTTTGGTGTAGTGGAATGAAGCTGGGCTAATTAGCACTGATAATATACAACTGTGGGTTGGCTTCAGGGGCAATGGGTTGGCCGATGTAGATAGGGTGCAGGTGGGGCTGGTTAAGTTAAGTGGTTGAGAGCCAATGAAGAGAGAGCAGCTGAGGAAGAAGCAAGAGGCGAGAGAACACATACCCTGGATGAGGTGAAGAGAAGGCAGCAGAGGAACTGTATGAAGAGTATGCTGGATGAGGTGGTAAAAGACCTTGTTGCAGCTTGATAGTTTGGAGAGTGCTGTGACAATTGGTGCCCTGTGTGAGGCTCAAACTCATGACCTTCAGATGATGAGACTGAGTGTAATGAGCGGCAACACTTTGAGTTGGAAGAGACCTTAAAGACAGTTTAGTTCCAGCCTCCCTGCTATGATGGGTAGAGACATCTTTCACTAGACCAGGTTGCTCCAAGCCCCGTCCAAACTGGACTTGGGCACTGCCAGGGATGGGGCACCCACAGCTCCTCTGGACAGACTCTGCCAGTGCCTCCTCCTAATTAATCTAAATCTCTCATCTCTGTTTAAAGCCATTCCCCTTGTCCTATCACTACATGCCCTTGTAAATAGTCTCTCTCCAGCTTTCTTGCAGGCCACCTTTAGGTACTGGGAGGCTGCTATAAGGTCTCCCTGGAGTCTTCTCCAGGCTGAACCACCCCAACTCTCTCAGCCTGTCCTCACAGGAGAGGTGCTCTAGCCTCTGACCATCTTTGTGGCCTCCTCTGGACCTGCTCCCACACGTCCATGTCCTTCTTGTGCTGGAGTCCCAGAACTGAATGCAGCACTGCAGGGGGGGGTCTCACCAGAGCCAAATAATGTGGGAGAATCCCCTCCCTTGCCCCCGGCTGCGCTACCGTGACGCAGCCCAGGATATGGTTGGTTTTCTGGGCTGTGAGTGCACACTGCAGGACCACGTTGAGCTTCTTGTCTACCAACACCCTCAAGTCTTTCTCCCCAGGGCTGCTCTTGTTGCAGATTATCTTAAGATCTTACTGAATCTTTCTATATTTTGTGTTTATGTAACAGTTAGTTATAAGAACATTTTGATTCTAAGGAGTTAACCTTCATGATAGAATTATGTTAGCACTTATTAACCAATGACTTATGAATCACTGTACTGCTTGTTATCTGAGACTGTTACTTGAAGTCCCTATGCTATAGACCATAATACCCTTAGTCTTTACTCTCTAGACCATAACCAGAGCACCTAGGTTCTATTGTGTATAGGATGAGTTATTGGACAGCTTGGCAAGGCCAATACCCAGCCATCCAACTTGGCAACAAAACTTACTTTTAAGGTGTTCTGAAGTGAACTATCTTCATTATAATACTAAAAACCACGCCCACAGGTCAAGAAGACCCTTGCCCAGGTGAAGACCCTTCCCCTGCGCAAGCGTAGTAACAGAAAAGGATGACACAGGGTATATTACAATTATATGCAAATTTATAACTAATCATTGTAACTGGGAGTGTACGACCTTGTAATTTTGCGTATAAATGTAATGGTAAAATCTACACAGGTGGGCTTGATTTGTGGAGATGCCACCGAGCACCCAGCGCTGCAATAAAGGAGTGCCTACTTTTTAATACTACATTGGTGTCAAGAGGTTTGATTCCCGATTTTGGTGACACTCAATCCATTTTCTGTCCAGTCTGGGGACTCTAAGGCTGAGGAGCATAATAAGCAGTGGTGACACTCCAGCAGCTGCTTAGCTGTTGCTCTCAGGTAATTCCTTAGGCTGGTATTATGGGAATATTTTAAATGTTAAGAATTGAAAGGAACAGGATATGTGGCTCTTTGTGCAGGATTTTACCCATGTGGAATTCACTTAACTTTAAACATGTAAAATGCAGCTTTTTATAAACAGTGTAATCTAATCGCCTTTACACCCAATGGAGAGACTAGGAATTCCAGGATATGATCCAGCAGAGCTCTTTTATCATCTGTTCAGTGAAATCAAGTAGTATCATATATAAGAATTGCTTGTTTTATTTGACTGTATGTGGAGTCCATGTGGCATGCCGTGGGTGCTAGTGTTTTGGATTAGTCAGCTAAATCCCTTCACTTCTCTCACAGCTGGGAGAAGCCCAGAAAGCAGTAGTCAGAAACACAGCATCTCCTTATGCAGAAAGTTATTTTCCTCTTGGATACATTGCCTCAGTAAGCACACGTGACTTAAGGGTGCTCAAGACATCCTGAGGAGTTGGTACTGAAATAAAACAAGTGGCTCAAAAATGCCACACTTAGGAAACTGGAACATGGAGGTAAGGGAAATGCACTCAGTCTTTGCTGGCTTTGCTAGGAGAACCCAACAGAAAAATGTCCAACACATATTAGAAACCTAAAGGGACAATTACAGCTCCTGTGAGGCAAGTTCCCATACAAGCACTCTTCAGCAATAAGTTTCCTTATTTCCATTTTCTACTTTTAATGCAGAAAATGAGTATATTTAGTAACAAGCAGTTTGTAGCTATCATGTCCAGCATTAATGTATATTTGCTAAGCAAGCAGTGTCAGACAATAAACAGGAACAAAACTAGATATTAGATTCTAAAACACAATAAAAATTTACAGCTAGTAGAGACTCTTCTAGGTAATGTTTTGATAAACTGTTGTATATGGCAAATCAGAAAGTTTTCTTTAAAGTTTTCTTTGTCTTTTCTAAGTTTGAGGAAATCTCTTCTGCCTGTCAGTCTTGTATTATAAACTCACCAGAGATTGCCAGAATGCTTCCTAAAAAAAAAAAAAAAAAAAAAAAAGGTTATTCATGTAGAAACCACAAAAATTATCAGAGAGCTGGAGCACCTCTCCTTATGAAGAAAGGCTAAGAGAGTTGTGGTTCTTCAGCATGGAGAAAGGAAGGCTGAGGGGAGGAGACCTTATTGTAGCCTTTCAATACTTAAAGGGGACTTACAAGAAAGATGGAGAGAGACTTTTTACCAGGGCCTGTAGTGATAGGACAAGGAGTAAGTTTTAAACTGAAAGGGTAGATTTAGATTAGATCTAAGGAAGAAAATTTTTATGATGCAAGTGGTGAGGCACTGGCACAGGCTGCCCAGAGCAGCTGTGGGTGCCCCATCCCTGGCAGTGCTCAAAGCCAGTTTGGATGGGGCTTGGAGCAACCTGGGCTGGTGGAAGGTGTCCCTGCCTTTGGCAGGGGAATTCCACTAAATGATCTGAAAAAGTCCCATCCAACCCTAACCATTCTATGATGCTGTGATTCTATGAAATTTAATGGTACACAATCTATGAAATCACTGCACATCCATCATTGTTTATAGCAGTTACTACCTTGACATAACACTCCAAGAAAATAAACCTCATTGACTTAAAGGCCTGTATTATTAATCAGCAGCAAGCTAACCTGGCAAGTTCTGTAATTTCAGACTGCAGTAAAGTACTTTATTCCTTAGTTGCTGATGTATATAGTTACATTGATATGACTGTAATGACCATTAAAACAAGACATAATTAGAAGCAACCTACCAGCACTGTGGACGGGGCTGAAATATAAGTGATACATCACTGTATCAAGGCTAGTAAAGTGCTAAGAATATGTCTGATTGAAATACAAAATTAAGTTATATTGAGGATTTTTTCATTTGTTTCATGAAGGACTCATGAAGCCTGACTTTAAAGCATCTCTTAAATGAAAAAATGGCAGCCTGTGGACTATGCAGAAGGTATTTTGTGTCAATAGATATTTTAACTCCAGATTTGGTTTCTTGTATATTGCATGACATTTTGGGTTTAATCCTTATATTCTACCCAAAATTACATCATTCTCAGAGAAGTGTTTAAATAATTCAGGTATAGGAAACTTGATGTTGATCTAGTTCATTATATTTTCATTATCGTGCAAGTTATATATTTTACTTTACAGTAATCAAAATATTTCACATATAAATACTGCCATAAATTAAAAAGCAAATTTTATGCTTTCCCAGTTATCTGATAAAGTAGCATTTCAATTTCATTTATCATAAAACACAATTTCATATTTTTTTATTTTTCCTAAATAATTTTCTTAAAATAATGTCTGTCTTAGTCAGGAAATCTAATTGATCACATTAGATGTATGCTGCCACCTTAAGAGGAACATTTTGTGTTATGCAAACTACAATGGATTTAGGGTGGTTGCTTTTAGTGTACAATTTGTGTATGTCCTACAGAACCCTAAAGAAAGATATGTTTGTTTACCTATTGTGTCTCTTAACGTGTATTTTAATATTCCCCTTAAGCACACCATATGGATTTTGTAGTAGTACTGCGGTTGAAGAAAGGCAAGTTTTGCTTTTTTCTGTTGCACACTAATGGACTTTCATTCTGTCCCCTTAAGTTAACCTGAATACCCCACATTACATTAACTTTTCAATAGCTAGTTGCTCAGATGGGGCATTATGGCTGTGCAGAAATAAATTGCCTACAGCTCCAGAATATAAATGTATACATGTGCGTGTGTGTCTGTATATACAAGTGTGTATGTAAATACATATATAATACAAATATACAAGAGTCTGAAAATCTAAAGAATTAAAAGACATTAAAGACCATGCTAAATACGTTAAATCTGCCATGCAGTTCATATGCCATGGTTGACATGCCATAGAGTGTTGTCAACTCCAGAGCAAAAAGAAATGTGTAAGTATATGTATCTATATGTGCAAGCAGAACTACATACATAGACACACATACGTACATATATATATATGTATTTGTGTGTCTAATTACCATTTGGACCATATGCTCTTTTCATAACTACTTTTACAAAGTGACCAGAGCATAGAATTAAATTGTCATTTATGATAATCACTGTTTTTCACTCTGTGATTAACATTTCTGCATACAGTGCAAAAGTAGGCAGGTAGAAGTATGATTTATCGTTGGGTGATGTGAGTAGCTACTTATTCAGTATTCATCATTTGAGATTTTTGCAGCATCCAGTGCAAATTCAACCATGCGATTAATGCTAAAGAAGAACTTCAGATAACAAATGGAATGCTTAGTTTTGTCTACATTTCTCAAATATATAGAAAAAAGGATAGAACCAAAACAAACAGCACTTCTCTATGAGTTACTAATATGTAATATTCCACTCACAGTTATTTTAACAGTAGGAAAAATAAGTGACCTTTTTTCATTTGATACCAGGAGAAACTCAGATCCTTGTCACCATAAAGTTCTGTGACAACTTCTAGGGAGTGTGGACTTGTGGTAAGGGGTAAGAAATCAGAGCTGTCTCCTGCTAATAGTCTTCCTCATGCCTCTAGACATTTATTTCATGTCGCTTGAGCATTGCATTGGTAAAACTGGAATACAAATAATTCTTCTGAAGAATTGTGAGATAGTGCTTATTCCTAAGTAAGCTATTGAAATTCAGCTCCTTGCAGGTGTCCAGGACACAGTTCATTTGTGACTTCTTTGAAGCATTAAAGAAGACCTAAGTAATACTTGCACAACAGAATGTTGTTGAACTGAAAGGGAATTGTGCTGAGATCATTAAATAAAATTACTTACAAAATTCTGAAGTAATATGGTCCATAGAAGAAACTTGAAAAGAATTTTGAGCAATTAGCTTGGGTTAAGGTGATGATTAGTAGAGGAGATGCAAAAGGTTAGCATTTCTTCATTGTTTTTGTAACCCATAAGCCAGCACACCTTCAGCATAGGTCTCTTATTATAAGAGACACAAAGTTTATTAGTTGCGCTTGGTCTGTAAATTGTCTCTTCCCAGAAATGGTCAAGCCATTGGTGCCTGGCCAGGTGGTGATTCTCAGTTATAAGCACTGTCTGGAGCTTCAGGGGGTTACTGTAAAGTTTGTGCTCAGAGTGCTCATGCAACTAAAATTTAAATATTGTGTGTAAGCCACTGCACCTATTCTAAAGGTGCAGTTGTCTGTTGCAGGTTCTTCCATCAAAACCTGGCGGCTTCAGGCAACTACAACATTTAGGATACTCATTCTGGTTAACTCAGGAATAAACATGTGCCTTCTCAAACACATGCACCCAAGCTGCTGAAATGAATGTTCACTTTAGGGCTGTGTGTATAATCTAGTGATCGCTTATTTAATTGATCTGTTGACTTCACTGAGCAGCAAATAGAGGCCATAAGATAGAAAATAAAGTTGAAAGTCATCCAGCTCTAGGACTGAACACAGATGTCTCTATAAAGGCAAAAGCTAGAATTGCAGACTATCTCCCTAGTATAAATATGAATTTCAGTGTGACTATAAATATTTTTTAAAAAGTCAGAGAAAAGAACCATAAAGACCTCATAGAGCTGAACTAACTCATCCACTGAAATAAGGCCTGAATGTTTGCATTTGTATGTAATAGATTCTTAATGCCACACTTCATCATAATGCCTTTGAACTTTTGATTGTTTTATGCAACCAGACCTCAAAAATCATCTGAGATGTCCCCCTTAGTAAATCAAATGTCAGCTTCCAACTGCTATGCTGTACATATTAGACTGTACTGCATACATGGTTTGGTTCCTTTTGCTGTTATTTATAGCTGGTAAATTTGACTCAAGCTGTAATTTAAAAACCAGGTAGGGTGGCAGCAGAGATACACCCATCTAGATAAACCCCCAGCTGTATCGTGGGATACAGTTGCTTCAGCATCCCAGTGACCTAAGAGTACTCAGTAAAGAGTTTAGTCAGATCCTCCCCAGCTCCCCAGAATTCACAAGTTTTATCATTAACACCAAGAACTCCAGAATCTGACTTTGGCAGAAAAACTTCCAAAATTCTCGACAGTTATTAGCTACTCTGCTGTTTATTAAGGAAATATGTCTTTGCTTGCTGCCCCTAAATGATTTTCTATCTGACTAATAGCAGCTTCAGCGTTTTAGAAAAAAATTGCTGTGGATGATAACAAGAAAGCGTGTAGATCTATTAGGAAGGAAAATCCTGGAGGTAAAGGTGACAGCTTTACAATAGTAGCCCTTGCCTTATTTGCAGTAACTCATTTTGTATACAGTGTTTTATATTGGTGAAGCCAAGGGCTAGAGCTGTATGTTATTTATGTCAACCCATAAGGGGGGTGGTAGTATCCAAGAGGGCAGAAAATAGGTCTGTTGATTAGAACAGTAAATTGGGAGGGGGGGCAGAAAGACAGAGAAGAATAACTGGGTTCCATAGACATGCATAAACATTTCATGTTGTTTGCTACTTGTTACTTGGCTTCCCTATAAACTCTGCTCCAGAAGTCTTTAATAATAAAGCTTTCCTCCTCATCCCGCTCCTGGGGTTATTTATCTTTCCTTGATTAGTCAGACATTCTGTTTGTCTGACCTCTGTTATGGTACCACCAAAAAAAAAAAAAAAAAAGAAAATAAGTTCTTTTGTTCTGAGTGCTCAAACTGCCAAGAAGGCAAAACTATCCTCCATTCAGCTGTGCCTCTGAGCAATATTGAGAATCTTCTGTGAAACAGATATATTAGCTGTAACCAAGAAGAGTCTGATGTCCCACAGAGGGATTAGAAAGGCAGCACTCATGGCTGGGAGCCACTGAAAGCCAGCACACAAAACCTGCAGCCCTTTAGAGTCTGCCAGTGCAAACTTTTTCTCTTGTGTGCATTTGTGATATTGCAGCTGAAATGTGTATATGAATACGGCCAGAATATTGGATAAGAGTGATAAATCTAGAAGTTGATTTACAATGGAAAAAGATAGCCCCAGAACCTGAGTCTTATTTCTTTTCAATATTGTTACCTTTGTGATTTTCATTTTCCCTGCATAACCACATTCTAGGTGGTGCTGGCAGCAAAACAGAATGACTCCTTCCCCATCCAGAAGACCTTGTTATCCTCAATTGCAGGCTTTCTCAACTGTTTGATTTGCTTTTTGGGTAACAGTTCATAATTAATCAGGCTTTTTGGTTTGTACATGTGCATGTGTGTACACAGAGGAGACAAACGAAGAGCCTCACCTTTTCCTAATCTTATGGAAATTCTTCTAATACAGCACAAAAGAGATTAAGAACTCATGTTGGTATAGGCGATGATGTGTCAAGTTTGACTTCATTGTGAAGCGTTTGCTAATTGGCTGAGAGAGAAACATCTCTTAGATCTGACAAGGAAAATATGTTTAGTTCAAAGTCCTGTTGGTAGTGAAGAACACTTTTCCGCTCATATAAAGCAAATCATGTGGTATTTAACTCCACTGAGATAAATAACTGTACCAATATAAATATAAATTTAAATATATGAGTAGGAAATAAATTGTTGAATATGGCATTCTGGGAATAATCAAATGTCTTTGATGAATTGAATTTTTTATTGGGATTTTAGCAATGTCCTGGTGTCAATTTTCTGGCTTTAGATCTATCTTCAGAAATGCTTCCTTCTTTTTTGGTCTGTTTCCTTTAAATATAATTTGAACATTTTTTATTGCTGGAAAAATTGTGTTGGATGTTAAGAGAATGGATCAGAGAATTTCTGAGCAAAATACGATATTTTAGATTTTATTTACATTTTACATTGAAAGAGAAAGCCAGCATACTAAGCTACCCTTGTAAATACAATTTTTGAAAATGATCATGAAAGTGATGAAAAATTATCTATAAATCATAGAATCTATAGTAGAAGTATAAATATAGGTGATATGTTATAAAATATTTAACAGTAACATTAATAAATCAGTTCTGTACTTAGAATAATTTTGATACCATCAATCCAAAACAGTAAATTTAACATGACTTGGTTTAGTTTCCTTTCCTGAATTTCATACAGATCGATTTTTTCTCCATGCAGCATTTTCATTTCAGTGGACATTCATTCAGCAGCCAGAAACATGTTTATCATTTTAATCATCAACCCCTTTAAAAACCAGATCTGAGTTTTTGAGAGAGACATAGAAGGTTATTGTTCAGATCAGCAAGGATAAGCACCTAAACCTTGGGAAGTTACAAGCAACTGAGTGCCAATGATATCTGTCAATCTGGATGGTATTCTCTGCTTCACTGTAACTGATATATTGAGAAATCCTAGCACTGAGTAAGGAAAAAATAAATAAATAAAAGCTGGGCTGTGTTTTAACGCTGAATAAGACTTCTGTGACGTGTTAAATGTAAGAGTTGTATCTTCCTCTTTGATGTGTCATCAATTTTCTAGACCATAGGTTTGAAGTATAGGAAAGCTGGTACCACGTTACAGAACAGCAACTATTCTCCCACTCACCACAAAATACAGCTGCTGTCACCACTAATTCATCACTGCTTGACATATGGGGTATAATTTCCCATGGAAGGTATTGCAGGAGCTAACCACACTAGTTTATGTAAGGAAACCTACAAACAACACCAAATTACCACTACCTGAAACAGCAGTAAACCAAGCCAGAGCATCTCACGTTATCATTACATGGAAACATGTCAGGGAGAGAAATACATGTGGCTGCTGAGAGGTTTCTTTCCATGGAATGAAATGACTTTATCCTTTCTTGAAAGTCTTTTTCACAGTGAGCTAATCATACTTGAGACAGGTAGCTGCAAGCCAGGGCCCACTTGTTTGCTGTACTTCCTTTGCAAAATCAGGATATTTATCCATTGACTTTAATTGAGAAGTATCTATTTGTAATGGCTCAATATTGGCTCTATTGTTCCCTGAAATAATATGTGAAGATGGAGTCTTTCTATCTTTATTTAATGTATTCTGTTTTAAAAATCACATTATATTGGAGTCTGGTTTAAAACCTTTTTATGTCATTACACTTTGGATTGCTCGCTAATGGAAGGCTTAAGTTGCTGTTGGATTTTCTAGCTGAAGTACAGTAGAAGACACATTAAGTTTTCCCACCAATTTTAACTTGATGGAAGAAACAGTGGGAAAATGTGCTAATACCAACATTTACCAGAAGTAATTTCTGTTTAGTAATGTATCTTGTCAAGTTACATAAGCTAAGCAGGGTACAGAACGTTTGGTATTTTTGTGTGAGAACTTTCTGGAAGGGGTCAGGGATATACTACAGAGGAAATGGCGGATAAGTGGTAGCAATCTACCTTGTCATTATTGTTAATTTAGAATACATTATGATGATTTCTTATATGGGGAGTAAATAGAACTCTCATCTGCTTCCCTATTTCCTGAAACACTGAACGGAATTTTTAACATGAATTTTACAGTGCAGTACATTCTGTCTTCCTATATTGCACAAGAAACCAAGTCTGGATGTAGATATTAATGTTAATCAGAAGCTTTTAGGACAACCATTTCTCACTAGAATGTGCTGACTCGGAAGACATGGAAGTTTTCTGCAGTGAGAGCACTTTTGCTGAAAGTTTCCTTATAGTTTCTCAAGTCTAGGGTGATTTTTTTTTTTTTCAGTTTTTCTTTTTGTCCTTCAGTCCCTACTGGAAAGCTGTAACCAGAACCTAGTGTATGTCTTTGTTCCACTGGTCACACTTCGAAAAGAAATAGTGAGAACTCATGTCTTTACATCTAACGCTTGTAAGAAAGAGCAGCTTGAGAGATGCTTTGAGATTCGTGACTTTTTATTTATTCATTCAAGATGGGTCCCCAAGCAAAACAAAGATTTCCCCCATCTTTTCTCTTTGAGGGAGTGATTGTCCTCATCTGCTTCCTAATTCTTTGCTTTTACTTTGGGGGCACAATACTGCTAAAATGTATAGATTTCTGCATCCTTTGTTTCCTTCTAATACAAGAGGAGAAATTACAACACTGTGAATATTCTCCAAAGAAAGCTTTTTTTCTGCCTTGCTCTATCACCACCACCTCCAACATATTTTGATTAGTCTGCTCTTATCTTACAATGGTAGGGGACACAAAACTATACGTAGAAGCCTTTCTCTTTTTCTCCAGTCCAAACAACAAAACTAGCTCTTCTATTTCAGTTGCTATAAAATGTTAACTTTTGGTTTGGGGTTTTTCTGTTTGTTTGTTTTGGTTTGTTTTCTCTTGAGGCTTACCTTAACATGTTTCCCTAGTAGTTTTGTGTTATGCTTATGAACAAGAAAATAAGGAATCTAGCTGGGACCCTCTGGAGGGAGGGAAAGGCCATCACCCTCCTGGCAAGAAAGTGTGGATTCCCAGAGAGAAAATGGGATGCAAGACAGTGAGAGAACTGACAGGAAGAAGATGAACAAGCTTTGGAGGTGATGGAAATAATTTTCCAGGGGACCACAGAAGCCTGTGCAGTGCTTTCCTCAACTCAGTCTTTAACCAAGATCATGACAACAGAAGGTACCAGAAGGATCTATCATGGACAAGGAGGAGTTCCCTGTTTCTGTTATGGTTGTCCTAAGAACTAGTGTTTTCTCTGTTTAAAATTTGTGTGTTCTGGGGGGTTGTGTGTTTGATTTTCATTCTAAGAAGACAGATTTAATTTTAAAGAGTTTTGGCTTTTAAGAGTCCGCCCTTCTGATGCTTACTACTCTTTGCTGTGGACTTCAGCTTTGATAGGTAAACAAAACATGTATCACTTTAACAAAACCCAGTGTAAAAAGCAATGCTGTATCAGCAGCCTAGCATAAGCAGCAGATCGTTGTACAGCAAGCCTCTGTATTTTTCTAGTACACCAGGAGGAGTTTAGCAAAGAGAAATTCAATTTTGCTTGCCTTCATTTCACAACCAAAGCTCAATAAATAATACATTGTAACACCTGAAAAATTAATAATTCCAGCTCACAGACTTTGCAGCATTCCTTCCTGAAATGCGGTGGCAAACCTCTTACCCTGTTTCTTACAGGGTATAACAACGTAAAAACAGTTGTACTGGGTCAGAATAAAGGTGCTTTCAGGCTGGTATCCTATCAATGAATCTAGCCTGTAGCAGTTGTGTTAGGAACAATATATGAACCAAATAAAATATATTAAAACTTCTCCAGCAGTATGAAGATAGGAGTATCTTATCATGGGGTGAGATCTTTGAGATTATGAGAACCATTTTTAAAAAAAAAAACAAGTTTTTAATCCAGCAATATACTTTGCCATTTACCATGTCATGGGACAATCATATGGTGAACTATACTCTGCAAAAATATCTTATTGCTAAATAATATTGCCTTGTATCTGTGGAGTGGCTAAAAGACGATGGGCATATTATGAGCAATCCAGACCAAGTAACTTTGTTGTAATAGCAGGCCAAGCAGGCCAAAGCTGTGACAAGATGCAGCTGTTGTGAAGGACATATGCAAGGCCAAGGGAGACAAAGAAACTGTGTACTGGCAGAGAGATAAGAAAGTTGGACTATTTAAGGAACTGCGTACGTGGGAAAGAGATAAAGGAGTTGGACTGAAAAATAAGAAAATAGAATGTTGAAACAGAATGTAGGCGAGGAGCATGGATACCGTGCTGTGGCCAGTCATAGAGTGCAGGAGAGTGAATAGACAAGCAGCTTTAGCCTATTAGCAATCTAGAAGCAATGTGTGTGCTTTGTGCTAGTGTATACATTGCTGTGTATCCCTTAATAAAGTGGTACTAACTTGATCACATTGGTCGTATAAGTTGTGTCTGAACCTCCCGCGTCAACAAGTGGCACCCAAACAGGGACCCTCTCGTCCATGCTTCCTGGAGCGAAGAGACTGGTCAGAGGGGGCAGAAGATGCCAGCCATAGCAGGTACTGCCCTGGTACCTGGGAAGGTGTGCACTCAACCATTGGAATCTCACCCTGATCAGGTGAGCAGTCGGGGAGGAGATGGGGTCCATGCTAAGCAAAGAAGAAGCGGCAGTGGTTCAGCCCCTCCAACATATCCTCTTTAAGAAAGGATTATCTTATGATGAGGGAAGCCTGAGAAAGTTGCTGTTATGGGCTCGGCAGCGAGGACTGATCCCCTCAGTGAGCACAGCTTTTGCATTAACGACTTGGGATAAGATCAGCGCAGCACTGTGGGAGGACATGAGTTCAGGCTCTAAAGAAAGTGGGAAATTCTCCACAGTGTGGAGGTTGATTTTAGAAACTTTGAAAGAAATGCAAGCAGTCAGCAGACAATTGTATGATGCTGCCGCGGAGGGGGACTCCGTGACGGGAATGCATTTAACATTGGTGGCAAATTCTGGCTACTCTTCGCCAAGTGTGGACTGATTATACTAATGGTGCTAAACCAGAGGAGGCTGTAAATTCCACCAACAGTGTGACTTTTCTCAACACACTGTCAACGATGGTGATTCCATCCACACCTCCTCTGCCCCCAAAGATTCTGTCACTGATTGCAGCGACCCTCACAATACAGGACCAAGCACAGGAACAGGACAACTCGGACAATGATTCCATTGACACTGATAAACCTTTTGATCCAGGTCCTATAGACCTTCCCCCCCTCCCCCCCCCCCCGCCTCCCCCAATGATTTGACTGTATTTTCAGGGATGGTGAAAAAAGGGGGTCTGAGGGATAGGTGGCAGGAATGCAAGTGGGAAGCACTTAAGCAAGTAGATTTGGGAGTTGCTATTGCATGTTCAGTATTTTGTCAGACAAATCAACTTCCAGAGTGGCAGCCTGTGCAATACGAGGCTGTTAAAGAGTTAAGCAAAGCAGTGCAGGAAAGGAGGATTCATAATACATTTGCTATGTCCCTTCTTGAAGTGATGGCAGAGCCTTATACACTCACACTGCATGATTGGAAGTCATTGCTTTGTATGGTACTAACTCTGATACAGTATATGATGTGGTTATCTGATTTTTGTGAGCTATGTGTTGTGGCCTTGATTGAAAACCTTAATCAGGGAATTGCTGTTAACTATGAGCAGTTAGCTGGAGAAAATAATTGTGCCGATTCTGTGACTCAGGCAAGGTATCCCAGGGACAGCTATTTGCAAATGAAGGAGATGGCTATTAAGGCAGTCAGGATACCAGAGTCTTGCCACAGTCTTGCAGGGTCCTAGAGAGTCATATACTAACTTTATTGATCGGCTTCAGAATATTTTGCAACAACAAGTCGAGCATGAGGAAGCTCAAGGGTTGCTTTTAAAAGAACTAGCTATGATAATGCCAATGAAAATTTTAAACGGGCAACTTTCACAATCGCAACCCCAACATGTGTCAAATGATTATAATGCAGAACTCACAGCAGACTGTAACTCAGGTTGAGTTCTGGAATGCACCGTAACACATTTTTGCCTCTCTAATCTCTTCTGTAAGAATAGTACACGCTCTTAACTTGCTTAGTAAATTAGGCTGCTAGTTTGGTAAAGAAAGTAATACTACAAATAGTATTTTTTTTTTTTTTGGCTTATTAAACAGATGGTGATCCTGTCTGTCATATGTTGCTACAGAACCGAGTTGCTATTGATTTTTATTATTAGCACAGGGACACAAGTGTGAAGACTTTGATAGGATGTGTTATGTGAATCTGAGTGACCACTCTGAATTAAGTCACAAAAGTATACAAAACTTAAAAGCCTTAAACAAAGATCTGCAGCAGAGCCAGGGGTGGGATGCCTTTAGTCTCTTCTCATGGCTGGGAAACTTTGGGCCGTGGCTCAAAAGTATTACAGGATTTATTATAATTATCTTTAACCACCTTATAGATGTTTGCCTTATATCTCCCATGCCTTTTTTCCTGTATTCAGCGTTTAGTTGATTGTAACATAAATCAGGTCATGGTCACCCAGCTACACACACCCTTTGCCTTGTCGCAATTAACAAGCAAAAAAGAGGAGGATAGAGAATGTCTGAAGAGAGATATAGGAGAGGAAGATGGAGAATATCTGACCTAACAAGAGATGAGAGAACAGCTGGGTATTGTGAAGGAGACTAGGAAAGATAAACATGGTTATCTAGTTATAAATAGGTGTCTGCATGCTTGTAGTGATATATAGCTATGTAACTGCATGAATAATTTCTGCTCTATGCCTGGTTGTGCATGCAGCTGTGGTTTGTGTTGAGGCTCAGAGATGTAAATGTGGGCTTCTCTGTTACAGTAAAGTGTCTCTGGTTGCATAAAAAAAAACAAACCAAAAAAACCCACCAAAGTGGAATGAAGGGAATGACCCCAGAGGCATGTTTAGAGAAAGCATGTTATGTTTTGAACTTTCTGAAAATCTCTGCCGACAATGCGGTGCCTCCCAGTGTGAGACATTTTGTGTCAATTGTTGACAAACAGCAAAAGCATGAATTTGTCTTAGTACGCATGAAAGACCCTCGTACCGGGCATTGGTCGGGACCGCATGAATTGTTAGCTTGGGGGAGAGGTTATGCTTGTGTTTCTACAGATGAAGGTCCACGATGGATACCTGCTCACTGTGTGCGGCCTGAGCTTAGCGTGCCGGATCGTGGGAGCGCTGTTGCTGCCAGTCAACCCAACAACTGATGTGTGGTCTCCTTACTGAACCAGTTCTTGTTTGGTGTGCCCTTCCTTGAAACTGACTTGCAGACATTGTTGCAAAAAGTGAATGTATGCGGGGAATGAAGAATCTTACTGAAAGCCTTGATATTTTTGATAATTGATTACCTCTGTGTAATGTTAACCCAAAAGAAGTTGATATTGTTTGCACTTTGACTGTCGATAGTTGTCTTTATGTAGATGCTTATGTAGTAGGAGGCCATGATGGGACCATGACACCCACATAAATCAACACTTGAACATGCTGATAAACATAATGCGCTTAAACACAATATAACTTTGGATGAAGCATGTAATGATGTAGTTGATTTATGGAACTGATGGGAACGTATTGCAGCAGTTCTCTTATCCAGAGTAACAACAGGGAAAGCATTAAAGAGTTAAATCAGCTTGTTTGTTAGGCAGTTAAGAATGTGAGTCAAATTGGCCACTATTACATACAAAACAGAGCAACTATTGGCTTTTTGTTGTTGGCTCAAGGACATGGCTGTGATGGTATGTGCTGCGTGGATTTTAGGTGCCCCATTTCAGCAACATGTTATCAAAATCTGAGCAAATGTCAGCCTTTTTTGCATCCATTCACTCAATTGTCAGTATTGTTTGTTTGCTATTGCCTTGGTTGCCGTCATGTTTGCAAGGGCCCTGCAGAACATGACAAACCTGGTACTAGCTGTTAAAAAAAAATAATGGGGAAATTGTAGAATTGTACAGAACAGAGACAGTGGGTTGTTTTGATGTTGATAATGTGAAGTTTTGGTCTTGCTTTGAATGATGTGCAGCTGAGATCCTGCAGCAAAGAGTTAAATAACTTTAAGGGAGTATGAGAAGAAACTAGGATGAGAAAGAAACAAAGAAGGAATGTGATCTCATCTCTAGAAGATAAGGAAACAGCATGAACAGTAGAGAGTAGCCTATAGTGAACAGCGCTAAGGAATGTGTTGTATGAATTTGACAGATCACTCAAACTCTATTCATAAGCAGCTTGCAGAGTTGAGAAAAAATGTACAGGCTATAAAGATTGAGAATGGGTTAACGGACTGGCTACAGAGTTTGGGAATTACTGGATGGATAAAAGATTTGTTTCTGCACGGGATAACGGTATTAATTGCCATTGTAATCTTTTTAATGATATTGGGCTGTGTGTGGAATTGCTTTATGAGAATTATGAATTGAATGGTAAAAGGGGTCTGGATCGCTCAAAAAGAAAAAGGGGGATTTGTGGAGTGGCTGGAAGACAACGGACATATTATGAGCAATCCAGACCAAGTAACTTTGTTGTAATAGGAGGCCGAGCAGGCTGAAGCTGTGACAAGATGCAGCTGTTGTGAAGGACATATGCAAGGCCAAGGGAGACAAAGAAACTGTGTACTGGCAGAGAGATAAGAAAGTTGGACTATTAAGGAACTGCGTACGTGGGAAAGAGATAAAGGAGTTGGACTGAAAAATAAGAAAATAGAATGTTGAAACAGAATGTAGGCGAGGAGCATGGATACCATGCTGTGGCCAGTCATAGAGTGCAGGAGAGTGAATAGACAAGCAGCTTTAGCCTATTAGCAATCTAGAAGCAATGTGTGTGCTTTGTGCTAGTGTATACATTGCTGTGTATCCCTTAATAAAGTGGTACTAACTTGATCACATTGGTCGTATAAGTTGTGTGCGAACCTTCCGCATCAACGTGTATCTATACTTACTTTCCCTGTACTCTTTAAATTTCATGAGATTATGTAATACCCTGCATTAGATATCACTATTCTTCTCATTCATCTTTTTGACCAAAATGAATACTCCTCAGATACTCACCTTACACCTTCTAGTAGACATAACTTTCAGCTATTATGGGTGTTCGATGCTCAAATCTAACTCAACACCTCCACAATGGGAAATGGGTAATCCCACGGTTTTCAGTGTGAGGCAGGTCATTCACATACTCTTCTGGGTAAGGGTTTTAGTCTCTAACTAAAAAATTTAGCTACATGTCATCATGGAAGACTGCTGGTTTGGATGATCTTCTCTCCACTGACATCAAACAACCTCTCTCACCTTTGACATTGGTAGCTGTTGTTTGGTGTTTTTGGCTCACACTGATGTGAAGCACTTGAATGTAACCACAGTATTTCATCATTCTGACTCCTTTTGGTTAGGTTCAGGTGACTACTGCTGTCAATTGTTTATTCTAAAGCCTACTGTGATCTAAATGCAGCATGCATAGATAAAATAAATAGAAATAAACCAGGAAATATACTGTATAGTCAAATCGCGTAGTTCTTTGTGACCTGAAAAGCTGTCATCTGATAGAGATGTCTGCTATTTCCTACGATTCCTTAGGAAGGGGTAGGAACAATGATAACTGCAGTACTTCAGAAGTACAACACATTTTGTTCAAAGCAGAAGAGGCTGCAGATGGTCTGGTTTTGACTGCGTGAATTGCATATGAAGCTCTGTCAGATTCCCCCACCCCAAAGTATGTCATAAGCATAGGGTCATTTATGTTATCCATGGTCATTACAAAACAACGTTTTCCATATGGAAACTTCTCCCTGGTTTATGAAATGTTTGAGATCAAAAGCACTTAGTATTTTAGGAAAACAAACATTCATTTCCATCACTGATCTTAGTTGAAGACTTGATTATAGATGCTATCTATATTAAAATATCATACATTAAATAGACATTTTCCCCATTTCAGATTAAGAATACAGGGGAAAATTCTCCAAAAGAACCTTCTGTGTCACTGATTCACTGTCACGTAGGAAGCATCTTAAAATAAAAGAGGTTTCTTGCATCTTTCATCCATGTTTGAAATCTGTTTCACAAAATCCCTCATCTGGTGGCTAGAAATATTTTCTAATTTGTAGCCTAAATTTGTTCATAGCTAGTGTCTCTCATTTGTTTCACAGCAAAATTTCCTTTTCGCTTTAATAGCTTTTATTTTACTTGATTGTATTTTACCTTGATTACATGAAAATCTCCTCAGACTGTATTTAAATTTTTTCAAACTCTTTCTGTTTTCTCCTCTCCCCCCTTCAAAATATTGTAGCATTATTGGTGTCTTCAGCCATTCAAAGTTGCTGTGAGTGTTAATGCAATTCAGAGAGTAGATAAGATTTTGGAAAAAACTATGGTCTTCACCTCTTGCTGTTCATCATGTATATGTTTGCACATTGTTACTACAAAGTCTATTCGATAAGATTCAATGGGCAGAAGAATGATTGCAAATTACGTTTTATTGAGAAGCCAATCTAAAAATTCAGGAATGAGCTCCAGAGGAGTTAGTTATAAGTATGCTTGTCATTTTTCCAATCCAATGAAACAGAATTCAACATTCCAGTTTTCAGGCATGAATATTTGAAAAGATCATACATTTTAGAAGATGAAACCTGGGGGCTTGGAGGTTTGAAACCATCAGAAAGACCAGAACTGTTCAAACTATCCAGCATTTCAGAGATAAAATAGTTGTAATAAAATGCTTGTCTAGTTGCTGAAATAGTCTAACTTTGCTATTGTAACATTTTTACATATTTAGTTATATACAAACATGTTATCAGAAGAATAAAGTCAGGTATGTTCAACACATACTCACCATGTTTTTAGAAAGTTATTTAATTTTACAGATTGATAGAGGCAAGGATGTCCCTTAAACTTTTAGCGTATTTATAACTTTTTATTTTCTGTGAGTCTCTTCCTATGGTGCACATTTTGTTAATATGATATATTGTTCTGTTTTTAGACCCTGTAGCTTCTCTGCCACCTTCTCTGTGCTAATAATCACTACATGCTTTCTTCTTTTTTCAAGAAATTCATATACTAATATATAAGTCCACTGACTTTACCATATCATATTGTATTATTTTTAAGTCTGTCTTCTATGCTGGTATCTTCAAAACCCCAATGTTTATCAAAACACAAGTTAAAGATCCACTTGAATAATGGATCTAAAGTGAATCAGCCATATGGAATCACAGATCTCTGGGTTGCAGCTACTGTGGTCGTTGTGTTAGACTATTTAAAGTGTAGAATTATAGAGGGATTTTTAAAGGACGAGGACATATGTTACCATTTTTCAGGTTGGACAACCCAGGCCTGTTAGTTGAAGCTGCAGAGCAACTTCAAATTGTCCTTGGAACAAGCAGGGTGAGAAAGAAAACAAGCTATGCACAAACAAGAAGCCAGGTGCAGAGCAAGTCCTGGGAACCACGAAATCAACACACTCTCATCGGCACACTCTGATCAGGTGCCTGCAGCATGCTCACCAATCAGCGACACGGACGCCCACATGACCAGAGACTTTTATCCAATCACCTGTGTGTAAAGTCGTGTGAGCGGTTGGTTTAAGTTATAAATATGACCTGTTTGTTTAATAAAGTGAGCACGGCATGTAGCCATATTGGTGTGATTGTCGTGACTTGGCCAACTCTCCACAGGGGACCCTCTTCATAGAATCTCGTGATGAGGGTAAAGATTCTTTTGGAAATGGATTAAAATACAATCATACACAGCACCCAGGAAAGTATGAATATGTGGAAGTGCTTGGGTGAAGAAAGAAGGATAGAAAGCTCAGGATGAGGTATTCACATCAGGGATACTAATACATTTTAATTTTTTTTTGTAAGCTCGCAATGTACACTCCAGCTTGAAAAATAAGTATTGGACTGTGACAATGTATTTGGAAGAAAAGAGACATGTGGCCTATCAAAAGTCACTCTTGCTTTAGCAGCTTGACGTGATTAAAGGCTTTGCCTGCTCTCACTCTTGCTTTAGCAGCTTGACACGATTAAAGGCTTTACCTGCTCAGCAAGGCCACAAGGTTATGAGAAAGACACAGAGAACAAAGAAAACAGGATCTTTGGCAGTCGAGCAAGCAGAAAAACAGGAGCTAACTTGAGAGCTGATAGCCGCAAGAATGTCAACAATTCTAAAAATGGGACTGAGTGCTTGTATGCTTTTAACCAATTAGTATCTGTATAACAGCATGTGTACAGCATGTGAACAGTGTATGTAACCAATAGAATTAAGGCGTGACATGTCTAAGAATATGAAAATTGTATATAAGTTTTCAGAAACTGAAGTAAAGTGTCTTCAACTATGATAATACTGATATATTGTTGAGTCCATTATTTTGCTCCTGCATTGGACTATTTTCAAAATTTTCAGTATAAATCAAGTTTAGAACAAATTGAAAGAACAGTGGGATTCTACTCTATCTACTCTCACAATTGCATGGATATTGAAGCATATTTTTCTATTGGCCTGTGGGCCCACACAAATATATATTTTAAAAAGTTGTTACCTTCTTTATGTGAAATTTAATATTGCTGCACTGATCAAAAGGATGCTTTAGAATAAATAATATAACCTTGGCTTTTTTTCTAAGCATGGCATTTCTACTGGGAGGTAAATAAAATATTATTAGGAAGGGAGTGAGAATTACATTGAAAGCAACATACAGGACTAAGTTTAGCATTCATAGCAAAAATATATTTCACTGCCAGCATAGGTGTCATGTATAACTTTCTAGATAGTTAATGAACATTGGGTAAGCATGATCAGAAACAACTAAAAATTAAATGCAGGATCTGAATGCCTTTTCTGTTTTAAAAAATACAAGAAAACTTTAAAGTTATGTACTTTCTCATGCATATCAGGCATACATTTATTCACCTGGGGCAATCTGCACTTGCTTAGCCACAGATAGATATAAAGAAGATACTATTCATCTGAAACAATGATTCTTTTACTTACTGTAGTTGCCATGTTATGTACACGTCCCATTTAAATGGAATGATCTTCACAGTGTAATAAAATATTCATTAAAATGTTTCAGGCAACTTCCAATTCACAATATCTGCTATGGATTAAAAGCTTTTTTTTTTTTGGTTTGGGTTTTTTTACCATTTTTAACTGACTCTGCTTTTACATCTATATGTATTTATTCAAATATTTGTCTTTTCCATTTATTCTGTTTTAATATCCTGCTTTAAAGCCACATTGTGGTCCAGTGTTTTGTATGTGGCATAAATTAGAGTTAAAGGTCCCTAATTTCTAGATCTGTAAAAATTTGGTATAGTATTATTTGGATTTCCAAAGGAAAATGGTCACAACAATACCTGATGATGGTTTGAATTTGTTAGGGGTGTGTTAATTTATCTGCAAAGAAAGGATAATGAATAAGGAAGAAAGGAGGAACCAAGGAGAATATTTTCATAAAGCAGCATGGAACACACATACCATTTTTGTATTAGTTTTTAAAATTAATTTGCTCTGGAAAATGACTTTGCAGCTGATGTTAGTATCAGTTAAGAAGCCGGTATGTTCCAGCTGAGGCAGCTGCCTCGCTGGGAGCTCAGACAAAGTTGGTTTAAAGGTCTAACTCCCAGGGCTCCAGATAAGTTGTGTGGCTTCATGACAGCAGTGAATGAGCCTTCTTTTGCTCTGGGAAGCATTCCACCAACTTCTGACCATCATTCCTAATTTCTGCATATCCAGCAGCCAAGGCTGTGGAATAACTGGTACATCCAGACTCAACTGATGTACATCACACCTGATGCTTTGAGATTTTGTCCTCCATCCTCAAGGAGTAAAGGGTTTGTTGTTTGAAGGCAAAAGCTGGTTGTGCCTTTCCTTTAGAAGTGGCCTGTTATGCCTGCTCTGAAAATGCTTGCCATACTAACAGGCAGTAGGATTTAAGAGAAAATGCAAATTCTTATTCTAAAAAACACACAGAGGATGATGGGTTGCACTGCCCATCTCTTATACCCCAGTTTCCTTCTTTTACATTGTAATTCAGTGATTAAAAATCTTTATCAGTGTACCTCAGTTCCTTCCACCTGAAAAAACAAAACCATGTTACCTGTTTCTGGGAGAGGATGCTAATCCCTATGTAAGAGGTGGCAAGCACTAAAGAGGCCAAAGATGTTCCTTATCCTGATGATTGGGAGGAGCCCTTGACAGAGGGCTGTCACGGAAGCAGTTGGGGGACAAAATGCGTGTACAAGGAAGCTTGTATTCACCGTTTCCCTGGCCAGCTGACTGTAAGATGTCTACATTTCATTATGCAGAGTGCTTTTCAGAACACATTTCTTTAATTCTCAACCTTTCCAGATCCATTTTATACATAACCAAATCATCTCATGCAGAGCTCTGGGCTGAGGCTAGGATCAGGCAGGCACAAGTCAGTATCATTGCACTTGACATTACAAGATGTAAGTTCCTCTTCTGATCTGCCTCTAAAACACAGTGTGCAGCCCAGGTTCCTGTGAAAGTTTTGATGATATATATTCCCACACACAGAATGGTCTGGGAGATATAAATTTGACATGTCCCAGTGGCTAACGTTTTTCATGTTACCGTAGAAAGTCAGTATGATGCTTCCAAATTATCTCAGTTCTCTTAGATCCTGTGGATTTGGTGAGGATATAAATTATGTATTGATTTGGAGCTGTCTCAGGAGAGAGGAAAAATGTTTACCATGAGTTCTGGGTGTCCTCTGAGAATTTCTATTTCAGTTGTAACAACATATTTTGTGATACAGGCATAGCTCCAAAAGGAAACAGAATGAGATCAGATGCAGAGTAGTTTGCTTTTAAAAATAAAAATAAGTCAACAAGAAAAAGCAGCAGGTAGTGAAACAAATTGTATTCATTTGTGGTACAGGCCCTCAGAAAGCTCAAAATGTGTAGGCATAAACCATATGAATATCTCTGCTAGCTGCCTCTGCTTCTCAGAGCAAACTAGGCACATTACATTAGGCATCAATTTATTCTTCATAAACCACTAACAGTTATCAGATGGAGGTACCTAAAAACCCATCGTGATTAAAAAAACAGGTGTTCTGGAAATGAAAGTGTCCAAACATACACAGTACTTAAAAGTAGTGCATCCAACAACAGATAATATAGAAGACACAAGTGTCACTGCACATAGATTTATTCCCCTATAATATGTATAGAGTGAATGAGCTTTTTTTACACATTTACCCTCTCTGAGTTACAATGAATTTATAATGCTGCTTCTTAACATTTATATTTGTCTACACTAAAGATGGAATAATTTATTAACATGTTAATAAATATTTAATACTCCTTGTCTGTATCACTTTGTAAAACTATCTCCTTAACCCCCTGATTCTTGAAAATATAAGAAGAACAAACATTAAACTAAAACAATGTTGTTTTAAAACCGGTGTGTGTTTATAGGCAGAATTTTTAAAATGTCGCACTTCTTGTTCATAATCTCTGCTATTGAAAGTAACTGAGATGTTCAAGTCATAAGGCAGAATCTCGTCTTTGATTGAATGTGTTGTGACTGATAGTTATTAAGGTGGGGTACTTTTTTAAAACAAATGTCCACATAGCAGCTATAGAAGAATTTTAATGCAGGCATTAAAAAAAACATGAAAAATTAAAATTATGAAATCGGCTTACAAATCAAGCAATATTTTTTAAAAATATGTTAGATCATGTGGGTTTTTTTCCCTTCTGTTCAACTGGAATTCACCTGTTTCACTTCTGAAGGTCTTGTCGTCACATCTTTCAGTGTTAGGTAGATACCTTTACTTTTCAAACGAGCTTAATTTCAAACTCCTGAGGAAAACCAACAAAGATAACATAATTTCCCATGTTCTGATAACTGATGGTATTCCTGTGATCACTGAATACCCAAGCCTACTTGGGTGGTTATTTGAAGTCCATGAACTTTAGATGTCATGTTGGAAACATACGGGTTGGTCAGGATAAGAGAATGTTTCTGGCTTTCTACATAAATTAGATTTTCACTTCCAGAGTGCCACCTGTTCCAAATGATGCAAAGCAATATTCCTGAAGACTCATGACTTTCCTAAAATTTCTGAAAGCCGGTAAAACCCAGCTGTAAAAGTCTGTTCAGAAGAAACCAAGCTCTAGGTGGTTAACAGAAGAATTTGTCTGCTGCATCAAGTTTAATGTGTTAGGTATTCCTAAAACACACCAGAAATCAAATCAGATACTGCAGTTAGTGGCATTTTGTAACACCATGAAAACTTTTCTGAATCAGTCCTGTAAATTGAATTTTATGTTTTCTTTAGGACCAATTTTCATCTGTGTGCACTATCAGGTATTAACAATATTTACCAAGTGTTAAAAAGATGTAATGTTTTGCTGCGGGCATTTCGGGCGAGCGGGAGTCAGATTCAAATACTCACAGAGTTCAAGATCTGATCCGTTTATTGTACAAACCAGGTAGACTTTTATAAGGCATTCTATAAGCGTGCAATAATGTGATTGGCTATTTTACAAGCGTATAATAATATGATTGGTTAACAATTGTTTACTGGGAAGATTTCTGTTTCTGCTTGTTCTGGCATGTAGGCTCCTTTCTGCGGTTTCCCAGCTCCTCTTATCACGTCCCGTTGGCCTTGGTTTTGAGCAAACATCTGCAATTTGCTCCTTTTTCTTCATCCCACTGTTCTGGCCGTAACCTCGTCTTATTTCTTCAGTATTTTTCCACTTGCTTCAGAGTTCAGCATAATCATTCAATACAGCAAGAGCCCCAACACCTCCCCCTTTCTTTTTAAATACAGCATTAATACTGCGTTCCACACAGCTCTGAAAACATTGTAAAAGGCAAGGCACTAAAAGTAACAAAAGAATAACAAACAACAATATAGACAGACCTAGTTTCAATAAATCCTTCAACCACCCTCAATTCTTGTTGAGGTAAATAAATTGATACATTTAAACGGTAAATCAACTGTACATATTTTTAACAAGTGTAGTATTCCACCAGGTACAGTTATCTCCAAGGCCATGATTCATGTCATTATACTTCTTATCTAACCAGGCCAAATATGATTGATTTATAGCCGTATAGTTTACTCCCAAAGGTTCAAAAGCTAGTTCAAAGCAGAAACGCATTTCTTGTAGGTGACATCTGAAGCACTTTTTTTTTTTTTTCTTTATTTTTCTTTTTTCTTTTTTTTTTTCCTTTTTTTTCTTTCTTTTTTTTTTCTTTCTTTTTTTCTTTTTTTTTTTTCTTTTTTCTTTTTTTTTTTCCTTTTTTTTTTTTTCTTTCTTTTTTTTTTTCTTTCTTTTTTTTTCTCTCTCTTTTTTTTTTTTTTTGGGGGGGGGGTTTGTAATCAAGTCCGTATTTTTTCCTTGAGAAGCTTAAGCTGTTCCTCTAGTTTCAGGAGAGTTTCCAACTCTGATTTGTCGAATAGGTCCGTATTTCCCAAATAAATCATACATTTCCTCCGCTGTGATTTTATACGGCAGGTTCCGAATATAAAGGATCCCATTGACCTCTGGGGGCAACCAGATGTTAGCTCGCTTGGCCACTTGCATCGCCATGGCGCCGATCGGAGGGGGGGGGGTGTGGGGGGGTGCCGCCTCGGAGAGAAACCGCGGCCGGGACGGGGCCTGCCGGGCCGCACGCCACCGCTCGCTGCTTGTTCCTTTTCAGGACACCAGGGTGGTAATTGCGCGACCATACCCCGTACAGCTCGATACGTGCGAGCCAAAGTCTTTACCCCCTTAGTCCCAACTTGCACAGATTCCCATAAGTCCTCTCCTACTTTCTTCCATGTTTCATTATTATATGCATCTTGCGTAGAAGCAAGGTAACCACGGCGGCGACTCCAACATAGCAGATCAACTACTGCCTGCCGTGAGACTGGCGTTTCAGTTTTTTCTGCCAGTTTCATCAAACTGTCTACGATTGCTTTTTCCACCACTGATGCAGTGATTCCCATCCTGCTTAAATTTCCTGACTCACCGGTCAGCCGTGCACGTTCCGCCTTTCTTCGGGCGCCCAGCTCTCTCTCCGCTGGCAGCAGGATCCTCGCCAGCTCCGCAGCTCGTAACACGATCCTTAATGAATCCTCCTGACCTTTTAACCGATCCTGTCGACCCTCATCGGATCACGTCGGGGGTCACCAGATGCTGCGGGCATTTCGGGCGAGCGGGAGTCAGATTCAAATACTCACAGAGTTCAAGATCTGATCCGTTTATTGTACAAACCAGGTAGACTTTTATAAGGCATTCTATAAGCGTGCAATAATGTGATTGGCTATTTTACAAGCGTATAATAATATGATTGGTTAACAATTGTTTACTGGGAAGATTTCTGTTTCTGCTTGTTCTGGCATGTAGGCTCCTTTCTGCGGTTTCCCAGCTCCTCTTATCACGTCCCGTTGGCCTTGGTTTTGAGCAAACATCTGCAATTTGCTCCTTTTTCTTCATCCCACTGTTCTGGCCGTAACCTCGTCTTATTTCTTCAGTATTTTTCCACTTGCTTCAGAGTTCAGCATAATCATTCAATACAGCAAGAGCCCCAACAATGTTTTAATATGGAAATTGATAAAATGCAGTTTAAAAAGGAAGAAATTAAGATAAATAAATAAATTTAATTCATATTTTGCCATTTATCAGCTCTTAGTTATCACTATAATGTCAATGCGTTCTTGCAGCTGTAAACCTAAACCAGACTTTTGACTGACTTTCCAAGCTGATACTTGGATGAGTGAATTCTCTGCTTGTTCTTCTCCCTATTGTAATTTAAAGACAGCAATGTCATTCTTTTATCTTCCCTCTGTGTTTTTTCTCTCCAGCAATGCCAATGCAGTTCATAAGCCATCAGTTCCCTGACTATCATGATACAACTATAGGTGAGTAGAGATTATTTCTCTTCTTTATCCCTTTCAATCTCTGCCTGTTCAAGGTTGTCATACAGTGAGAAGCTGCTCCTAAATAGAACTTAGAAAGAAGCCAGATTTGTATACTTTAGATTAAACCTTAATTTTGTGTTGACAATTAGATTGTGTCATGGTTATACCATAGTTACTTCTTCCTGAAATGCTTTGTACAACAACAGATTTGTGGCTTCATGCCCTGTGCAATTATAAGCACAGAATACAAACCACAAACGTTACAAGATAGAAAATAGTCTTTCAAAACACTAAAATAATGTAAAAACTCCAGTCTGAAGTGTGTTTTTAAACATTTTGTTATTTTAGTACTGTTTTCCACTATTAACTTTCTGTAGAAAAATCAAGTGACTACTGAATTTAATATACTACATTTGTGCTCTGGGTTCACATACTCTGCTGACTCCATTGGGTTTACCTGTGTTATAAACAAGTAATGATAAATATTCACATGTATCTGCAATACACCGAAATACACTTTAGCTGCTGGCTGTTATGTGACTATATGGCTGGAGTAAAATGGGACAGTCTGAGCTGGAAGAAAGATCTGGGATTAATTCTAGTTGAGTGAGTTTCAATTTCTAAACCAGTTAATTCAAAAAGGCTGTGGCAATAAATGTGTCTCTAAAATAATTCAACTGTTTTTCTTCTTTTTAATTTGGGTACAAATTTGGAAAATATTTACAGGGAATAACCCCAAACAATTTAATGCCTTGAGCAGCCCTGGATTGCTGTTGTTGTATTGGTTATCATCTATGCACATCTTGCCAGACACCTGGTGAACACTAAGTTGAGCATGAGCCAGCAAGGTGCCCTTAAGGCAAAGAAAGCTCATGGTATCCTGGACTGCATTAGGAGGGTTGACAGCAGGTGGAGGGAGGTGATCCTTATCTGTAGAAGAATGGCTGCAGAAGCGTGGCCATAGAATCCCCAAAGATCTGCACAATCCAGGCCTGAAATTAGAATAGGCCTGGAATTAGAATTGTGCTGAAGTTGTGCTGAAGTTAACAAGAAAGTGGCCTTGATCTATTCTTGAATCCTGAGACCAAGTAACTTTGTTGTACTAACAGGCCTTGGCTGTAACAAGCTGCAGCTGTTAGGGAAGACAGGTGCAAGGCCAAGGGAGATAGGGAGCGGAATGGGAATAAAGGGAGTAACAAACCGCAAGGCTAAAACATAGCTAATGCAAATAGCTGCATGGATAGAATGCTTGTTCTAATCATGATAATTAGTGGTGTGAGAGCAGCACGTGCTTACGGGCTAATAACCAATTATATGTTTGCTTTGGGAACATGCTTGTGTATTGAGGCTATATAAAAGTGTTAGAAACCAATAAAGATGAGCAAGATGCATAACTCATATTGAGTAATTTCTTGACTCTGGTGGACCCCTCTCCCAACACTTATCCTCTCTGCTCAGTACTGTTGAGGCCATATCTGGCTATGGGCTCCCCAGTACACGAGAGCATTGGCATAGTTTGGCCAGAGTCTGTGGAGCCTCTAACCTTGGAGATACTAACAACTGTATAGACATAGTTCTGGGCAGCTTGCTCTAGGTGTCCCTGTTTGAGCAGAGTTTTGGACCAGGTGACCTCCAGAGGTCCCTCCCAACCTCAGAAATTATGTGAATTTGTGATGTCAAGAATGGTTGTCAAAAGACTTCTGTCTATTGAGCATCATTTGGGCACTACTATAATTATTAATTGTAGTGCAAGGCCTCAAGGATGAGAGTCTGAGCACTGTTAGCCTGATGAATGGAATCCCCTGGCCTTGGAGTTTGTCTGAAATGTCGGAAAGGGCGTCACTTTGCTAATCAATGTCGATCTAAGTATGACTTTCAGGGACAACCGATACAGGGAAACTGACCGCGGAGCGCGGGGCAGCGACGCACGCAGACACAAGTGCCACAGCTGACATTTCAACAACCTCGGAGAGAAGTACCAACACCTCAAGTCTCTGTCCAGCAACCTCAGGCAGCGCCGGATTGGACCTGGCAACCTCCCACACAGTAACGTTGCTCGATTCCTCAGTTCATTTATTATCAACAGATGTCAAAGGACCATTACCCCCCAATACACAAGCTTTACTAATTGGCAGGTCCTCCACAACACTGTCCGGTCTCTTTGTTTTGCCAGGTGTTGTTGACTCTGACAGTGTTGATGAAATCAAAATTATGGCATGGACTCCATTTCCGCCTTGTACGATACCTCAGGGTAGTCGAATAGCACAATTGATTCTGATCCCAGCAAGGGTAGGCTCCCTTATCGCTGACCACCCTCCACAGAGGAAAGGAGGTTTTGGGTCCACAGGGTCACCCCACATTTTGTGGGTACAATCCATTTCTCCACAGCGACCTATGTATCAGTGTACCCTTATTTATCATGACCAACAAATAGTACTAAATGGAATCATTGATACTGGAGCTGATGTCACAGTAATTTCTCAAGCTAAATAGCCTCCACAATGGCCACTGACTAATGTCTCTCAGACACTGGCTGGGATTGGGGGGACGGGTAACAGCTGTCAAATTTTGGGACTAATTCGAATTCGGGGACCAGAGGGACATGTGGCTTCTGTTAAACCTTTTGCGTTACCAGTCCCTATGGTTTTGTGGGGACGCGATGTATTGTCACAATAGGGAATGTCTATCCGTACACATTTTTAGATGGGGCCACTGAAGTGCTCAACACCCTAAAAATAACCTGGAAAACTGATGCTCCCATTTGGGTGGATCAATGGCCCCTCCCTCTGGAGAAACTTTGCACACTCCAAAATTTAGTCTCAGAACAACTGTCCAAAGGACATATTGTACCTTCTACTAGCCCCTGGAATTCACCTGTTTTTGTTATTAAAAAACAAACTGGCAAGTGGCGCTTGCTCCATGATCTCAGAAAAATTAATGATGCTATGGAAGATATGGGAGCCCTCCAACCCGGGCTCCCGTCCCCCACTATGATCCCTCGACATTGGCATCTGACTGTCATAGATCTTAAAGACTGTTTTTTCAGTATCCCATTGCATCCAGATAATGCCCCAACATTTGCTTTCTCAATTCCAAGCGTCAACATGCAAGCCCCGTTGCAGAGATACCAGTGGGTTGTACTGCCACAAGGTATGAAAAATAGTCCTACAATGTGTCAATGGTATGTTGCGAAAATACTTAGTCCTGTCATAAACACTATGCCTAGTGTGTTGTTGTATCATTATATGGATGACCATTTGATGGCAGCACAACATCACGAAGTCATGGAGCCCTTGTCACAGATGCCGTGAATTCGGCAGGTCTCTGTATAGCACCAGAAAAGGTCCAAATGTTTCCCCCTTGGAAATATCTGGGCTGGCGAATAAGGGCACAAACTATTGTTTCTCAACCCTTGCAGATCAATACCAATGTAAGAAACCTGCATGATGCACAAAAATTACTGGGAACAATAAATTGGGCTCGACCACTATTGGGAATTTCTAATACAGACCTGAGTCCTCTGTTTGAACTACTAAAAGGAGACACTAATCTTTGTTCTCCACGTAGCTTTAACTCTGAGGCAGACACATCTTTACAAAAGGTTGCCTCAACTATCGCTTCTCGACAAGCCCATCGATGGGCTCCTGAACTACCTTTTTACTTGATTATTTTAAACCCTGTACGACAGCCTCATGCCCTGATATTTCAATGGGACCTTCAGAACTCAGACCCCTTATTAATCATTGAATGGATCTTTTTACCTAACCAGTCTACAAAAACTATTTTGACACAACATGAAATGTTTGCCTCTCTGATTGTTAAAGCTAGATCACGCCTGTTAACCTTATCAGGGAAGGATTTTGTTTGTATTTGTTTACCAGTAACGACAGTATACTTACAATGGCTTTATCAGCAATCGGGTACCTTTGTTATGGGCCTTGCCGACTGTACAGGTCAAATCACTTCTCATCCGCCTTCACACAAACTGTTTAATATTGACTTTCGTCTGATGTTGAAACCCAAAAGAAGCGATCAACCTCTACAGGCGCTTACTGTGTTTACAGATGGATCAGACAAATCACATAAATCTGTTCTTTTATGGTGGGATGATCAACAGAGACATGGGACTCGGACATAGAGACAGTCTCTGGTTCACCCCAGATAGTTGAATTAAATACAGTAGTTCCGAGTTTTTCGAAAATGGAATGTACCGCTTAATATTGTTACTGATTCAGCCTATGTTGCAGGCATTGTTACAGGAGCTGAAGCTTCTGTGTTGCGTAATGTTTCTCATTTGCAGCTGTTTACCCTGTTACAGGAACTTATCTTCCTTTTGGATTCTCGCTCTGCTCCTTATTTTGTTATGCATATTAGGTCTCACACCTCACTACCTGGTTTTCTTACAGAAGGTAATCGGCGAGCTGATCTGTTGACGTTATCAGTTCAAGTATTGCCAGACTGCATTGCACAAGCTAAACTAAGCCACTCTTTTTTCCATCAAAATGCTGGAGCTCTTAAATGACAATTTGACCTTACTTCTCAACAAGCCTCAAGTATTATTGCTGTCTGTCCTGATTGTCAAAAACATTCTTTCCCAGCAATTGCTGCAGGAATTAACCCTAGAGGATTACAAAGCTTGCAGCTATGGCAAACAGATGTTACACATTATTCAGAATTTGGTAACCTTAAATATATCCACTCCTCCATTGATACGTTCTCAGGTGCCTTGTTCGCCTCTTGTCATACAGGAGAAAAGGTACGAGATGTTCGTAGACATTTAATGCGTGCTTTTGCCACTTTGGGTATCCCCTCTAAAATAAAGACAGATAATGGCCCAGCTTATATTTCAACAACTATAAAAACCTTTTTTGCCCTATGGGGTATAACTCATGTTACTAGCATTCCTCATTCTCCCACCGGTCAATCTCTCATTGAACGGTCTCATCAATCTCTAAAACGTTTATTACAACAACAAAAAGGGGGAAAGGGAATGGCTATTCCTGAAGAACGCTTACAGAAAGCATTGTATGTTTTTAATTTTTTAAATTGTTCTTTAATAGATAACAACCCACCGATAGTTCGACATTTTGCTGCAAATGCCTCCTTCGAGGCATGGGTTAAAGCCCCAGTATTGGTTCAAGATCCAAACAGGTAAAATTATGGGACCGTATCCTCTTGTTACATGGGGAAAAGGCTATGCTTGTGTCTCCACAGAAAAGGGACCCAGGTGTATCCCAGCAAAGAATGTACGACCTTTCCGTGAACCTTTACCACAGACAGCTGACACCAACACCGACCCTACAGAATGAAATGAGAATCTGCCCTTCAACACCGCTGCTGTGGACCAGATTGGGCAACGTCTCAATGTCTACAGTTATATTGTTATGAACATGGACCATTCTGTTGACCGTGGATAAAGATTCATTGTGAAATTTGTGATCAGGATCGTTGGCAAGTTGTAAGACTAAAGGACAAATGGGGTCATTGGATATGTTTTGGGTGTAATAATCAATTGTTACGGTTTTATCATATGATTTGGGCTGAATGCTTTTTGGGAAAGACTCTTTTGAAATTAGAGGGAGTTATAGGGTCAGGTTCTGAAATTTTACCAGACTTAGCTTTTGCAAATTTTTTTATCATTAATTGGAAGCCAAGAAGTATGGGCTATTGCATGATTATTGTTAGAATTTATTATATCAGCAGGCAGATATCACATTATTAGTAAGAACGTTATTGTAGGATTAGTGTGGTCAGTCAATTGCAGTACCTCAGTCGTGGACAGTACAACTAGAGGACTGGCTGGCTATAAAACGACGATGGGAAAAGAAAAGGAGAAACAGGCGTTGATATCACTTATATGGATAATGATGTTCACACCTGGACCTTGGCCTACTGAAGGTAGTTCTTACCCCCCTTTTTTACCAAAGGTAAATGTTTGGGTCACATTGGCAAACTTGACTGGACAGGATACCCTGTGTCTTGCTATGGCCACTCCAGATCAGCCTTTTTCCACATGTCTTGTGGGCTTACCGTTAGATGAGTGGCCTATACCTAAGAACCTTCAGAATGTTTTTCCACCCAAAAACATATCAAAAAATGTGACAGACAATTGGGATGTATGGACACCCTGTTATCGATTTGTTAATAAGTTAAGATTGATTGACTTTATTTGATTGATTAATTGATTTTATAAAATCATTTAATAAAATTAAAATATAGAAGGATAAGAAAAATTTAAATGAAACTTATAGCTGCACAGTAAAAGCTGTTATGAGATCTTCTGTACATCCTGTACCAAGGCTAGAAGAAGGGGCTAGAACCATTGTTAAAACTTAGGTAATAACTTTAGGGTTTGAAAGGTTTCTTTGTTTTTGACCAGTCTTCTGTATGTAGAAGTGTATTGAAATGTCAGAATATGAGATTAATGGAAACTGGGGAGAGTCGACTGGAACAGCTTGTAGTTACCTGCCAAGAAATCGTGAACTTTAGTAAAAGGTAATTCCGGCAGGGGGAGATCGCGACCACTGACTCATATACCACCTACCCAAATCGTACCCCAGACCCATTTCTAGACCTTTCTAAGCTTTACTGCGCAGAATCGGATATAGGAGGAGAATATGTTAATGATTTACAGGAAATATCATGGTTATGCATGAACACTTAATGAATATGTATGAATAAGTTCTATGTATGGTGTCTAATTTTGAGACCTGGAGTGCGTTGATCGTGAGAGGACTCGCTCATGCACCTGGCCATCAATAAAGAAGTGTCTGCTTATCTACATCACATTGGTGTCGATAAGTTCTTCATTCCAAGATTTCGGTAACAGTTTTGGCGACCCAGATGGGACCTCGCTGAAGGAGACCGGAGGAGTTGGGGACCTGATCGGTTCCAGCCGGCACCGAGGATTTCTCGGGGATACCCATCGATCCCCGATCCGTAAGGCTCTTTGCGACGTTCCCTGGATTTTCGGTAAGACACTTCGTTTTTTATTTGTAGTAAGTGGGTTGGAGTCCCACTATAATAAGTGTATGGTAAGGAGTGGGATGGAGTCCCACTGAGTAAGTCTACCTGTCAGACGCGGTGAAAGAGCTGCGCAGGGTAGGACTAGGAGTCTGCCCGTAAGACATAAGCGAAAGCTATTGCAGGGTTGGACTAAAAGGATCCTTGTGGAAGTGTAAGCCTAGGCGTCTGCCCGTAAGACATAAGCGAAAGCTATTACAGGGTTGGACAAAAGTGGAAGTAAGAGAAACTATATGCTATAGTGTTCTCTAAGGTAGCCCCTCTAACAAGAAGTTAGAAGAGGTTTTTGGGGTTTTTTTGTTGTTTTGTGAGTTTGTGTATTAAGAAGAAAATTAAGAGGTATAATATTGTGTTATATGTTTGTTTAAAGTAACTGTGGGAAAGCGTGAGTGTGGCTGTAAGGGTGAGACGTGTAATTGAGAACGAAAGCCAGTGTGGAGTGCGGATCCGCGGATCGGAGTGACAGAGTTGAATAATTGTGTATTGTATTGTGAGTGATTACACCATGGCAGCTAACTTGGTTGTTTAAAAGTAAAAGCATGGGTAATCTTGCTGTAAATGACAAAATCCCAAAAAATTCTTTGTTGGGATGTTTATTCGCACATTGGGGAAATTTACATGATGATCTGCAAAAGAGCCAGATGATTGAGTATTGTAATAATTTGGGTATTGTAATAATTGGTGGCCTTTGTATATATTGGAAAATCAGGAAAAGTGGCCCATGAATGGGACACTGAATTATAACACTATTTTGCAGTTAATGTTGTACTGTAAAAGGGAAGGGAAATGGAGTGAAATGCCATATGTGGATTTGTTCTTTTACTTGAGATAAAGAAAAGACTGGCAGGAGGAATGTAAGTTAACTATTGGAGATAATTTAGTAATGGCTGTAACCGCTGATAATAAGAAAGTGAAAAAGTGTTGTTCAACTTGTGAGATCGGGAAAGGTTGTTTGAAGAAAAGGATTGTTATTGAGAGTGACAATGGACCAGAGTTAGACATATCCCCTCCTAGGAGAGAAAGGAATCAGGGTCGAGAATCAAGGGTACAAGAACCGGCGATTGAACCGGATAGCAGTAGAACGGGAGATGTGGGAGAGAGATTATCGGAGATTGTAATTCATACTCCTGTTTCATGGAGAACTCGGCAACAGACCCACACAATAGCTCCCCTGCGACAGGGAGTTGGCAGTGACGGACCCGTCTATGTGAAAATACCTTTTACACCTACGGATTTGATGACTTCGAAACAGGCAGCAGGAAACTATAGGAAAGATCCTGAAAAAGTGGGCAAGGTGGTAGATACTATAATTAGAACACAGAATCCAGACTGGAATGATTTACAGGTGATCCTGGATAATTTGTTAGATGATACAGAGAAACAAATGGTATTAAAATCTGGCAAAGCACAGGCAGAGTTGGATGTGATGAGTGGAATAACAGGTGGAACAATAGAATAGAATTTTCCATCTGGGGATCCACAGTGGGATCCAAATAATGTGACACATAGAGAAAGACTGAGACGGTATCAAAAATGGGTTTTATATGGGATTAGACATGCCATGCCTAAATCTCTGAATTGGTCTAAATTATATGAAGTAAGACAAGACAAAAATGAATCTCCCTCAGCATTTTTGGAAAGATTAAAGGAAGCTGACAGAAAATACACTGATTTGAGAGTGGAAACAGAGGCAGCACAGATACAATTGGCTTTGATTTTTATGGGACAATCGGCACCAGATATAAGGAAAAATCGCCAGAAACTGGAGGGAGAGAATTCAAGGAGTTTAAATGCAATGTTGGAAGTGGCATGGAGGGTATATAATAACAGAGAAAAGGAAGAAAGAAGATCAAGGAGAATAGATTTATTGGCAGTAATGACAGGAACAGCAGATAGAGGAAAGGGCAGAGGAAAAGGATAAGGATTTAATGGAAGAGGAGGGTCTATGAATTGTAGTGATTGGAAATTTAATACCCTCTTAGGAATAAATCAGTGTGCCTTGTGTAAAGAGGAAGGACATTGGAAAAAGGACTGCCCCAGAAACAGGAGTGCTTCTCACGACCTTGCCAAAGTAATGGTTTTAGATGACTGAAGGGGACCGGAGGGGAGCCCAGCTGAACCTCTGGTTAAAACTAAGCTGGGAGATAAAGAAGTTAAATTTTTAGTAGATACGGGAGCGACATTTTCAGTATTAAATACTTGTAAAGGAAAAATTGGAACAAAACCAGACAATATAAAAGGAGCGACAGGGAAAGAAGAAAACAGGCCATTCCTACAACCCATAGATTTGAAATTTGGAAATAAAATAATTACACATGAATTTTTGTATGTACCAGAATGTCCGGTACCCTTGTTAGGAAGAGATTTGTTATCTAAATTAAATGCACAAATTGTTTTTGATGAAGGAGAACTCTTTTTGAAAATACCCGAGTCAAAAACGGGAGAAGTCTTGATGATACAAGAAAAGGTAAAGGAACAAGAAATTCCACCGGAGGTGGATTTGGCAGTGATCCCTACTGTAGGGAGACAGATATTCCTGGTAAATCGAAACTAGCAGAACCTGTTAAAATAGATTTGAAGGAAGGCGCAGGAACAGTGAGAATTAAACAATATCCAATCAAACCAGAAGTGAGACAGGAATTGAAGAAATTGATTGATAAATTTTTGGAGTATAAAATTTTGGAAGAATGTGAATCTGAGTATAATACTCCTATTTTACCAGTCAGAAAACCTTCGGGTGAATATAGACTGGTACAAGACTTGAGAGCAGTAAATCAAATAGTTAAGGATATTTATCCTGTAGTAGCAAAACCTTATACACTGTTAACAGCATTAAGGGAGAATTATCAGTGGTTTACAGTGCTTGATTTAAAAGATGCTTTCTTTTGTATACCTTTGGAAAAGGGAAGCAGAAAACTGTTTGCTTTTGAATGGGAAAATCCTCAAACCGGGCGAAAGATGCAGCTGACATGGACTAGATTACCCCAAGGATTTAAAAACAGTCCAACTATTTTTGGAAACCAATTAGCAAAGGAACTTGAACTCTGGAAACAGGATAAATCAAGACTGGGGCATTTACTTTTACAATATGTGGATGATATATTGATTGCTACAGAAGAAAGATTTACTTGTATACAGGTGACTATCGACCTCTTGAATTTCCTGGGACTAAATGGGTATAAGGTATCCAGGAAGAAAGCCCAGATAGCCTGCCAGACTGTGATATATCTGGGATTTGAGATTTCAAAAGGACAACGACAATTAGGAAAAAATCGCAAAGAAGCTATTTGTGGTATACCTGAGCCGAGAAATATTCATGAACTCAGAGCATTTTTGGGAATGACTGGGTGGTGTCGCCTTTGGATTCTGAACTATGGGCTAATAGCTAAACCGCTGTACGAGGCCCAAAAGAATTCTCCCTTTGTATGGGGCCCACAACAACAAAAGACCTTTGTAGAGTTGAAACGTGCCTTAATGTCTGCACCTGCCTTGGGACTGCCGGATCTAACCAAAGATTTCCAGCTGTTTGTACATGAAAGACAACACCTTGCACTGGGCATGTTAACCCAGAGGATAGGAAGCTGGAAACGTCCAGTCGGATAAACAACTGGACACAGTGAGTAAAGGGTGGCCAAACTGCCTTCGAGCAGTGGCCGCAACAGTGATGCTCATACAAGAAGCTCGGAAATTGACTTTGGGAAGAACAATAACAGTCTATGTTCCACACATGGTGATAACTGTCCTAGAACAGAAGGGGGGACACTGGCTGTCTCCCAGCCGAATGATGAAGTACCAGGTAGTATTGACTGAACAGGATGATGTGATTCTAAAGACAACTAACCTGGTAAATCCTGCAGTGTTTTTAAGTTCCATACAGGAGGAAGGACGACTGGAACATGATTGCTTGGCTACCATCGAGTATGTTTATTCCAGTCGTGAAGATCTGAAGGATGTACCATTGGAGCGACCAGACTGGGAATTGTATACTGATGGAAGCAGTTTTATGGAACAAGGAGTTCGATACACCGGATATGCGGTAACAACAGAGACTACAGTTATAGAAGCAGGAGCATTGGCGAGTACCACATCAGCCCAAAAGGCGGAACTCATCGCTTTAATTCGAGCCTTAGAACTAAGCAAAGACAAGAGAGTAAATATCTGGACTGATTCGAAATATGCCTTTGGGGTAGTGCATGTCCATGGAGCTTTGTGGAAAGAGAGGGGGTTATTGTCCTCTCAAGGATCAAACATTAAGCATCAAACAGAAATTTTACGATTATTGCAAGCAGTTCAAAAGCCAGATCAAGTAGCAATCATGCACTGTAAGGCACACCAGACTGGGAATACAAAAATAATAGCTGGGAATAATTTAGCTGATAGAACAGCAAAAAAGGTAGCAAAGAAACAAGCATTTCAAATGGCAATAATTCTTTCTAAAACAGTAACCTTTCCTAGGGAAAAACCAAGATATTCAGAGGAAGATGACAAATTGGGTCAGTTATTAAATGCTAAGAAAAACTTAGCGGGATGGTGGGTAACTCCTAATGGACAGGTAGTAATTCC
Organism: Falco peregrinus; assembly: GCF_023634155.1. NCBI lineage: Eukaryota > Metazoa > Chordata > Aves > Falconiformes > Falconidae > Falco > Falco peregrinus. Next base: position 16,980,132 of record NC_073743.1, on the reverse strand, counting down.
ACCTCTTTTGATGAGAAGATAATTCAAATGAGACACCAAGAATGTCACTGGGGGCAGAAGAGAAGCCTTAGTAACATCTTTATGAAAACAAGTAATATCAGTTAAGATGTTGGGAATAGCTAAAATAGTAACTGCAAAGTGTGAGGTATGTTTGAAAAATAATCCAACAATTAAGAAAAAGGTTCAAATGGGTAGGCTGAAGTCCGGTACAGAACCTGGAGATTATTGGCAAGTAGATTTTTCAGAGCTGCCTAGACAAAATGGGTACCGGTACATCTTGGTAGGGGTTGATACTTTTACAGGATGGCCAGAAGCCCTTCCCTGTCGCACCACACAAGCAAAAGAGGTTGTGAAGTGGTTATTACAAGAAATAATTCTGAGATTTGGAGTTCCTATTGGAATTTCCTCTGACAGAGGTCCACACTTTGTTGCTGAAGTAGTCCAAAGTGTTAGCAAAGCATTGGGTATTAATTGGGATTTACATTCATCTTGGAGGCCACAATCTAGTGGGAAAGTGGAAAGGATGAATCAAACTTTAAAACTCGAGTGAAGAAAGCACCTACTCCGTGGAAGATTGTTAATCGTGACCCAGAGACTTTAAAATTGACTTTGAAACATTTCTAATTTTTCATATCAGGTTATTATTGTTCTTTGGATTTTCTTTTGTTCGGTAGTGTCGGTGGGATCATGGGCTGACTTGGTGGACAGGAACAAAAGAGAAATAGAAACAGAACAAGTGATTGACATTCCCAAACAAATGACTGAGGAAAATTTGATGGTAGGATTGATTAAAGGATTTGCCAATTTACAGAATGTCACGCAGATCACTGCTTGTTTGCCAATACCGAGGGCAGTAGGCGAATCTATTCCATGGGGAATTTTAACTATGAATTTGACTAATCTGGAACATAAAAACAAAACCACATATTGTGAACAAAGGCCAGTGACTCAATGGTATGAGCAAGTGAAAGTCATTAGAAAACAGTGGAAATCTCCAGGTAGTCTGGCGGATTGTGAAAAATTGTGTTTTTACCAAAATAGGGAGATTTAAGACTGTGGGATGGTGTTCTTATGACGAACAATTTAAAACCAATGTGAGCAAAAGTGTCATGGAATGGAAGTGTAACGAAACTGGCCAAAGTACCCAATTAGTAGAACAGTGGGACTTTATATGGTCTATGTCCATATTTTCCCATTTTCAGTATATGGCAATAACTTCTTGGTGTTTTACCTGGGATGGAAAGGTTTTTTCAGTATTACCCTGGGTTGATGATTGTCGCGACGGAGGGAAGACACAGTCGCTCAATATGAGTGATCAGCAGACTTCGTTTATTGTACCTTACAGTCACCTTTTATGCCTTGTTATAATTAGCTCATACATATTACAAAAGTTAAGCTCATTATTGGTTAGTTGCCTAAATACCAAGCCTGCCCCTAGTTTCTCTTCTGTAGTTATCTGTTCCCACCTGCAACATTCTTTTCCCACCGCAGTCTTCCTGTTATTGTGTAACAAGAACAGCCAGGGATAGTGTATTTTTGCTTTACTTCAGATAAGCTGAGAGCGATGTGCATTTTTGTCCAGCCAGCTGGACTATGTCTATGTGACCCTTTTCAGCTAGCCAGTTATCCACAGATGATAGGTCAACTACATCGGGAGAGAAGGAAAATAAAATAGTGCCATGGTGGAAATGTGAAAAAGTGTATGATTGCAGTAATGCAGACTTAGTAATCTAAAGAATTCCTCCGTTGGCCGCTGCTTTGAAATACGGTTGTTTTTGTCGAGGTCTTAAGAATACTCTCAATTTAACCAGCACTTTTACAGTTAGAAGAGGAACTTTGTTTAGTTGTAGAAAATCTACTATTCGAAGTCCAGGACATTTAGTTTGGGCATTAAGTGATGGAACCTGGACAACACACTTACCATTAGATGGTAAGGTGAAACAAATCACTTTAGGCATGCCAACATTGTGTCCAATTTGGAAGAAATCACCATTTAAAGGATCTTTAGAGAATTTAGAATTGAAACGAATAAAGAGATCTGGGATAAATGATGATATTTGGAATGAACCATCTACAGGAGTGAAAATTGGCTGGGCACTTGAATCACTTTTAAATCCTATAGCTTCATATAGAAACAGAGCATGGCTCTATCAGTTAACTGGTCAAGTGGAAAAATTAGCAAACGTTACCAAAAAGGGGTTTAAGGAATTGGATATACAATTACAGCCAGCTTCCAGAATGACTTTACAAAATAGAATGGCACTAGATATGCTCCTACTTAAAAAACATGGAGTGTGTGGATATCTCAAGGATAAATTGGACCACTGTTGTATCCACATTCCAAATGTCACTCAGGATGTGGAACATGATCTAGACCTATTAGGAAAAACTGAAAAAGAAACTGAAACAATTCAAAAGGATATGTAAGAAGAATGGCTTGGGAAAATTTTTAACAAACTGGGATGGAATTTGAGGTCTTGGATACAATCTATAATTAAGACTTTGTTTTTGTTACTAATTGTCTTTTTGATGAGTATGCTAGTATATGCATGTCTGAAGAAACAGTTTACCAATAGAATTGCAGTAAATAGTATGATTATGAGAGAAGTACCAACTATTTTATCAAGACATGATCCATCACCAAAATATGTTGAAACAAAAGATATATGAATAATGTGAAAGTATTGAAATAATGATTTTCAACACTTTCAAAGGGGGGAAATGTTATCGATTTGTTAATAAGTTAAGATTGATTGACTTTATTTGATTGATTAATTGATTTTATAAAATCATTTTATAAAATTGAAAAATAGAAGGATAAGAAATATTTTTAATGAAACTTATAGTTGCACAGTAAAAGCTGCTATGAGATCTTCTGTACATCCTGTACCAAGGCTAGAAGAAGGGGCTAGAACCATTGTTAAAACTTAGGTAATAACTTTAGGGTTTGAAAGGTTTCTTTGTTTTTGACCAGTCTTCTGTATGTAGAAGTGTATTGAAATGTCAGAATATGAGATTAATGGAAACTGGGGAGAGTCGACTGGAACAGCTTGTAGTTACCTGCCAAGAAATCGTGAACTTTAGTAAAAGGTAATTCCGGCAGGGGGAGATCGCGACCACCGACTCATATACCACCTACCCAAATCGTACCCCAGACCCATTTCTAGACCTTTCTAAGCTCTACTGCGCAGAATCGGATATAGGAGGAGAATATGTTAATGATTTACAGGAAATATCATGGTTATGCATGAACACTTAATGAATATGTATGAATAAGTTCTATGTATGGTGTCTAATTTTGAGACCTGGAGTGCGTTGATCGTGAGAGGACTCGCTCATGCACCTGGCCGTTAATAAAGAAGTGTCTGCTTATCTACATCACATTGGTGTCGATAAGTTCTTCATTCCGAGATTTTGGTAACAGCCCCATCTCCCACTGGCCACTTTGGAACCACAGGAAATTGAACTCCTCGGTTCAGTAAACAGGAAGGGGGAGATGTAGGGCAAGGCCTCAAGGAGGAGAGTCTGAGCACTGTTAGCCTGATGAATGGAGACCTGTTAGGACTTGTAGGGCATAAGCCCTGGGAACAAAGGAACAAATTAACAGCAGACTCTTGAGCCATAGCAGTTGAGATGCCAACCCTATGGACAAAAGAGGGACATACATTAAGATAAGGGAAGGGATAGTGCTGATAAGGAACTTTGTTATTCAGGAAAGTCAAGTAGAAAGAAAACCCCTAATCTTAGAATAAAGATTGATGCTAAGATAAGATAGACTAATCAGCACCTATTGTTTAAATGATGCGTCTTAGAAGATAGCCAATCTGTGTAGTTCACGCTTAAGATTTAAACAATCAGTGTCTAACATGTAGAAGGTAGAAACGTATATTAATGTAAAAGAATCACTAATAAATCGACATCTTGCTTGCATCAAGCTACGTCTCTTCATTCGCCACAAATTAATATAAAAGAATATGTGACATCAAGGTAGAGATCAGCAGAATTGAATGTTTCTTCATTTAAGAGTGGCTTTATTAGTTGTACTTATACTAAAAAGTCCTTGCATTTGTGACGTGCGGAATTAGACTCTATAACTCGAAAGTCATAAAGTAGGTATGTTTATTGCGCGCAGATGCACGGGGGATCGCTCCTCCACAAGCCTGCATACCCACAGTGATGAACCATCTCACATTTATACAATGAACAAATGAATATTCAATTAACGCCTATACATATTCGTTACCTAAACCCCGCTTCGTATGTTAATTAGCTTATCAGTCCTTTGCCTGAAATGTGGTGGTCTTGCAGGTTTGTAGGTGATTCATGTTCTTGTGACCATCTGATCTTCTTCAGGTGATTCATGTCCTTGTGACCACCCGATCTTCTTCAGGTGATTGTGACCACCCAATCTTTTCCAGCAAGGAGACTTAGCACTCCCTCCCTCTAGATAGCATTTGAATGTCTCTCATCTTTTCTCATTCTCTTTTAAATAGCCCCTTTGTTAGAGAAAGAAGGGCAGGCGTCTCCCCTTTGTTAGAGGAAGAGGGGCAGGCGTCTCCTCAAAACTGTAGTTGTCACTGCACCCATGACTAGTCACCATACCCACATTCCTTATCAGACACATATAATCACAATCCATGTCCATTATCCCCATTTCACATTATTTCTCCATATCATTTGAATATATCCATGTGTAATATTTAGTTATGCCAAAGAGAAGATAGCAGAATCTGGGCCTGATAAGTGGGATGCACTAAAAATAGTAATATATACAAAGAATACTTAGAAAAAAATAGTTGATCCACCCCCCTCAGTCAAAAAGATTTTTTTTTATTTTTGAAATTTTAAAATATTTCAAACTAAGGTTTAACCTCTATAAAATTACTACTTTGCTAAATAGAGCATCTGACAGTACTATTTATTTTATTTTTTTATTTCTATAGTATTCCACATTTCCTGTAGAGTAACTCCTAGTAAATTGTAATATTTTAATGATGAAAAAAAAAATAAACTCTTTGTGCCACTAGTAATTTTATAACCATTAAAAATATTGCAGAATAAAAAAGAGATGTGTCAACTCTAAAGAAGACAAAACTACTATGAAATTGCTACAAATTCATTTGTTGCACTCAGGAAAAAACCAATCATTATATCAAATTTGAAAAAAGGAACATTAGTAGTTACTGACATCATTAAGTTATGTACATACACCCATCTTTATTATTAACTATTCACCTGCCAGCTGTATTTATCCATATATTGTATCTTGTCATAATCTCCAATTTATCGGTCTCTAGAAACTACCACAATATGAATAATAGATAATCATAAAGAGAAGGAAAGCTTATGATGCATTGTAAGTACATACTGCAGGAATGCCTGGAGGACCTAGTCAGGATGAAAGTCTCCTTAAGTAAGAGACAGCCTCTGCTCAGGAAAATCAACACTCTAACGAGAGAAAAGAGGGGGAGATAAAGAACAGGAAATTAAATCTTGAATTCAAGCTCATACAGCTGGCTAGAGGAAGAACTAGAAGTATGACTTGAGTTTTCTCTGCTCAGCACTTCTGTCTCTCAGAACATGCTGAGGACATCCTGAGAAAAGCTTATTTGTTTTTGTTCTCTAAAACAGGTACTAAACAACAGAGTACAGTCTTGGGCTAAGTACATACATTTCCTCCTGGGTAAATTTGTGGTATGACCCCTCAAAATTGGACATTAAACCAAAAAAACAAGATAGAAGCAATCATTTGCTCTCTGACCTGTAATAACAAATACATTTTAAAGTCTCAGTACATTGAAAAAATTTATAACATTGAGATTACTTTTACTACTTTTCAGCTCTTAATCTCAAATCACAGAATTCATCTCATTACTTATTTGTAGAGGAATGAGGCCCTGGATGGAGAGGAGAGGAGAGGAGAGGAACATTCTGGAACAAATGGATAAGAGCAATTTACACTCAGTACAGTCTTTGGCAATATCACAGAGAGTTAATGTGAGTAGAGTGGCAGGAAAGGAAGCATGACATAGTATAGAAACTGGACAGCCTCCAAGATGCTCTTTAACCATGTGACTAATCTTAAAATGAATACATAATGCAAACGAGATGCGAAAGCAGCTTCCTGTTTTTGTGAGATACCACTGAATGAGACTGTGTCAAATGAGCAGTTAAGGGCATTAAGGCTATGTCAATGTCAAACTTTAATTGAAATGGGTGTGGTATGGGAGGCACTCTAGCATTAAGCATATGAATTTCCATGAGGTTTCCTAACGAAGTAATGCATCCACCAATGCATCAAATAAAACACATTTAAACTCATCTTTAATAAGACAGTGGAAATGTGTGGGTGAATTTGAGAAAAAAGATAAAATGTGACTGAAAATATTCTGAGGTTATAAAATGTGTACCAAAAAATGTCTGTTATAAAGAATATTATAATTGTTTTCAAGGTACAATAATGAAAAAGGATAAAGCAAGGGAAATACAAACTCGTTGGTAACGACAGAGTGAAAGAAGACAAAGATGGGACATACGTCCTAGATCAGGAGAGGGGCATCTTGCCACAAAAATACTATTCAAATACTCCAGTGCCATTCACGGGTTGAAGTGGTGATGACATGTGGGTACAGTCTGCCATATCAGTTGCAGTAACATTAACATATTCAACAGGTACAACGCTAGCCAATAGGTCTAACTCCTGCAATGGCAAATGATGTGGCTGATTTAAATTCTCAATAACCGTCTTCTGCCACGCTGCATTATGCATAGAAGGCCAAACATATTGCCCATTTGGACTCATACATGTACCATTCTGATTGGAAGTCAGATCCACTGCTTTAACATTCCAAAAACCATCAAAATTTGTTTCATTCTCTTGCAGGGGAATACCAATTAAACAAGTTCTAAAGGGGTTGTCTGCCTGTTGCAGACTTAAACAAAAGTCTGTTACTCCTGTGATATTTGCCCATGTCACCCATATGTTTGTCCTAGGCAAGATGTCAAAAATACTTTGGCCAATGGGTAAAAAATTCAAGACCATAAGCCATGTCCACCACTCAAACATGTTTATTCCCGCAATTTTCACTTTTTTTTTTTTTTTTTTTTTTTACATTCTACCCCACAAATCTGTGCTTTCATGGATTCTGATGATGTATACTGTCTCCAGTCAGCATGGTATTACACTAGTCGTATGTTTTCTCTTGCTTCATGCCCGGTTACTAATCAAACACATACACTCTTTACACCATTAACATTTAAGCTTTGGCTTACAGAACCGTTTTACCCCACATAGCATACATTGGCATAATACCCGCGGGTTACATCCCTTACAACATAGACAGTTTATTCTGTCTGCTCGCTCTGAGTCCTCCCTTCTGTCTTCTGATCTTGACATACAGGTCGCACAAACTTGCTAGGGACCCATATAGGTCCTTTATCTGTGGAGATACAAAAATAGCCTCTACCGATAAATAACACCGGATTAGGTCCTTCCCATGCACCTGAAGCCATATTTTTAAACAAAACATTCAAACCAGGAACTGTAGTTGTTTGGTTCCCTTGCGCTGTTTGGTGATGTATAACAACAGGTGGTCCCTCTCTATCCTCCGTAAGGGAGAGATAGTTTAAGGTAAACAACACCTTAGTCAACCGTTTAGTTACATCTATGTCCTGCAATACTTTCTGTCTCTGAAGATAATCCTTCAGGGTACGGTTTGCCCTTTCAACAAATGCTTGTCCCGTTGGGGAGTGAGGAATCCCTTTGATGTGTTTAATTCCCCAAGTTGTCATAAACCTAGCGACTCATTGACTACTATACACTGGACCATTGTCTGTCTTAATTTCTACAGGTACTCCCATGACAGCAAAACAAGACATTAAGTGTCTCTCCACATGTAATGCCTTTTCACCGGTTTGTGCAGTGGCCCATATAAAATGAGAATAGGTGTCAATTGTGACATGCACATACTTAAGCTTCCCAAAGTCAGGTACATGTGTTACATCCATTTGCCAAACCTGAAGTGCCTTCAGACCTTCTGGGTTAGTGCCCACCCCTAAACCAGGTCCATGATGACTGCATTGAGGACAGGAGCGGACAATACCCTTTGCCTCTGCTATGGGTATTTGATACTGTTGATGTAAAGACTTTGCATTCTGATGAAATATCTCGTGGCTGTTACGAGCTTCTTCGAACTTATTTGTTGGAGGAGTTATTGCCAGACAGCTGACTGCTTCATCAGCTCTAGCATTACCTTCGCACAAACCAATGGTCCACTGATGACTTCTAATACGCATAACACAAAATACATGTTTTCTCTGTCGAAGAGTACTACACAGTTGTAGAAACATTTCACCAAGATGCTGGTTCTTTGTCTCTCTCAACAAGGCATCTTCAAAGTGCTGTACTACACCAACTACGTACAAAGAGTCTGATACTATGTTTACAGGTGTGTCGTTCCAGCTTCCCAATGCCCAACACACTGCTTTCAGTTCTAAGGTTTGAAGGTTGTCCCGTGGTTCACCGGTGATCACTTGTTTCTGCCACTGACTATCGGATTGCCAAAAACATGCAGCCTTCTTCATCTTTCGTCCTGCATCTGTAAACACCGTTGGCCCTTCAACCGGTCTTTTTGAGCATAATGGTCTCGCAATCCACTGGTAATGTTCTAACATCTTCTAGAGAGGTCCTTCTGGCCGGTTGTTGTGTACAACACCTGCATAACCCATCAAGGCTTCCTGTATACTGATATCTGCCGGTTCAGTCCCATCAATTTCAACATTTTTCTGTCTCTTCCTTTTCTCACCAAGGCCGCTACTGCTTCAGGATGACTTAAAATACAATGTCTGGGTTGCAATGGCAAAAACAACCACTCTAAAACGATCGCCGTATTTTCCCCCTTTTTCTTTTGCCATTGCAAAATAAGGGCAAAAGGTGAAGTGGCAACATTACAAACCAAAAAAGATAACGGATGGTTTGCTATTCGGCGACCACACCAGCCAGATTGAATCTTGCGGGACACAACTTCTAGGGCAGCCCACTGCTCTGGTGAACAAGTTCGAGGACTGTTGGCTTCGGTGCCATGCAACCAGGATCGGAACGATTGCAAATCATCATTAGTGAGGCTCTTTGCGTGTCATCAGGGTGTAAGGGAATCGTGAAGAAACAGTCTTTCAATTCTATCACGACAATTTGCCAGTTCTGAGGGATCATCATAAAAGTTGGAAGACCAGGTTGCAACGCTCCCATCGCTCACATCTGATCATTAACCTACCGTAAATCATGTCCCAGTAATGTGTATCAAGATCATTAACCACTACTGGACAAACTAACGAGCTAGTCACCTGCCAGTCACCCTCCAAAACAGCATCACAAACAACACCAGACCAATGCTGTAGAATTGGATCTTTTCTCGAGTTCAGCATTGGAGGGGTAGTTGGGTTAACTGGAGGAACTACAGGTATTGAAGTAGTAGGCAGGTTCATTTCAACTCGCTTTTCCAGGTTTCTTAATTGATCTATTGCCTCCTGTAAGGATTTCTCTGTATTGTTATCACAAAGCTTCTCCCCGCCTTCCACCTCAAATTCGTCTGATGATGTTTCAGGAAGAGGAGGATACGACATCGGACAGCGCTTTTTCCCCCCCTGGTTTGACCTACGAGCTGTCGCCACCCTCCGTTTTGGCCTTGCTCCACCCACAGCTCCAATTGGTGCAGCATGACTCGCTGCTCCTCCTTCCTGGGGAGGCTCAACAGGCTCTTCCGGTTTCGGCTCAGTTACAACAGACCCCCGAGGAGAGTAACTTCCGGTTTGTCTGCTGTCTTATCTAAAAACTCCTGCACTGTTGAACATGCAGGGGCTGACATACCCTTCATGGGACGAGTATGCCCAACTCCGAAAAGTGTAGCCAAGAGAGAAGGCTTAGGCGAATCACCCTTCTGCTCTATTGGCTTTTCTACCACATCTCCTCCCAACGCTTCTATAGCTGCTGCCGCTACTTTTTTTTCCGCCTTCATAGTTTCCAGAGTGTTAATTATAGACCGCCACGTAGCTCCTAACGCTTTAGCTTCTTTTCCTTCTTTACCTCCCTCGATCGTAGTATCCCAGAGGCAATTTCCCACTCCATTCCGTAATACTAAACAGTAATGTGGGCTCGGGAATCTTATCCTTTTTCGTGCCCAGCGAACTAAAGCCTCTACTTCTGTTTCTTTAGTGCTCTCACCTCTCTTAAAGAGGATACTAGTTAACAGTTTAATTGCCGCGTCTAATTCCATCGCTGTCTTCCTTAGTGCTCCCCCCTCTCACAGAAAGGGTATCAGTGGATAGCCCTGCCATGTTTCATTCGTCGCTTTTGTCTTTAGTGCCCTCCCCTCTCTCAGAGAGGGTATCAGTGGAGAGCCCTGCCGTGTTTTATTCGTCGCAGTCTTACATCTGGCAGGGCTGCGATCTGCAGCTCTACACCAAACTCTGGACTCCGCTTTTCGCCTTCCAGGTTCTGCCTGCCTCCGACCTCCAGCTCCCTAATCGGACAACTTCCCTTCGGGTCCGATGCACAGAGACTTCCACATTTAAGCGAATAGCTTTTAAGCTAAACCGCATTTAATTGAATAAATGGGTCCCTGTTCAGGCGCCAGATGAAGAGGGTCCCCCGTGGAGAGTCGGCCAAGTCACGACAACCACGCCAATATGGCTACATGCCGTGCTCACTTTATTAAACAAACAGGTCATATTTATAACTTAAACCAACCGCTCATGCAGCTCTACACACAGGTGATTGGATAAAAGTCTCTGGTCATGCGGGTGTCTGAGTCGCTGATTGGTAAGCATGCTGCATGTGCCTGATCAGAGTGTGCCAATGAGAGTGTGCTGATTCCGTGGTTCCCAGGACTTGCTCTGCACCTGGCTTCTTGTTTGTGCATAGCTTGTTTTCTTTCTCACACTGCTTGCTTCAAAGACAATTTGAAGTTGCTCTGCAGCTTCAACTAACAGGCCTGGGTTGTCCAACCCGACAATGGTAACATATGTCCTCGGTCCTTTAAAAATCCCTCTACATAAAACCACATGGGGGAAATGGGAGCATAAGCGGGAATAATAGGAGAGAAGAGATCCTTTTATTTCTGGGACAGGCAATATGTGAAAACTGAGTCAAACATCTCATGCATGGTCACTGTTAGACACCAGCTCTTGATCTAAAATTTCTTCTCAAGTCAATGTCTTTTATCAAAAAGAATACCGATAACTATCTGTGCCAACAATTTAGATAACCATCAAGGGCTTTTGAAAACGAAGATTTTGCTTCCAGCTCAGAAAGTCCTTTGAGATGTAAATAACTCATAGATGAGAAAATATGTCAAGCAAAAATCATTGTGTTGGATTTCTTGGGCTATTGGTCACTCTCCAAAAGAGGAAAATGGTTTGAATGGACTGTTGATCTTCTGTGGCTCTACTTTTTATATTCTCATTTGGAGCATTTACCTAATCTGAATGACTTTAATTGATAATCTGGCCAGTGATTTGACTTCCCCTTCTCCCTTGTTTCGGAAAGCAAACAAACAGGTGAACAACTCTATTTATTCCTCAAACATCTCTTCCAAACATCTGCTTACCATGGCTAGAACATGAGAGAAAAGTGTTTCTCCTGTATGTTGCCATGAGACCTATGTTGCTTGTTCACATTAGCTCTTAATGGCTAATACTTATTATTTTCTATCCTCCATTAACTCTTTTTGTGTTAGAGGTAAGGTATATTCCTCACTTGGCCATTTTCTCTTTTCCACTGAATAAAGTGTCAATGGAGGATCAGAGCATGGTATATAACCCTTCTATTCCTCCTAGAAACCTCCGAAATTTAATTGTATGTCTGTTAAACAGAGAGAGAAGGAAAACAACCAAAAACAATCAACATGTGGCCTTGTGGCTGCTATTCTTATGCACTGATTAGCCAGCTGAAAATTTAGGAAGCGAAAAAAAAAGCCTTTTATCATAGCTGTAACAATATAAAAGCAGTTATGTGGTATATCTTTTAATAATAGAAATACTAGTAATAATGATAATAATGAAACAATTTTATGAGAATTATTTCATAATGATATCTATAATATTTAAAATATACAGTCCACTAAGATTATAAACCATTAAAAAATATTTTTCTGTCTTCTACACAAAATAGGCCATTTATTCTTTTTTCTTATCAGCTTCATACAGGTAGAAGACCTTAATCTCAGTAAGAGGTGTTTTTGATTTGACTCAGTGAAACAACCCTCAGTTCCCCGTGCTTTGATTCACCAAGTCTCTAATTGATCCACCTAATAAATTGGAGTGGCAAAAGGAGTTGAAGGGTGCTTCTTACCACAGAAGAGCTTGTCCTCAGAGCAGAGCTTTTCATGCCTACAGTGATACTCTAAACATTGACGTATCATAGAGAATTGGGACAGCATCTCATTCTTAGGTTCTTAGCTATTGTACATTTTTAGTAGAGTTTTATATACATGCTCTCATTGAATTGAACCACTGATACAATCTGGGGAATTCAGCTCCTAGTCTATAGATCATGACTGGGTTTAAGTGTGAGCAAAGTGTCCATCTGGCTGGTGACATTAAGGCAGGAGAGTTTCTATGTTTATCTGGAATATTAAACCACAGTAAAGTCACATGCAGGTTGTGGGTTTTAATTCATAATGTAAATGTGCTGAAGTTCTATAGCATGATTCATCTCACCCTAACATCTGCATCTCACGTTAGTCAGATGAATAATGCTTTCAAATGTGAAATACTTTAAAGGAAAGCTTAGCTTCTTAGGGCTAAAACAGGGGTTATGTTATGTGGCAACTGAGGAGATTCAAAGATCCTAGGAATTAGATGACTGAAGTTAGGGTGAACACCTAAGTCATTCTGTGGCTTTAGCCCAGTAGTTCTGTCGTAGGTATCACAACCCACATACAGTGATGCTGCGGGCATTTCGGGCGAGCGGGAGTCAGATTCAAATACTCACAGAGTTCAAGATCTGATCCGTTTATTGTACAAACCAGGTAGACTTTTATAAGGCATTCTATAAGCGTGCAATAATGTGGTTGGCTATTTTACAAGCGTATAATAATATGATTGGTTAACAATTGTTTACTGGGAAGATTTCTGTTTCTGCTTGTTCTGGCATGTAGGCTCCTTTCTGCGGTTTCCCAGCTCCTCTTATCACGTCCCGTTGGCCTTGGTTTTGAGCAAACATCTGCAATTTGCTCCTTTTTCTTCATCCCACTGTTCTGGCCGTAACCTCGTCTTATTTCTTCAGTATTTTTCCACTTGCTTCAGAGTTCAGTATAATCATTCAATACAGCAAGAGCCCCAACACCTCCCCCTTTCTTTTTAAATACAGCATTAATACTGCGTTCCACACAGCTCTGAAAACATTGTAAAAGGCAAGGCACTAAAAGTAACAAAAGAATAACAAACAACAATATAGACAGACCTTGTTTCAATAAATCCCTCAACCACCCTCAATTCTTGTTGAGGTAAATAAATTGATACATTTAAACGGTAAATCAACTGTTGCAAAAAATACGTATTTTTAACAAGTGTAGTATTCCACCAGGTACAGTTATCACTAAAGCCAAAATTCGTGTCATTATACTTCTTATCTAACCAACCCCAATATGATTGATTTATAGCCGTATAGTTTACTCCCAAAGGCTCAAAAGCTAGTTCAAAGCAGAAACGCATTTCTTGTAGGTGACATCTGAAGCACTTTTTTTTCCTTTTTTTTTTTTCCTTTTTTTTTCTTTTTTTTTCTTTCTTTTTTTCTTTTTTTTCTTTTTTTTTCTTTTTCTTTTTTTTTTCTTTTTTTTTTCTTTTTTTTTCTTTCTTTTTTTTTTCTTCCTTTTTTTTTCTTTTTTTTTTTTCTTTTTTTTTTTTTTCTCTTTTTTTTTCTCTCTTTTTTTTTTTTTTTTTTTTTTTTTTTTTTGGGGGGGGGGGGGGAGGGGTTTGTAATCAAGTCCGTATTTTTCCTTGAGAAGCTTAAGCTGTTCCTCTAGTTTCAGGAGAGTTTCCAACTCTGATTTGTCGAATAGGTCCGTATTTCCCAAATAAATCATACATTTCCTCCGCTGTGATTTTATACGGCAGGTTCCGAATATAAAGGATCCCATTGACCTCTGGGGGCAACCAGATGTTAGCTCGCTTGGCCGCTTGCATCGCCATGGCGCCGATCGGAGGGGGTGTGGGGGGTGCCGCCTTGGAGAGAAACCGCGGCCGGGACGGGGCCTGCCGGGCCGCACGCCGCCGCTTGCCGCTTGTTCCTTTTCAGGACACCAGGGTGGTAATTGCGCGACCATACCCCGTACAGCTCGATACGTGCGAGCCAAAGTCTTTACCCCCTTAGTCCCAACTTGCACAGATTCCCATAAGTCCTCTCCTACTTTCTTCCATGTTTCATTATTATATACATCTTGCGTAGAAGCAAGGTAACCACGGCGGCGACTCCAACATAGCAGATCAACTACTGCCTGCCGTGAGACTGGCGTTTCAGTTTTTTCTGCCAGTTTCATCAAACTGTCTACGGTTGCTTTTTCCACCACTGATGCAGTGATTCCCATCCTGCTTAAATTTCCTGACTCACCGGTCAGCCGTGCACGTTCCGCCTTTCTTCGGGCGCCCAGCTCTCTCTCCGCTGGCAGCAGGATCCTCGCCGGCTCCGCAGCTCGTAACACGATCCTTAATGAATCCTCCTGACCTTTTAACCGATCCTGTCAGCCCTCATCGGATCACGTCGGGGGTCACCAGATGCTGCGGGCATTTCGGGCGAGCGGGAGTCAGATTCAAATACTCACAGAGTTCAAGATCTGATCCGTTTATTGTACAAACCAGGTAGACTTTTATAAGGCATTCTATAAGCGTGCAATAATGTGGTTGGCTATTTTACAAGCGTATAATAATATGATTGGTTAACAATTGTTTACTGGGAAGATTTCTGTTTCTGCTTGTTCTGGCATGTAGGCTCCTTTCTGCGGTTTCCCAGCTCCTCTTATCACGTCCCGTTGGCCTTGGTTTTGAGCAAACATCTGCAATTTGCTCCTTTTTCTTCATCCCACTGTTCTGGCCGTAACCTCGTCTTATTTCTTCAGTATTTTTCCACTTGCTTCAGAGTTCAGTATAATCATTCAATACAGCAAGAGCCCCAACACAGTGATGATAATTATTATTAGGATCCTGAACTTAGAAGGAGCTTGCAAGCCATAAATAGGGTCATCAGTGGAAAACATGCTTTCCTATTCCTTGTATATCATGATTTGTAAAAATATTCCTTACGTGATTTTTGAAATTGTAAGAGGCACAGATACTATCGTTTCCTAGAGGTAGAGCAGGGGTCCTCAAACTACGGCCCGCGGTCCGGATATGGCCCCCCAGGGTCCTCAATCCGGCCCCCGGTATTTACAGACCCCCCCCGCCCCCCCGCCCCCCCCCCCCGCTGGGGTTGGGGGGGGAAACCAAGCAGCCCCAGATGAATTCCTGCCACTTCATCCGCGCGCCGGCCTCCTGTTTAAAAAGTTTGAGGACCCCTGAGGTGGATGATTTATCGTGCTCAATTCAAAATTCTTCATCACAGGACAAATGTCTCCATTAACTTTTCTTTCATGGAAACCAGCAGCCATCTACACCTTACTAAATCCAAGGCACCATCCCTACTGATCCCCTGATGTATTCAACTTGTTAATTACTCCCCCTGACATGGTAAGAAGTGAAATCACATCCTCCCACTCAGTAGCACAATCATGGACTTGAAAGAGCAGTGAAATTGCTACTTGCTATTCTTGTTCCCCAAGATAAGGGTACTTGGACTCCTGTTAATTATCATGTTTTGATTAAACAGGAGTAATTTGTTCACTTTGTTCATGTACAACTTTGAAGCAAATGACATTTTTTTCTGGAAGCAGAGAAAGTAATGATATACCTTTATTAAATATTAGCATTATTTCAAGCGGTTTCTAACAGAAAAGCAAATGCCACAGCAAAGGTTTGCCTGAGTTATCTTTAGCCTTGATTTGCAAAAATGCTAACATTTGTAAGAAATCCTATTTTCTATTTGAGAGCTGGTTCTGAGAAAAATATTTGTTACTCAATCTTATTCACATGGGTGGGACACTTTATAAGCAACGTTTAGCCAGTTTGAAGGACTGCAGTACAGCCTAAAGAATAGCTCAGTGAAGTTTTTGGGCAGCAAGTCATATCCTGTGTATACACATTTAGTCACATCTGTGCATGTTTGCAGATTAAAATCATAAACGGTGGCTTTGTTGATAACAGCATTTGCGCCATGACTGATAGCTACTGTATTAGGCCAAATTATTCAGATGAATTTGTCAGTCTTTTACCCAATAGTTTGATGTATCCCAACCTCTCTACAGAAGCCCATCGTTTATAGGAGGTGACCTATATTACATCCAGGGGAATCCTACATTTCACAATATGTTATTATATAAGGATGCAATCAGCTTCTCCATCCACAAATCTATAGGAAGGAAGGAAGAGATGTGCATTATTTTCTAGACTTCTTGTTTATATGAATTGTAGTTAGAACTTGATTAGAACTCCTAAGGATTCCGTTTTCATGGGCTCTTGTGAACATGCATTTTGCTTTTATTAATAATTACATTTTAAGGGGGGAAATGCATATTTGCAACTAGGAAAAAGTTGCAAATAGTAAAATATATATATATATATACTGTAGTAATATAAAAATAGCCTACATTTCTATAGCAGAAGATATTTGTAGTGATTTTTTTGTGTTTAATTTTCAATCTGCTCCTGGACCTGATTTTTTCCAGGACTAGGTAAGTAGTTTGAGACATTGCAGGTACTCCACACAGGGATTCATTTACAATACTCTCTTCTTGCACATTGAGATACTCTTAGTCTTATATGCATCTTTGTGTTTGTATACACAGGTACATTCACAAACACATAAACCCCCACACAGATATATCTCTCTCTGTATATGGCTAATCACCCTACAGTGAAGCACCTCATGGGAATGGATAAATATCAGTACTCAGTTTAGAAAGATCTGTTGGCTTGTTGCATCAGAATACTGAGTTGGAAATGAAGCAAAAGAACTGAGGCATCCAAGTCAACAGTGAGAAAGTGTTCACTGTATGAGGGGTAAGTAGTAGGGGAGAGATGGTTCTTGTAGTCAGTATTGTTATAAACGATGGGTGAGTTTGGTTGATTTCTGTGGAGCATTTGCTACCATGAATGCAGGCTGAGGGTGTTATGTTCACATATACTGTTATAATTTATTTGCACCATATAAAAGCTTTGAGCCCTGACGACAGAGACCTGAAACTTTATATGTATGTATGTGATGTGTTTGCCTTGCTGGCCACTTAGGTCTTATATGTTTGACCTTCTTTGCCTGAAATTGGTATCTTACCTTGATTTTCTGTTGTATGTTGTGCTTTGCCTCCTTCTTGACAAGCACATGTAGATTAAAACCTCTTCCATGCAATACTTCACGCAACAAAATGATTCTTAATTTTGGTTCTTCTTGAAAGCCACTCAGGCCATTGCCTCCTTTTCCAAGTGTTTTGTTAGTAAACATCATGATAATAAGGACCCAAAGGGAGAAGAAAAACAAGATTTAAGTGACTCAAAAGTTCAATTCACTCAGATTTCTGTTCACACACAACCTTGTAGAGTGCAGGTGATGCTTCTTTTTTTGTGCTTACCACTAAGTGAGATTAAGTTGCTCTTGCTTCCCCTGCTTTTCAGCAGATAATGAAAGGGTACCACAGTAACGAAACTGCAAGCTGACATTGAAAAAGAGGTGCTTGTACACATCTATAGGTACAACTAGGGGGAAAAAAAAAGGAAAAAAAAAAGAAAAGAAAAAGAAAAGACAGCAGAAGTGCAATGGATAAGCGATTTTGCAGTTTGGAAGGCACTTTGTGCATTTCAGGTCACCAAGCAAGCTGCCACATAAGTACCCAAAGCTAAAAATCAATTAGGCTCCTTCGGCAGCTGTGTGTTATCAGTCTTGCCCTGCAGAGAGCACAGATCTGAAACATTAGGCAGCCCAACAAGAAGGAGAAACTTAATTTGAGAGCAGCTGTTTTAAGACAGATACATAATGGCATTAGAAGAGGAGGACTGCGGTGAGGTGAGAACCAAACAAAATGCTCATTAGGCTGAGGAAGCTTTTAGCTTTATTATTGTAACCAGATGCAGACAGGGTACAGGCAATGGCAGACAAAGCCTAAGTCAGAGGAGGGAGACAAGCGTATCACAGTGAAGGTGTCTCCATTAAAAACAACTAATAACAAATAGTCAGACTGCAAGGGACTTACTGGGCTTAAACTCAAATCTTTATTCTGGATGCTCAACTGGTAATTTTGCCCCTGTCACCTCCAGGTATTTAGGCACTTTTCCTTGATGGTAGCAGGATTAAGTGCAGAAGTTTATTTGAGCATCCAGGCATAGTCTAGTTATGCTTCTGCTTTCCACTGAAGATATTAGCAGTACTTATTTAAGGAGGACAAAATCAACTAAAAGTTATTTCAGTTGTTCTGCTCTTTTGTTTTCTGACTTACAAAATAGAAATACTTTGTTGTATTTCTGTTTGCATCATTATTTCTTGAAATCATGAATTATCTAATGAACACTGAAAGATTTATGTGCCACTGAAGATACCGGAACCTCTAAAACAGAACGCAGTAATTAGTTAAGAGCATGTCATAATGCTGAAGAAAAGCTAAATAAAGGAAACTAAGAATTGCATCTTCAACTGAAATTAATAAGGAGAATTGAAATGTACAACGGTAATATACATTTGAATTTAGCAGGGCCATTTGGAAACAATGTTACAGAATCTTTTCGGAAGACATATGTAGCCGAGACCTTGGTTTACTATTTTATCTGAAAATATGTTTATAGTAATTTGAATGCTAAAGTGAAACCTGAAAGATAGGAAGGGCTGTGTTTCTCATCATGCAACTGAATGTATAATGAATAAATATATAAATTCCTTTTATGATAAGCACTTAACATGACTAATGCTTTGGTTTTTCTTAGATTATTTTAATTTTCTCAAGGCCTTTGCTATAGTCTTTCTATAGGAATGAGGCTAGCAGAGAGGTACTATCTGCGTTAAATGCTGCATTACTTACCTCCTTTTTCATAGAAACAGTAGAGATGTTCAAAGTGTGTGGTTACTGAAGGAAGGGTTTCTGTCTGCATTTGGCAAAGCAGCAGTCATTTGTTCTCTGTTCTGAAAATCATCATCAAGATTCTTCTACCTGGAGTGATGATGTCTGTTACCATCACTTGTATAGGTGGGAGCTGGCAACTTCTTCTGTTAATGTAAAACTGAGCAAAGCCTGAAAGATCTGACAAAGACCTTACCAAACTAAACAACTGACAGCATAATGGCAAACATAGCTCAACACTAAGAAATAAAAAGCAGCAGCGCTGGAAAGAATAATCTGAAGTATCCTTAATTGCTGGTATAATGTCAAATTATGTAACACTACACAGAACTGGAAATGGGATATTTAAGTGTCCTAGCTACTAGTCTAGTACTAATTTTCCTACTTGACTCATTTTCAGGGATACAGCTATCTATGGATTTACAGAATACCAGGCAATCAAAGCTGCCAGTTCTACTATTCTAAGCCATTCGTTGCTTATAATGTGTGCATAGCTCATAGGAAGGCAACCTCTGTGACTTGGTGTCCTTGTCTGCAAAATGCTGATAGCAATGCTCACCCAAATTATAACATACTCGTACTCCAGGAAAATAATTATATGCTAAGGGAAATTGTAAGACCAATGTATTTTGATGGGCAATTCCTATGACTTATATTTTTATCTCACATAGAAGGAGTTTACGTGTAGTAGTTGGTACAGTGGTTTAAGTTGCTGTTCATCCACTCTCTTTTTATTTAATGATTCCTTGTTATAAATAGAAACAGCACACACCCAGCCAAAGGCGCATGATCATCCTACATTCAGGAGCGTCTCTGGATTAAAATGCGTATGTAGCAGATAATCTAAGCACATCAAGAGCTGGGTCTCCTGCTGTCTCTTTGGCACACAGAGAGAATAACGAGGCAGAACTCCAGGTGTGGCTGACTGAGCTTGGACTTCCTTCTTCTGGTTTGGCACCTCCTTAACCAAATAAAACATCTTTGGGCTCATCTACATATGTGAGAATCTGATTGGGTTTATCTGCAATTGATAGTATCTAAGAGAAGAAGAGAGAGTATTTATTTAGAAGGAATATAGAGTAGAATTAAGAAATGGAGGAAAGAGGCAGCTGACCTATATTTCAGGTACTGGAACATGTCTGTAATGCAGATGAAAAGCCCGTTCCAACTCCCCTTTAAATCATATACCATCCAAATCTATTTGTCATGAAGCAGTTACCTGCTCATAGCTGAAGAAGTGCTTTGGTATATTTTTTATGAATCTAGCTTCTCCAGCACTAAGATAACTGATTGCAACACAATCTTGCATTAATTATTGTACTTCTGTCTCCAGAATGATGTCCTATAAAAAAGGAAAGCTGAAAAACAAAGATTTATTCATTTTACAAAAAGAAAGCAAGATTAAAAAAAGGCTTAAGGAAGAAATTTTGTCTTTTTTTTCATAGTACTATAAAGGACAATCAATTAAAAAACCCACCTTAAAATGCTTTTTGAAAAAACCATTCTTTGTTGATTTCACTGAGATATTCAATAAAGGAGGAAAGAATTAATAATAATAAAAAAAGGTGCCATTCAGAAACCATTTGGAAGTCTCGGGTTTTTTTCCCATCTTGGAAAACAGTAAATGATCAGTAATAATTCAAGGCAAGTAGTATAATTTTTTAAGCTGAAATTTGTATCTCTTTTAATTTTTTTAATGTTTGTAAGAAATAAAATACTTAAGCCCATATTCTATATAAAAAAAGAGAATAATTATGTTTTAAAAAAAAGTTTTACCAGATATTTTAACTGTCCAGCTCATATTCATACATTTACAAATTATACAGATTATAGGGATGGAGAAGTTTATTTCAGTTTTATCTTTGGTACCCTAAAAAATGTTCATTCTTGTACTCTCTGTTTGAATCATAGTTATATCTTACGACATTATCAATAAAAACATTCCACTTTTTTTTTGTTTTGTTATTAAAATATTAAATCTTTCTGATACATTCTATCTAAACCAAAAGCTGCGATCTTAGTTAGACCCAGAAAAAAGAATAATACTGAACTTAATATAAGAAACATAGTTATTGTCTGATTTATTGACTGATGTCTGATTATTATTCTTGTCTCTTTTTATGTACATTATCTTAATGCTTTACTGAAATGGCAGCTGGAGTTTGGCTTTTTAATAAATTTCACTCCTATAGAGCTGCAGGATGTAAAGTTCAGATACACATGGCTTAGCAGCTCCCAATTAATTTTAAAGGGAACATTATATTACTATTATAAATTAATTAGGTGAAAGAAAATTTAATGTACTCAAACATTTTGACTAGTGTAAATATACCCGACAGCATTTGTAATAATGTGAATAATTTTTAAAGAGAGGCAATTAGACAGTGAGTTTGCTAGTGCTCCTGATGAAGACTTTCCTGCTGTGTTTTATATACACTCAGATGCCATTTCAGTGGAACATCTTCACTTCTGTTCTTCTCAGTCCATATGTAAAACTGTGTGTTTGTCTCAGATCTCAAGAGTTTCTGTTTCCTTAATGTGGCCATCATGTGTGCTATGTCTGGACTAAAAAGGCTAGCCACATAGTAGTCCCTTCTGATATCCTTAGGGAGTATGTGAAGTCACAAGGTTTCTGCTTAGCACTATAGCTACTAATTTAAAAAAAAAACAAACCACAAACAAAAAACCAAAACACACAACAAAAAACCCTGGATCCAACATACACACATACCCAGCTCTTGATCTCTAGGAGGCTAGTTTTTTTCCAGATTAATGCCTCCACTCCGTAGTCCAACAGTACAATAAAGATGTTTATGTAATCCCTCACTTAGATGTATTTCCATTACTTCCTGAGAGGAAATCATAGAAGTATAGAATTATAGAATGGTTAGGGTTGGAAGGGACCTTCAAAGACCACCCAGTTCCAATCCCCTGCCATGGGCAGGGACATCTTCCACCAGACCAGGTGGCTCCAAACCCCGTCCAGCCTGGCCTTGAGCACTGCCAGGGATGGGGCACCCACAGCTCCTCTGGGCAGCCTGTGCCAGCACCTCGCCACCCTCACAGTGAAGAATTTCTTCCTAATATCTAATCTAAATCTACCCACTTTTAGTTTAAAATCATCACCCTTTGCTGTATCGCTACAGCCCCTACTAAAGGTCTCAGTTTAAAAATGTTAACAGTAGACCAGAACTAAATGGTACAGCTCTTCCACTTCTCACTTGTCTTCTTGGTCCATGTGATGTGAGGTGGGAAATCTGCTTTTCCATTTATGCATCCCCCTTCTACCTCCTGTGCTGGAAAAATTCATTGTCCTAGTAGTCCAGGAGATGAGTGGATACACATGGTAAACAGAAAGATAGTGCCCCTCAAAAGACTTGGTTGTGTTTGAGCATTAAAAGCTGATAGGTCATAAATGGGTGTTATGGTCTGTTCTCTGGTTGAGGGTGTCTGCTTAAGATAACAATTCCCTTGATAAGTGTGGGCTTTAGGACTTCCTTTTAAATGAGCACCATGAGAAAAGTGGTCCTTAAATCTCCCATATATTTTCTATTCAAATACAGGTGGAGAATACCCCTGCTTGTCACACCCCAATTGAAGATATTGTTAAGCTTTTCTAAATTATCTGTACTATCCTGCTTTTTGCACATATGCAAAGAAAGAATATTGCAAAGGAAAGTCATATCTCCTTGTTTCATCTCTACATTTCTTGAGGCAAAGGCAAATCCTACAAGTGAAGAGCATCTTCCAAATAAAATTGCCTAGAAAACCATTTATATTCATGTGTTTGGTCAATGCTCAACAGAATGTTTTTCACTACCACCAACAGAAGATGTTAGCATATATTAATAATGAAAATGGGACAGTGATTCTGGCACATCTTTGTGGAAGTGTTTTAAGGTCAGTAGTTTGAGAAAACAAACCAAAAGAAAATAACACGTGTTTGTACATTCAGTGTTATCTTTGCAAAGTAAAAGGGTTATAAAAATAGCCTTGCTCCAGCTTTCAAGTTGAAACTTTACTGATTACAGTGGTGTGATATCAGGGTAAACCTGAAGTTGCTCAGGAGGGTATTAGATACAGATATCTTACATTTACTTACTGAAAGCTATGACTTACATCCAGAGGCCAATGGGTCTTTTAGATATAACTAACTCTGAACCTCCAATTAATTTCCTTAACAAATAAGAAGGATTTATTTAGGTTCCAGCTTCATTTTTATCCCAAGTACAATTGAAGTATACAAATGTCTCTCTGCATTACACTGTTTTAAAGCTACTGCATTAAAACTCACATCAGTTTAAGTAAAGAGAGAAACAGGACCATGGCATATCAGCTTTAAAGTATCCAGCTGCAGAGCCAAGAGTGCAGGCTAAATTTATGCAAGTCAAATGTTAATTATGTATGCATGAATTGAATGCAAATGGGCACTCACCTGCATGGAAATGTATTAATAATACCTTATAGTATTCATAGAATTCATATGAAG
Organism: Falco peregrinus; assembly: GCF_023634155.1. Lineage (NCBI taxonomy): Eukaryota > Metazoa > Chordata > Aves > Falconiformes > Falconidae > Falco > Falco peregrinus. The sequence continues at coordinate 16,956,456 of NC_073743.1, read as the reverse complement.
GAAATGTCGTATTTTACTTTACACATTTTCATATTTACTTTTTCATTTTTAGTTAAGAAAAAAGATATAAAAAAAATAAATTCTACTGCATGCATTATTGTCATGTCATAATAGATTACTTATATTGTAACTAGCCTAATTCATTCTATACAGTCCCTCTTTGGCACTGAGTTTCTTGTTCAGCAATCTCTAGAAAGAGGTCTATTGACTGAAATATATGTTGGTTAGAGAGATCTGGCTTTCTCAGCAAGGCAATGTATCACACAATTAAGTCTCTGGGTCATCCTATTATCAATGGGATGAAGTATTTGTTTGAAGCAAGTTATGTGCCTCTAATTTGCTGAGCTGAGTCACGTGCAGGACAACCAGAGGATCAGACCCAGCCAGCATGGGTTTGTGAAAGGCAGGTCCTGCTTAATGAATCTGATCTCCTTCTACAACAAGGTGATGCACCTGGTGGATGAGGGAAAGGTGGTGAATGTTGTCTGCCTGGACCTTAGTAAAACCTTTGACACCGTTTCCCACAGCATCTCCTGGAGAAACTGGCTGCTTGTGGCTGGGACGTGTGTGCTCTGCGCTGAGTTAAAAGCTGGCTGGACGGCTGAGCTGGAAGAGTGGTGGGGAATGGAGTTACATCCAGCTGGCAGCTGGTCACAAGTGGTGTTCCCCAGGACTCAGTGCTGGGGCCAGTCCTGTTTAATGTCTTTACCGGTGATCTGGACAAGGGGACTGAGGGCACCTTCAGTCAGTTTGCAGATGACACCAGGCTGGGGGGTGGAGTGTTGATCTGCTGGAGGGCAGGAAGGCTCTGCAGAGGGATCTGGACAGGCTGGACCGATGGGCCAAGGCCAGCTGTATGAGGTTCAACAAGACTCAGTGCTGGGTCCTCCCCGTGGGTCACACCAGCTCCCTGCAGCACTATGGGCTGGGGGCAGAGCGGCTGGGGACTGCCTGGTAGGAAAGGGCCTGGGGGGCTGGTTGGCAGCCGGCTGGGCATGAGCCAGCCGTGTGCCCAGGTGGCCAAGGAGGCCAACAGCATCCTGGCTGGTGTCAGCAATGGTGTGGCCAGCAGGACCAGGGCAGTGCCCATCCCCTTGCCCTCGGCACTGGTGAGGCCGCCCCTGGAATGGTGCGTTGGGTTCTGGGCCACTAGCTCCCAGACAGACCTTGAGGGGCTGGAGTGTGTCCAGAGCTGGGCAGCGGGGCTGGGGAAGGGGCTGGGGCACAAGGATGATGGGGAGCGTCTGGGTGAGCTGGGGGGGTTCAGCCTGGAGAGGAGGGGGCTGAGGGGAGACCTTCTCACTCTCTACAAATACCTGAACAGCGCTTGTAGGCAGGAGGGGTCAGTCTCTTCTCCCAGATAACAAGCAACACAATAAGAAAAAACAGCCTCAGATTGCACCAGGGGAGGTTTAGGTTGGGTATTTGGAAAAATGTCTTTATTGAAAGGGTTGTCAAGCACTGGAATGGGCTGCCCAAGGATGTGATGGAGTCACCAGCCCTGGGGAGTATTTAAAAGACATGTAGATGTGGTTCTTAGGGACATGGTTTAGTGATGGACTTTGCAGCGCTGGTTTAACAGTTGGACTTGATGATCTTAAAGGTCTTTTCCAACCTATATGATTCTATGATTCTGTGATTCTAAAGCAAGCAGGACAGTCACTGAAACTACTGTATGTGACTATGTCATTATAGACAGCTTGCCACTTGTGCAGGAGTGGGCTGAGTTTAGGCCATCCAGAATCCTTCATATCCAAATGCTTTAGTTTTTTCTTTGTGGAGGTAGGAAGCAGGTTTTTACATACTTTCATAAAGTGTCATATGATGATATGCTTTTTTTCTTAATTAGAAAAAGTTTTTTTTGAAATTTTTAACTTCATTTTTTAAATTAAAAAAAATGAGCGCAATCTTCAATCCCTTTGAAAGATTGTTTTAGATTCAGGAAAAAGATAAAATAACCCTATGCACTGAACTTTTAAGTAGCTGAAAATATTATGCTTTCCAATTTAAATAAAGCTCATCTTTTGTCACTTATGTTCACTTTTTAGGAAAAATTCTCCACAAAATTGTACAATTTTTACTTTTTTTTTCTTTTTACTTATATATAATTTTTTTATCATATACAACTGCTGGAACAAACCCTCATATTTAATTGGGGGACAGGATTATTGCAATATTATGATTTTTATCAGAACTGGGGGTTGTAAGGTAAGAAAAGAAATCAGAATAAAGCCATCAGTAAAAGCTGGTGAGAACAATGGTAGAGAAAGGCTGGAGAGTAGTAAGTTTTATTTCAAGAAGGGACCAAAACATCCATAATATGGCATGTAATGACTAGAGATTTTGGAGCAAGCAGAGACCCGTGGCAGCAGCACCACACTGCAGACCATCAGACCAGGACACCGGACAGCCTGGGTGTAGCTATTCCACTTCAAGGTCCAGTTTGAATTGATATGAGAAAATCTCTGCTTTAAATTTCCCCGTTTTTCCAGCACTGACTGTCACCACTGAAACATGTCTCCGTGTATCTGTGCTAGGAAGATCTTCCCACATCCCTACACCCCTATTTTTCAGAAGCTGTCCATTCTAATCATCCTGGATTTAGCTGATTGTCTTTGCAGATGTCTTTGAATTTGCTGCCTCTCTTACCTACACAGCTCCCAAATAAATCAAGACCTAATAAATTCCCATTGAAGTCAACAGCTAAAATAGCCTCTTTCCTCACAGAGGGCTTAAAGGTGCTCTCACTGAAGTTCAAACTGAAATCTTGCTGGAACTTTGGTGACTCAGGGTGAAAATCGAAAGTGCCTAGTTGTGCTCATGATGGTGCGCTCTGAAGGTACATTTCCAGGTTTCATGTTAAAGCAGAGATGATGTTACAGCTTCTAAATCATGTAGTGGAAATCTCATTTCTCTTTGGATGTCCTTGCAGTCATAAATACTTCAAAGTCAACTTTGAATAATGACTTTAATCGCTTCAGAAGATCCAGGAGCTAAAACTGTAATTCTTCCCTATTTGGGAAACACAAGAAGTCAACAGAAAACTGACCAAATATTTTGATTTACTAATAATTAATATAGGGGTTTTTTTGTCAAGTCCAGGGTTAAAAATCCACATCTGATTTCACACCTAAAACTGGATAAAAATCTTTGCTATTTTAACTAATAGATATAGTTTGGAGCACTGAAACATAGATAGAACTTCAGAAATACATTTCTGGTTCTCAACTTTCTGAAGTTAAAAAACATTCAGACAAAGTGAAAACCAGAAATGTGAATAAACCATTAGTATTTCTTATCTAGTTATTGATCTTCTTCTTCTCATATGTATACATAGACACTATTAAATATGACAGATTGCTCCTCTCAGGAAGCAGCCTGATGTTCCACGGACTCTGGATAGATATTTTCTACATCATCATTTGTCCTCTAGTGCTCCTCCAATATTGTTTTTCCACTGCAGATACAACAGGAGGCACATTTTTAATGTATGTAGGGCTAGTGTAAGTAGTTACACTTCACTGAGCTCACTACCCCTGCTTTTCACCACCTGTTACCCCTGCCAGCAGGGTAGCCTGTCTCTGCTCACCACAATCAACTTCAGACAGAATAAGGTTACGTTTACATCAGAGAGTTTCAAGAGCAAATATTGCTGATGTAGCTGCTTGTAGCCCAATTGTCATAAACAGCACTTATTTGAGCAGTTCGTACCATAAGGCTTGAAAACGTGGTGTGCAGCAAGAAAGAAAAAGAACAAAAAATGGATGTTTGTTTTCTTTTTCAATGGCACAAGTGAATCTAAAAGATGTTTATCCTTAGCCTTGCATTTGCTTCTAGAAGATGCTATCAATGATGCCTTTGACTCTTGTTTAACCAGAAGTTCTCTTAAACCAAATAGTTTCTTTTTGTGTCTACATTTCAATTAAAACAAAATCAAAAAGTAGATAAAAACAAACAGAGAGAAAATGTGAGATTGAGCTTCAGGAGGAATTTTATGTAGTTAGTTTTTAACCCTCTAGGCTAGCTACAATTTAGCATGTGGAATAGAGAATAAAACCTTCATGGAAAACTATTATCCATAAAGCTTGAGCTTCCTTGTTCAACCATGTTGATGGGACATTTTTTGAATAATTCTCCCCTGAAATTCACCCATGAGCCTCTCTCTCTCCCTTAAGGTTGGGAGAGGTGTTGTGGCAGGGAGAGGTATTTCTGGGATGTCCCTTTCCTTATCCAATGTGTCATAAACCTCACCTGCTTTTACCTATAGTTGATTTAAACTAGTGTAAACTCTTTGCTTTCCAGGAAAGTTGTGGGTGCACATGAAACAACACTCAGACCTCAAGACTGTGTTCAGTTACGTCACAATTCTTCTGAGAGAGTGACAACCCCCAGCTGCTCCAACTGTGTACAAAAAAGCCTCCACACAGTTACAGAAACCTTCTGTTCACTCATTTATGCTTTCCCACTCTCTCGTCTCACTTAAAAATATGTTGCCGCTTCTGGAACCCAGTTTGAATTCCTCCTCATGGAGCAGACCCAGCAGTTCCCTCTCCTGCTGTATTTATAAACTGTTGACTGACACAGGCACTTTCATTCTTACACCGCTTTCCTCCTGACGACATGTTACCCAACCCCCCTATTTAGACCTTGTACCAAACTTTAAAAGAGCATCAGGGTTCCCTTCACCGAAAAACAATCTGAGATGACCCGATGTAGAAAAGGCAAAATCGTTCTCAGACACGAAGTAGGCAAGTATGCAGGAAAATGGATTTCTGTACCTGTCAGCGAGACAGTACATTTCAAGATTATTGCACCAATTTTTGCTTGTTAAAACATGAGCTTTTTATGATAAACTTAGTGCACCAGTATATTTCCCAGGTGAGAGCCAGAGACTTGAAAAACTGGTCTTAAAATGTGATGGCATGCCATTTCAGGGAGATTTTCCTTTGTCTGGAATGGTGTGCACATGAATTCATTTCCAGGCAGACACTTTTCAACCTGACAACAGTGTGCTCTGTAGTGAAATCCATCTCTCAAATTGCTAGCAAATCACAGGACACGTTTATCCTGCCAGCCTCCAGGACTATGATTTTTGCCCCCTGCTTCAAGCTTTGAAGAGGAACCATATTAGTCCCAAGAGCCCTTCAGACAAACACTCTTTCTCAGCCTAAACACTATAGTCCGATGACTCACTCAGGCTGTTCCCTGAGATCCTTCTGCTTATTATCTAAACATACTGCTCTAAACCTGAATCAATGGAAGTTGAATCTCAAACTACACTAGTGCAGCTTATCTCAAGGAAATGTAAAATGCCTTTTTGGCAGTAATTATATTTTAATGGCCCTTTACAGCATGTTCTATTAAGGGGAAAATAATTTTAGTGCGCTTTCTGCTAGGTGCTGTAGTGAGTAAATGAAATCCATTTTATTTTTAAAGAATAGTGGTAGTGAACTAAGTAGCAACCATTAACACTGTATTAGGTGAAGAACATGAATTTTATTTTCTTTATGTGTTCTTGTTTCACAGGCTGATGATGACATACTTAGAAAGTCAAACCGTAGCACTGAAAATGTGGTGGATTCTCAAGGCAAGCTGTTCTGTACTTTCTAGGAAGAACTAAAATCTCTGCCAAGTCATTTTATTTGGGAATGGACAAATTTTGAAGAAAAATTTATCTGGCACAGATATTGAGTGAAAAAACAGTTCCAGTAAATTCTAGATGAAATTGCAGATCTGACCCCAATTTCTTTCAGATTATGGACAAAATATTCTTTGGCTTCAGTGGGAAAGATCTAAGTATATACTGTCAAAAAAAGAATATATTAGTTTAGCAAGAAGAGGCAACTGGCAACTAAGATTCCCAAACTCCTTTCTGGTCCTTTTCAATGAATGAATCATGGGGTAATAAAGGATGAATCAGTTTGTATTTCTAGGTCTGCATTCTGATGAACCGGTGCAATAAGCTGTTGCAGAGAGCAGGCATTTAGGGTGAACATCAGGGTTTATTGAGTCTAGCGATGCTGAATTCCTGCCCCTCTCCACTGTTCCGCTTCAGTAAAGTCAATGCGAGTGGTTCCATATTGCAGGTGGAGGAATATTTTCCAGTGTTGGCTGTTCTTTCTCTATTAATTATTTTTTCTCTTGAAATGATTTCTCTCTTGCTGCTCTTTTTCTTTCTTTTACTAATTACTTCCAAAAATAGATAAATATACAGTGATACTGCTGAATGATTTATGACTTTTTTAATAAGAACCTTTAAAAGGAAAAAAAAATACTTTATTACAAATTCTGATTAAAGTAGCAAACTCCCTTTTTCTTCTTTCCAGGTCTTTCCTTGTAGTATTTCCTTGGGGAGGTGGGAGCTTGTGTTCTGGTGTACACTGTATGGAAAGCATTTATATAAAAAACATCCCATATGATTAAACTTCATTCAGATCCTCCACAAGACTGTGGTTATATAAATTTGCCTTTTTTTCTAACGTTATAAACTATATTGTATACTTCTTTCCACTATTGAATGGCACTGAAACCCTCTGAAGTTACTTCCAGCAGACGTTAGACATGCTATAAGTGTGTCCTGATTTTTATATATATATATATATATAACCATCCTAGATAATCTCACTAGGAATTCCATTCCACAGAGGTTCATCTATCAAAAGATACTTGTTACCAAGCAGCTGTACACAGACCAGGGATTCCAGTGGACAGAAAATTGTCTTCTACCTGTATCAGTTTTCACAAAATTCACATCAAAAAGGTATTTCCAGGACTAAAAACTTGGCTTGCATGCTGAGAAAAACAGCACATGTAACAGTGACCTCCTGGTGCCATTTGACTTGAAAATAACAAATGACCAAGAGAAAGGTCTTTTGCTGAGCAGGGTGTTAATGCTTCTCAGGAAAAGTAGGTTATCCCAAAGAACCATAATTTTCAAAACTTATTTCTCTTTTATGCTATTCTCTAGCTACTGGATACTCTACCAATGCATTGAATGGTGGTGTCTCCAGACAAAAACAAGAGAGCAAAATGTTGCAAAGTTTTATCTGAATTACCCAAACCTTTGAATTGCATAACTGCATATTTGGCTGAAATAGGCTTTCTAAAGATGCTATTTCCATTTCACACAAGCAAGAGGGAGTTGGAAACGCCTAAAAATGAAAGACATCTTTCATAGCTGAAGTTCCAATAGTTTTGCCCCAGAATCTGGAAATAGCATCACCCCCCAAAAGAAAAGAAAAGAAAAGAAAAGAAAAGAAAAGAAAAGAAAAGAAAAGAAAAGAAAAGAAAAGAAAAGAAAAGAAAAGAAAAGAAAAGAAAAGAAAAGAAAAGAAAAGAAAAGAAAACTCAAAAAACCTACAAAACCAACAAAGTAAGCCTCAGTAAATTTTGAACTCCATTGTTTGTCACCTCTCCTTCATAATCTTAGGAATGTTAATGCATCTATACAAATTTTAAAAGGAGGAAATTAAGAACAAAGTAGAAATTGAAGAAAATACTTCAGTAAAATATGGAATATTTTCTGTTTTCTTTTTTAAACTGAACATATTTCAGATATGTATTTTTCTTACTTCCACAGAAGAAAGCTTGCATAGATTGCATAGATTTTTGTGCCTGCTTTTATTTTGTCCTAATGGCTGAGGAGAATAAATTGTTGCCATGGGAGTTCCATGTCATTATCAGAGCAGCAGGATGATGTGAAACAAACTAAGCCAGGGAGCAGTCTTTTCTTTTAAAAAGACAAACCCCAAAAGCTTAGCAGTAGCTGCATAGCTGTACCTGTGTAGGAAATCAGATCTTCTCTTACTTACAGTGGGGTACCTGACTCACACTGTGAAGCAAGCTGAAGAAGTCATATTCCACTGAATTTCAGAATTGCAGACGAGTTGTGTCCCTGTGCTGGACAGTCTTGGCATATCTCAGAAGCTACTCAGCATCTTTCAGGATCTATTGATCTAAGCTAGATACCTCATAAGTTGCAGTTTTGGAGCTCTTCCTTTGTCCTCAAAGCTTTTTTCTAAAAAAATAATAACTATTTCCCTGTTCTATAGGCAGGCACAGAGGCTATGGATCTGAAAATGGGTGTCATTTCCCCCACCAGAAGTGAATTAGCCTCAGTTAAATTATTCCTGATTTACTTTAAGGGCTGGATATTATAGAAAATGGCTCTGGATGCAATCTTCAGTGTATGTTGAATGTATGAAGTGATAATCAACTCCTTAAAAAGTTAGACATTCATTTGAATTTTTAGAGAAGAATTGGTCCCAGTCCCACTGAACATCTGATGTTCACATCATATGAAGTTACCTTAGAGACATTCTGTGAACTGCTCACAGTGGCAGCGACACACATCCCTGCTATTTCAGCTAAGGCTCTGTTCCCACAAGCCCCCAGAAGGTCACTGAGAGCAACCTTGCAGGACTGTATATCTGTATATATAGATGTATATATACAGGACTGTATATATAGATGCCAATCCAGTGCTTATCACTGTGCATATAATGCTACCTAGCCATCTGTCTTGCACCAGAAAATACTTGTGCAAATGCAAAGAAAAAAGAATGGTGGGATCTCCTTCGTGCTGCCAGTCACAGGGGTGTGACAACTTAGCCCATTTGTGTCACAGAATCCTACCAGGTTTTAATATTGCAAGTAATACAAAATCAGCACAGCTGTAACAGCTGTTTTGCATTCATATTGGTGATGGTTTGTGTAGTCCCCAGGGAGCATATCCCTTAGACAAACACTGAACTAAATTTCAATGGCAGAAGAGAGCGCGTAATTGATTAAATGCTACAAAAGTCTAAAATAACCACTCGGCAGATTCTTTGCTTCTTCCCCCCCACCCCTCCCCTCTCTTTTCATATTCTTAGCTCATATTATATCTCTGGTGATGAGTAGGGCACAGGGGAGGGGAAAGAAATACCGGTGTTGTGGATTTTTAAGGTTATGGAAGTCATCACGAGATAATATATATGCAAGACAGAATCTCATTTGCAGTCATTTATCAGAGCAATAATGTGTCTGACTCCACAGTCTCTTGCTTCACGTCTGCAAGGCTGCACAAGCCTCACTGGGGAAGATGACAAGTCTGCAGTGACCATGTAAGCTGACAAGAGCTTGTTTAAATCCCTGGTGAGACCTTGCTCGCAGCTGCAGTCATTACCTCTTCACTGGTGGGTTGTTGTCTTTTTTTTTTCCCCTCTCTGCTGTTTACTAAAATGTAATTACCAAGCTATTAATTCTTTCCCTTTACCATTTATGATGCATTTGTGATAAAAGGTGAACATTAGCTTTATTTTTTCTTGCATACTAATGAGGAGGGGGGAAAAGTGTTATATGGTGAGCAATAAACCAAATGCAGTTGGGGGTTTTAGAGGTAGTTAACAATGAAGTTTGCTTCAGTGCCTGCATTTAGGAGAAAATTACTAAGGTGTTTAAGAGAGAAACCATTAGCATTAATATGAAAGAAAAAGACAGTTCTCTGAGTTAGGGAGTGTAGCACTGAGGCATTTTTACTGGCATTGTGGAAAACTGATACGGTGATTTCATCCATATTTAGGGGTGTATGAAAAGTAGATATCTTCTCCCAGGTGATGGACTGCATATTTTCATTACAACATATGACAAACCATCTTTGGAAGAGTAGGATTAATAAAGTTAACAAAAGCACAGTTGCAACAAACTGGCAAATATATTATCACCTGAAGGCAGGAGGGCAATTGGAGTGGGAACATTGGGAACATTAGTGCAGAGAGGCTTCTCCTGGAGGGAGGGTCTGAGTGCCAGTGCAGGTTATTTAGTAGTTCTTTAGTGAGAGAGAAGGGTCAGTGTATGATGCTATTTTTGGAAGTCCCGAGTTATTTTATTGGGAGTTGATCTCATTTGTCTTTTTTTCCTTATTTATTTTTCTTTCCTTATTTTTTCCTACCAGGCTGATGTGGTTCAATCTCACTTCATAAGCCAGCCATGATGCAGAACAGTATGTGAATACAGAATAGCAAGTGCATGTAAAGTGTTCTGCAGTTAGCGAATGGGGCAGTGCGATAGTGATCCAGCAGCGTTCAGAATGTGAAGGAGCAACTACCCCTGCCTTTCATGGGACTTAATTCTGCACAGTCTGTGACTGTGAGCAATACCAGATACGATGGGGAGAGGTATCAGAGCTGAAAGGAGAAGTTAAACCTAAGCCTTTAAGCCCACAGGTGGGAAATGTCATGAGTTCACGAATGATGAAAACAGATTGTGTCCCACAATGATTTAAGGAAGTCAATAACCAAACTAACCTCACAAACTAGTGATTTTCAGAAAGGGTGAGAATTTGGGTGTACTAATTCAGTCTCAGACTCATCTGAATGAAGATGAGACTAATGTCCTCATGAATTAACCAGATCTAGTAACTCAGATTAAGAAATTAAAGGATTTATTTTCAATTAATTCATTCTTTCTATTTAGGACTTTAAAGGTTCATAAAGTCTCTCCAGTAGTCAGAGATTAAAGATTTATTAACCGGTGTGAAAGGAAACCATCTCTTTCCCTGCAAATACATTGGTCTTCAGAAGGAATCCTGACCTGAGGTCTGGTGTAATACCAGCTCCTGTCTGGGGCTGAAGACTTGTTTCTAGAGGGAGCAGGTTGATGCTGAGGAATGCAAGTGTGGGGGAAGGGTAGGAAGGGGAAACTATTTTAGAAAGTTTTTGGCCAAAATGTTGTGTAAATTAGGGATGTATGACTCTGCTTGCATTTCATGTTCAGTATGAGTGTAGTCCTATTTCTGATTGTCAACGATCCATTCAGGTGACTCACTCAGCTTGGACCATCTCCTTGCCCATAGGCAAGGTTTTGAGCTGCTCCCTGTCATTCAGTCTACCTAGGTGGAGAGCTTATCTCCTCCATTTCCAGCCTGTACACTGACCCCCAGAAAACCCTGGAAACGAGCAGCTAAGAAGTAACGCTGCTATTGTCACAAAAGTGAAAATCATGCCTGTGTCTTCCAGCAAAGATCACCTCTCATGAATATTCTCCTTCTGCCTGTGTCCCTTTCCAGGTAAATAAATTAGCCTAAACTGGGAGTGACCAGATAAATAAGCACTGATTTCAACAGTGTTGATATTTTTGCTGCTGGTTGTTTTCTAAATTACAGCTTAATTTCAGTATCTCTCTCCGCTTTTTACTTGTACGCTGCCAGAGTTAAGCAAAGCCTACTGATTTTGTACAATGTGGAGTTCGAAATATTGCCTTGGAAGGCTGTCAGATTAGGTTCAGACAGGCACTAGTCTACTAGGAACATGGACCACATCTTTTATGTTATCTTTATACTGTGCCCATCATCAGTGATGTGCATTTTGTCCCTGGTATAAATTCACAGAAGGAAAGGGATATTGCTGTTTTATAACAGAAGCAAAGATTCCTTCCTGTAATTATAAGGCATGAGACACAGATTGATCATTAATCAAGGGACTGATTATAATAATAATCCACTTCCACTGCAGGTTTATGGGCTAATTCTCATTTATACTAATCCCATTTTGAACAGTTCCTGGATCATTACTAGAGCAGGCAAAAAGGCTTGTAAGAGAGGGGTTTGATGTACAACCAGAACAGTGTAGAGATTCAGTGCAAAGAAGAATCAATCCCTGTCCTCCAGTATTTAAGCCAGAGCCCTTGAATTTTCTTTGGTCTGTGTCTGAACTGTTTTTCAGCTCTCTTCCTTCCTCCCAGTGATGTGACAGATGGTTTAGGCTGGCACAGGTGGCTGGGTACTACCTGCTGCAAATTTTTCTGTATCTTTTGCTATATAACTCCTTTTGTTGCTGTTTGCAAAGGATGACTGGAAATAGGAGGGAAGCAAGAAGAGTGTGGAGTTATGCTGATATTGTTCAGTGTTTTCTTGTTTTCTGTTGTGTTGCTGGGATCCTACAGCTGATGCATGCTGGAATCCTGTGAGCAAAGGCAGGAGATTTGGAACTTTGACTTCTGAGATTGAAAAAGTGATCTTTACGCTAGGAGTGTAACACTTACACTAGGAGTTATCATCTCCTAGTGTAACTTATCGCATGCTGAGGGATAACATTTCCCACTGCTGAGTGTTGCGAATGGAAAAATCCTTTATTGGCTTTAGGCTTTAGATGTTACATCCTCCCGACCTTTTGAACTCCATTGGAAATAAAACTGCCTTGCAGAAACTAATGAAAAGTTTAAAATGAAGAGGAGAACAAGTGGGCTGTGGCTGATATTGTGGACCTCAGAGGATTTGTATTTAGTCTCTGTTGAGGTAGCAAGAGAGCTACACTACCTAGGAGTGACTTAGATGACTAAGGAAAGTCACCCCTCGCATCTTAAACACTTCTCTGATGATGGATTTAATTACTCTCTTGAGGTGATCATCTCTCTGTCCTGACTGTAGAGAATGACTTGAAGACTAATGTAGAACAGGTGACCACCTGTTCAGTGGCAGAAAACAGATGAAAGAAGTCCCACCCTTTGCATCTAGATTAGTAATGGTATTATGGTGGTTATAAGGTATAATCCACCCAACTTCCTATCTGGATGCTTTCTCATTCAAAATGTAACTGCTGCAGGTTTCTTGATGCTTCCTTTTACAGCTGATCTTTTTAAAGGTTACTTGCTTTTATACCCTTTCCCACCCCCTGCAAAAAAAAAAAAAAAAAAAAAAAGTGAAAACCAAATAATTATCACAGCACTTCTCACCAGGGTACTTTTCTTAGGTAAATCTATTCCAGGAGAGAAAAGCAAAGCAAAGAACACTTTATGACAAGCAGTGCCCAGTGAATGATGTGTAATACCAATTAAGTCAACTGTGATGTTTATGTGCACGAGACAATTTATTAACAAGGATATGGGAGGATTGTACTTTGGCTTTAAAAGAATCATTTGCTGCTAAAAATAATCTTTGACCATATTGGCAAAAACTTTCCTGAAGTAGAAAAAATTTGCAACATTTTTGTAAAAAAAATTCTTTTTCTTAAGTGAACAATGTATTTTCATATATTTCTTTTATGTTGTACAGTCTTTACTTTTGATTATCTCGCTATTTGAAATAGTTGTTTTTCCCCACTGAGTTTCATGTGTCCTTTTTGTTCATTTTACTCTTGTTTGTTCATTTTCATAGATGAACAATATACTGCCTGTTTCCAAGATCATAGCCACCCCCTCACCCCCTTCACCAGTGTTCACTAGAAATGTGAAAAAAGCCGTCATAATAAGAATGACCCCTGTGGTAATCAGGGAGACAGCTTTAATTAAGAACATCTGTTAGCAGATTCCCAGTTCTAAAGTCAAGCAGAACATAAGACAAGAAGATATAGAAAGTGGCATTTCTAAAACTGTGAGGCTGGTAACTGATGAAAGGCAAATGTGACATCTATTTAGGAGTAAAATAATTATTGAGACATTTTCTTGCTAAATTTCAACAAGCAGACATATATATAATCATATGAGGATTAGTATCAGGGGTTTTCTGCATTCAATTATAATGGAAAAAGGAAAAGGTTATGCTGCCTTCTTTCAACTTTTAGAAAAGTTTTATTTTGTTTCTATTCAGACTTGATGCTTGTTCTCAAGTATAACATCTCTCTCAAGAAGAATGGTGATTCTGTTTCAAAAGATTTCTTACCACACTTTTCAGTTAAGTTCTAGTCATAATACACAAGAGTATTTGAGACCGATGTCAAGCTGCAAAGTGCTATAAGCATGACAAATCTTCACTTTAATTTATGAATTGATTTCCTTTTGAGGAAGTGTGATTTCCTTCTGTCTCTTCCCTATGGCATTTACTGTCTTGGGAATGTTTCATATTTTCCCCTTATTAAGTAGAAAATGGCATCTAGTACAATTCCTGAATATTTTTTAAGCCATTTTTACATCAGGAAACAATTAAAAAAGATATTAGTGTGCCAGCTGCACAGATACACTGTTGCTTATTTTATAAGAGAACCAGGCAAAATATAAAAATGAAACCACTGTAAAATCTGTAAAACCTTTGGGCTTATCTCCATTTACCTCTCAACATCCACAAAACCCAGGTGAACTTGGATTTTGGTTCTGCTTACTGTAGATACACACATAAACTGTGAAATCAAGTAGGACTTGAATTAAAAAATGAACAAAGATTTAATTACATCTTAGTCCTTTGTCTTGTATATATAATATGCATACATTATTACAAACATTATAGTATGTTTATTGGAAATTGTATTTTTTATTTTTTCTTAGTATGTTTTATGTTGGGGTTCTTGGTGAACAGAGAAAAAAACAACACTTTTTTTGAAATCCAAAAAAAGGGTTATTTATGTTTGACCTTGCAGACCTTGACTCTGTAATGAGAAATCATGCCAAGGGAAAAAAGCTGAGAAGTAAAAGTCAATATCAAAAAATAAGAATGGGAACGACTAACTGAATTAACAACAGAAAACCAAGTGGATGTCCCCAATCCCATTTCTATAGAATAATTAATACCTCTGAAAATGGATCACTGCAAACATGACACTAAAATATTTTGGCTGCTTAGTCTAATACATCAGCAGCAATAACATGTCATAATAAAAAATTGCAGAAGTAAATTAATTCATATCCCTAAAGTCATAACTATGCCCAGGCATGAACCAGAACACGTAGGTAAATGACTGACGCAGGAATGGCAGTGCCTAAAAGTTGATCACTTTGTCCCTTTGGACTGATTCAGTGTGTAAAATTAGGAACCCAGAGTCTCCTGGCAGTCAAGGAAAGCCATTAAGCATTCCTGTGAAGTGATCCGGGGAGTCCTCATGCTGCAGAAAGTCACTTACTGTGAGTGACTTAAACAGGGATATGTGACCCAATTCCTTCTTAGTTTGCCATCTATAAAGGAGTGTGTGAAGCTCTGAGCACTTCCTAGATCTTCTGCGTTTCTCCCCATCATTGCCCTACTTCTTACACATCCAGTTTCAAGAGGATGGGATAGAACGTGACTTGATCCACTCTATGCTATAGCTTGGTAGTTAATAAACTCTCCTGGGAGGCCAGTGGTGATAGTTTCGAGATTTTAAAATTCTTAGTAAATACCAAAGAAAAATCCTACCCTTAAAATGCCTATTAGCCTGCTATTTTGGAGCTTAGTCTATGAACTTTTTCCTGTAGCAGGTGAAATATTTTGAATGATATATGAGAAAGGCCTTGGGTAAAAGATACATCAAGAATAAATGATAATGGTCAACATGAAAGTCTATTCACAGGAAGTATTATCAATCAACACAAGTGACTATTGAGAGAAATTTAAGGCTGAGACTTTTAAAAGAGCATAAGCAATCTATTTCCCTTCAATTTTCAGCAAGAACTGAGGAGATATAGATATATATTTAACCTAAATGTTTAAAAAATCCTAGCATAAATTCTCAACTGAGTAAAAAATGCAGGACTTGATATTGCATCCTGCTGCTCATAGAAATGGTCCAATGTTGATATGTGTATTCCTTGCTTTATCAGACCTTCCTGCATCTTAATATCTCTGGAGAACTGATTCTGTCGAGAGGATTCTGATCCTGACTGACTGTTGCCATGGTATTGGGTTATTCTGGGCTGTGATCAAGAAGAGCAAACAAACTTGAAAAAGAAACTGGCTTTAAAACATATTCTCCATCCATAGTGCCTGAGACTAGTTTTTGAAAACTAAATCTAGATTTTTGTATAACGTGGCAGTTGTTAAATACTTCTGAAAAACCATACCGGTCACCAGAAGTGTTGCTGTGAAAATAAATACATACATAAATAGAGAAAATTGCAGGAGGAGAAAATTGGGCCAATTCTCACAGTATTTGAAATTTTTTGTTTTCATTTAGTGGTACTATCCCACACTGAACTGAAACCCCTCTCTTCTCTGAGAGCACTGGAAAGAGAAGGACTTTTTGTAGATTATATTCCTGTATTGCTAGGCACTATTCAAAAGCTGGTGGGATTCAATAAACGTCACTTTGATATTCCTGAGCTTTTGAATTGAGTGCTTAATAAGGAGTTTGTACCTGTCTCCGACCCATAGACAATAATATAGCTCTTCTTTTGCACCTGTTAGTATTAATTCAACTGCAAGTCATCGTTGTGTACCAAAAGTGCTGCAGAAGGTTCTAGAAATACTTAAGACAGTACTTTCTCTATGCAGGCACCGGCATAATAAGCTCATATTCTTAGAGTTCCCTTGATGGGAAAAGGGGAAAAAAAGGTCCTAAGAGAAATCCTGGTGATGTATTATGCAGGATGATGACCCCAGAAGGATGCACAAGTTTCAGCAAGCAGTATTTAAAACAATAAAACAAGCAATGTGAAATTATGCAGGGAATGGGAGAAGTTTTCAGCAACTTCTTTATTTACAGATGAATAATTTTGTTTGTGAAATTACTGAGCGTGTTCATCCTATTCCACAGGCAGAATTCACAGCCATGAGGGACCAATACATGCGAGGTGGAGAAGACTTCATTATCTGCTATTCCATCACGGACCGCCAATCCTTTCAAGAAGCTTCTGAATTTAAGGAACTGATTTATCGTGTCCAGCACACCTATGACATCCCCTTGGTGCTGGTGGGAAACAAAATAGATCTGGAAGAGTTCAGACAGGTAAGCAACTTATCTGCTGGTTTTGGCCAGATTTTCCTTGGCTACCTCAGAGGTTTCTGTAGCATATGTTGTAGACTACCGCTAAGAATCAGTAGCACAAGATGTGGTTTAATTAAAGAGCAACACACTACGATTGGTAATAAATTAATGACTTAACAGTATTTTTCATTCATATCTTATGGATCTTAAAGCAGCCTTGGCCAATCACATCCAAATGTTCTTTGTTTTCACTTCAAAAGGGATCACACTATTTTTGTTGGAGATTATCTATATGGTCAACATGGGAAAAGATGCAGTCAGGATTTTCATGGAAAAAACCCCTGTTTTCTTTGGAAGTTACCAGCCATTAAATACAGGTTTTTAATTTTTTTCTCGTAAATATGTAGATTTAATTAAAGGTTTCTTAAACTCAGACTGAAAAAAAAAAAAGAGTTAAAATACAGAAATACATGTGAGATTATCTTTGCCTGAAAAGCCAGTGGCCGTGTTATTAGTGTTCAGGTAAGATGGGGACATGCAAGACTTGAATTCACTTTGATTTATACACAAGCTTTGAGCCACCACCACCCATAAAGCAGATTTCTTTGACTATGAGAGCACTGACTGTGGCACTCCCAAAGTCTGTAGCAATCTTGGCTCCCTTTTCCTTTTGCTTCCTCTCCACTTCCCCCTTGCTGTTTGTATCGATGTGTGTGTTTGTGCCAGGGAGTGAGTTACAGAGAGACCATCTTAGAAACAGCTTGGCTGTGACCTGTTACTGAACAGAAAATGTCCTTATTCTTAAGCAGAAACTTTGAAATGGGAGGTGGGGGGAGTTTTCCTATATGGAAATCTTAAGAGGGTCTTTATACACACTATGATTGCTTTCAAATGACTGGCTTCTGTGCAGACATACGTAACAGATAAATAAAATGGTGTTTTTCAGTTCATTAGCATCTGTGCTCACATGATCCTGTCTACTCTTTTCCACTTATCCTGTCACTCTTCTCCCCATTTCTTTGTCTTCTTTCATCTACTTGAAGAAAATCCCAGGCAGTGTTAAGCCTGAATTAGTCCTGATGATCTGATGATGTACATTTAAAACTTCACATCTGTTTCCAGATCATCGTTTCTCTCCCTAAATCAGACTGTGACAAAGCCTTAATGGTGACAATCCAGCTGCAGTTTAACACGCAGCTTGAGGCTTCAAACAACAGTGCCATATGCAAAGTGCAATCCAATCTGTGCAGCTTCTGGGCTACTTATATACAGATGGGGAGGGAGGTGGATTCAGTTGCTCTGCTGAGAAAACAGGACATTGCACCTGATCCCATCAGAAATGGGATATGATAGATTACCTAGAATTACCTATAGATGAGATTTTCAGGATTACTCTGTTGATTAAAGGATATGAAGACACTCTTCCAGTGATATTTGGCTCTGTTGGGCTTTTATATTTTAATCACTGTCAATGCATATAAAAATTTATGCCTGATTAAAATGTTTTACATGGTCTTTGATGATCTTGTCAGCTCTCCCAAACAGGAAAACTAGTGTGCATGAATGCCCAAATTGGATATCACAAACGGCACTCAAGATACTCAAGATTAAAGGACATGGGGAGGCTCTTGGATATATTAGAAATTGTATCTTTGAGATGTGACAAACACACAAAAAGCTATTATTCAGGGTTGTCACTGAAGACTCTGCCTGAATGTGTCTCAAGGGAATCCCAAATCATGGTCCTATATTTTTTTAAAAGCTTTCAATGAGCTGGGATTTTGGTCTTCAGAATCTTCCTCCATAAGCCCTTTACAACTGTCAAGTACGGCAATGTCAGAAGGGTTTTCTCAAATATTTTGCAATCCAGACACTGAGCCATGGGACACCAAAGACTAATAAGATGACACAGCGCAGATCTGCTGCTTTGAATAAAGCGCTTGAATATGACTATGTCTACAGAAGCAAGTAGTATGAACCAGCAGGAGCAGAGCTGTAGGACAAAACAGTTTATTCTGAACTCCACATTTCAGGAATTGATTTTTAACTTTGGACTAGCTCTACTCCAGGCCCCTTGTCTCCATGATTATTTGGTGCTGAGATGGATTAGTTGTGCTCCTGGGGCATATCTTCACTTAAATGTCATCCATAGTTCAGGTCATGTTCTCAGCTACCACTCCTCGATTCAAAGCAATGCACAGTTAAGTGGAGGTGATTAGAAGATATTGCTTGGAGTGCCTCTGACCTAAATGAAAGTACTAGGGTGGGGGAGGTCATCTATGTGCCCAGCTTTAAGCAAATGTTTAATAGGTTTCAACAGCTCATTGTTTCAGAACTGGGACTTGAGGTTGTGCTATATGTTTAACAAACACCGAAATAAGTAATATCTATACTTACTTGTTAGGTTAAGCAACATCTAAGTAACTTGATGAACTGTGGGAAGGTAGATTGAAAGGAATCTTTTCAAGGTCATGTATGTAATTATGGGTTGGATGGTCAAGAGTGGTAACCAACTAACTCTGGGGTGACAGACAGCCATGAGCTGACCCTGTATGGCACTAACATATCCATGGACAAACACTGAGGTACAGACACATACAAAATTCAAACAGCTGAGAAACAGTAGGTGTCAGAATGCAATTAGCCAGACTGGAATTTAACCAGGGCACCAGGGCTCATATTGTTGCTTTTTAAAATGAAATTTTTCTCCTATGAAATTCATTAAAGCTGCTGTAATGTTATTCATGATATTTGGAAACATAACATTAAGTTCAGCATTCCAAGGCACCATTTCCATTTAATGACAATTCTGCAACAATCAGACAGACTGTAGTAGCTTGGTCAGACAAAGCTCTTATTTGGAACGTGATCCCCTACACAATACATTCAATGTTGTATGTCACTTGCCTCAAATCCATCAACAGGATGACAAGAATAAAATTAATCTGCAATTACAATTTTCTGTTAGGAGAAATATTACAGAAAATCAAAACCAACAAATTTATTATTTTAAAATAATGTTTTTATTTTCTGATGGCTTCAGTGAAATTATTGTTGTACTTAAAGTATGCCTGTAATTTTTAAACTTTTAAGAAATGGGTTTGTCTGTACTCCTTCTTAAAACAGGTTTTAATTACATTCATCAACATAAAGAATAAACACTTCCCATTTTCTCTGAAACAATGTGGGGGAACAAGTGTGTAAAAACTGTGGGAGGAATAAAAAACCAAACCTCCTTATCTCATTGTTCATATCCAATCTGGTGGCAAGGCTCCCTCCATCCTCCATTCCCTTCCACCCATTTGTACTGCAGCTGTGTCCAGTCCTTTCTGAATTTGATCTCTTTTGTGTTTAGAGATTAACTGGGAAAGTGAATGGGCGTGAATGGTTAAGTCATTCTGCCTCCATTCTTTGATTTTTAGCCATTGATTTAAGCAATATTTAAGTATTATATTTATTTTATCCCATAGATATTTGATGTAAAAAACAGAGCACTAAGTGCTTGATTAGATACCATTTTAATTTCAGTGTTTTCTAGCATTAAATTCATTAGATTAATAAAGATAGGCTGTATGTCTTTTAATGTCACTAGAGTTTCAGAAACACTTAGAACCACCTTATATGAAGTACCATAAATCCTTTTATTTCAGGTAAGCTTTATCGCTTTACCCCAGATGAACATCAGGTTCTTACTGAAGTTTAAAATCTGTATAGTAGATAGATATCTAATTAAAACAAATTCATCTTTAAAAAATACAATAAACAGAGTGCATTTTATTTCAGTTTTCATAATCCAGTCACCGGAACCCCCTGATGGTTCTTCAGCTTAGGGCAATCTCGCTTCCAGTGTCCACTTTCCCTACAATATGCACAGTGATCAGGTCCCATAGGAGAGGTTTCACTCTTTCGCTTCTGCCTGACATTCCTCCTCTGCCTCTGCCTTGTCTCCTCTACCAGTTTAGCATGACCCAGCTCTTCTTCTCTTACCTTCTGTACATGTTCCCTGTTGCTTCTATCAACTTTTCCACATCACGATTACCTAGTAACAATCAACTCAAACCTTTTTCTAATCCTATTAGATCGTCCATCAGTCTTTCACAACCAACTTCCAAGCATCTAAATTTCCCCATACACATCTGCCTCTGCAACAGTATTTCTGCTTCATGCCTTTGCAGGCAAACAACAAATAGCCTGCCATGTGTCCAGCAGGACTCAGTCACACTTCTGAGTGGGTATGGGGGTTTGTACAAACTCACCCCAATACTTTGACACTTCCATAGGGTCCTTGACTCCCCCAGTTAAGGATATGTGCCACGTACTCTGTTTTGGATTCTTTAGGAAGACATCCATACTCTCTTTTCAGTTTGGCTAGCTCAGTGGCAGTATATGGTATCTCTTTGGTTGTAATGTGAGGATAATCATCATCCTCATTCAGATAAGTATATTCTGTTTTAATTAAGGGTCTCACTTGAGGGTTTTCCACATACGTTTTCTCGCCTCCTCTAACTCCTTCTGAGGGTATATTGGGTGAATACCCTTTTCCTCTACTTCCAGCTCTATTTCACTCAGGGCTTCAGTGTCTTTTTAGAACATTCTGCCTTCAGAGTGGTTTTTAATAAGCAGTTTTCTTCCCTTTCTTTCTCTAATTGTTCTAAGTCATAATTCATTTTTTGCAGAACTTTCACCAAATTTTCAAGGGATTCTATAATTTTGTTTCCATTGCTACGTTTTCTAAGGCGATCTTCGATTGCTTCAACTAGGCTAGCTCCTAAAATAGCACAGACTATAGATTTGCCCTTATCTGATCTAACTTTAGCTTGTCTGTAAAGAGGTCACTCGGTCCACTACATTCCGCAAGTTTGTCCAATTATGTCGAGCCTAATCTTCTCCGGGTACAGAGGGACGATCCACATACTTTACCAGAAATGTGTAAAACATGTCCTGATCTTTCATTAACAAAGGATTTTGTTTATCAGCCTTTTCAGCCATTCTCACTACTAAGGGACCCAACCCACTTTAGGGAGGCTAGACTTAGTTACAAACACACAGCCACTGCTGTGTCGCCCTTCTCTTCCCCGAATGGTTGAAGGGACCAAAAATCTGCTTCGAGAAGGCAGCTTATAGTTACTACAAGGTTGTCCCTTCACTTTCCCGAGCAGAGCAGACAAATTATCATTAACACAAGGGCAGCCCCCCTTTTTAGCACTTTCCCTCTTTTGCACTTCGAGTTCTTTTAGTTGGATCCCAACAGACAGAGCCCTCAATCAGAGTTTGGAGTGCTAAGTCCTAGGCGTGTGTGGTATGCAGGAAATTCGAATCATCCCCCTCGCTTTCTGGACACCTCTCACCCTGCTGAGTGTAGGGCCAGGTGTGGCTAGAATGAAACATCCTTCCCCTGTTACAAATCACATACAACCTACACACCTCTGTCTCTCAGGATCCTGTCCGTGATGCCAATTTAATGTCATGGTCCACTCAGTGGACTTGTGAAGGTTCGTTTACTATGATCTCGAAGCTCAAAAAAATCAAGGCGACCACGCCAAGGGGTTATGCTTCAATCAAACAGCACAATTTTATTGTTTGCCCGTAAAGCGGCATACGATAGGTAGAAAGACAGAAAGTGAAGGAAAAGGTAAAGTAAAAAGAAAAAAGGAAAGAAGATTATAGCTACCGCCATGAGTCCAAGGCGTTCCTATGGTCCCAGGTCTAGGCAGCGTCCCACTGTCCTTCCGATCGTCGTGATCCTTGGTGGGGAAGATCTCCAAAGTTCGGTTGCTAAGGAGTCCTCTTTTATGCTGAGCAACACACGTTGCTCCTCCTCTGGTCCATGGATTGTTGTCAGTCTCTGCCTTCTCGAGCAAGGTTATCACACATGTTCTGGTTCGTTGTTATGACAACAGTTGTGATTCTTCTTCCGGACAGTTGTTATGCGGCCTTATCATAGTTGTTCCTTTCAGTGCTGGGTATCAAGGAGCGGCATAGTACTCCTCGTACCATGCAGTTCTCTTTCAGGGTCACTGGGTCTCGGTGTCCATGAGGACCACATTCCATCTCCAGGTCTCTGTTAGCAATGTTGAGACAATATCATTCTCTTTAGACCGACTCTTACAGTAGGGCTGTGCTATGTGTTATTTCCCTGGTATCCAGTCTGTCAGTGCATAAGTACACCGAGACCACATCTTCTCCTTGGGCCAGCCTGCTAATCCTGTCCTACACCCATGGCCATTCACGATAGACCCCATTCTGGTCACCAAAAATTCTTAAGTGTGAAATCAGTAAAAAGTGTCACAGAGTGACAAGGTGGGGAGGAAAACATGGAAAACTCTTCTGAGATGCCATTTTCCATGTAACTCTGGGGAGGGAGAAAGAGGAACAGAACTAATTGCAATACCCTCGTGATAATGATTAATTGTACGGCAGCTTTTATCTAATCTAACCTTGTAATCTAGAAAGCCAGCAAACCTGAGCCTGCAGAACTGCCTGCCATGAAGTCAGAGTGAGGTTTGTTCAACTAATTACTTCTGAAGACTTCCAAATAGATTTAAGAGTAATGGTGTTGACATGAAATTCTCCTCTCATATTTCTGTAGCAGGTTACTCGTTTGCTGCTCAAGCTGCTGAAAAGAGGTGCCTGCTTCCCCAGGGACTAAGGAAAAAACATAAGGTGCACATATTTGGTTGAATGAAAAATACTGATTTCTGCCAGTGGAAACAGTTGTGAATTCTAGTGGAATATTGGCCAAATCAAATTGATGACCACAGTGTATACATTTACAAAAGGGTTCATACATAAATGTAAAAATGTTTATGTTTGAAAAAGGAAAAGTTTCACCATTATATTTTTAAGCAATAATTCTGTTTAAAATCCATTTTAAATTCTGAAACAAAGCAGAATATTTATGTTGAGGGAGATGGAAACTAGAGATTTTAACACCAAGGGTTTCTGTATTACTTTTGCTTTTACTGTGCATTTGTTTAGACCTGAAACATAGTTATACTGAATGTCTGGCCAGAAAGAGAAAACATTGGTTTCTGACAAAGCCTAGCCTTCAACATTTCTTTCAGTCTGAATTGATTTCCACTTGATCTTGTTTTCCCCCCTGTCCTGGTTTCAGCTGGGATAGAGTTAATGTTCTTAGTACCTGGAGCAGTGCTGTCTTGGAGTCGGTGTGAGAACAATTTTGATAACACATGGATGGTTTTAGTTGTTGCTGGGTAATGTTTATACTAAGTCAAAGACTTTTCAGATTCTCAGGCCCTGCCAGTGAGAGGGCTGGAAGGGCACAGGGAATGGGGAGGGGACACAGGCAGGACAGCTGACCCCAACTAGCCAAGGGGGTATTCCAGGCCATGGGATGTCATGTTCGGTATATAAACTGGGTAGGGGGGGTGTTGGCTGGGGGTCACTGATCGTTGCTTGGGGACTGTCTGGGCATCGGTCAGCCGGTGGTGAGCAGCTGAATTGTGCATCAATTCTTTTCTTTTCTCCCTTCCCTTTGGATTTCATTCCTCTCCCCTTCTCCTTCCTTTTCATTATAACCGATTATTATTGTTATTGCTAGTATTCTTTTTGTTGTTATGGTGGTTGTTATTTTATTTCAATTATTAAATTGTTCTTATCTCAATTCTCGAGTTTTACATTCCTTTCTGATTTTCCTCCCCATCCCTTGGGATGAGGGAGGAGTGAGTGAGTGGCTGTGTTACTTAGTTACTGGCTGGGGTTAAACCACGACAGTCCTTTTTGGTGCCCAATGTGGGGCACCAAGGGTTCAGATAGCACCAGGTCCAACTGGAGTTTGTTAGAACAAAATTTTTGTCGGTATTGTTTGTGTTGGATTAATAATTTCTGGCCACAACGCTGATTTCTCTGCTCTTAAAGTTGCTGCCCATGGTCTCAGGGTGGTGTTATTTACTTTACTTGCACTATGTGTTCCCTGTTATGCTGTTTGTTGTCCTTGGGACCTGAGCTAGTTATCATAGTGCTGTACTATATTGTACTGGTTTATTATATGGTGGACTCTCTGGTCATAAGACTGATCTGGTCTGTGTACTTAGTGGTGTTGTCACCCCTGTGTGTCGGGTGGTCCCTGATGAGGAATGCCAACTGCACCTTTGGCTTTTCTTTTCCTGAAAGTCAACCTATGGATAAGGTCTACACCTCCCTCTTCTCCCCAGGGTTAATTACTGAAGCATTTAGAATTTTTGCATATTCTGACTATCTTTGGACCGTTGGAACCACCATAGCACAGGTCCTGATCCTGTTGCTAGGAATACTGAATGTGGTTTTCACCTCCTCGATGTGGTGGAGAATTAAGCGACTAATTGTAACTACTCCAGCCTCTGTGGCAGAAACAACAGTTGCTCCAGCCCCTGTTGCTACTCCAGCCCCTTTTGCTACTCCAGCCCCCACAGCAGGCATTGTGGCTACTCCAGCCCCTGTGGTGGTCACTGTGGTTGCTGTGGACCCCACAAGTGATGCAGAAGACCAGCCCATGGCAGTATCAGTGGCCCTGATACAGAAGAAGAAATGGAAATGGAAAGCAGCTTGTTTGGTCCAGGAGAATGATGAAGCAGGCCCATCACAGGAACAAGATGGAGAAGATGAACAATAGGTAACCTCTTAATCCCTGTCTCTGAATGAACTGTGAGATATGTGGAAAGATTATGCCTGTCAACCAAGTGAATACCTGGTTGCTTCAACATTGGGATAATGGGGCTAATAGTGTAGAATTAGACAGCAGGGAAGCCAAGCAGCTAGGATCACTTATTAAAAACGGAGGAATCGACAAGGAAATTGGAAAAGGAATGCAGGTTCTCAGCCTCTGGAAGTGACTCCTGTCAAGGTTTAAGGAAAGATATCCCTACAAAGAGGATATTACATGTTGCCCAGGCAAGTGGACTACAATAAAAGTATCCAGTACTTGACAGAATTAACTGTGAAAGAGATTATTTATTATGATCAGGATGATCCACAGTCACCCACAGATCCTGACAAAGTCCTATGCACACAATCCATGTAACAGAAATTGGTATGGAGTGCACCATCATCATATGCTAACTGGATGGCAATAGTGGGCTGGAGACACAACACACCACCAACAGTGGATGAAATGGTTTGCCATCTCCAGGACTATGAAGATAGCGTTTCTGCCTCCACCATCTCAGCTGTGGAGAGACTGGTCCAGTGGTTTGATAAGGATATATCCTACTCTCCACCTGTACAGACCCACATTTCAGCTATCAACTGTAGAAGTGCTTCTGTTTGGGAGGGAGAATACAGGAGATACCACGGGGTACCCTGTGATTTTACCTGTGGGACCACAGAGAAAACATGAGGTGGGATGGAAAGCCTACCTCATTCCTGGAGGCGTGGGTGTATGAATTACAAAGAAAACCAATCACAAATAGGGGTCTTCCTGGAAGGCTTCTGCTCCAGTCTCCAGAGGGCAGTCATCCAGACGGAGTGATAGGGCTGACATTCCAGGGGTGTCATTGCTCAGTGGCAAGAATATGATAGGCAGTTTATAAATGTAAATAACTGAAGAAAGAGAAGGGTAAAAGGGCTTGGAATATTTTTTTCTTCTTTCTAAAAAAAATATTCCATGAAAAATATTATGTGAACAAATTACAACAGTACTGCTTCTCTTAAAAAGACAGAAAGATTGAGTTTCCTGTTTTGTCCGGTTCTGCTCAGGTTTTCAACACTAGCTACTGCTGTAATATCCAAGTATTTGAGCTTTGACCTGAACAGTAGCATTTCACGCTTGGAAAGATCCTTTTACCAGTGTGTAGAAAGTCTCTGCCACCATGCCTGTTGATACAACACTTATGCAATGAAAAAATGAATAACTGTCAAAAATGACATAGGTATAATAGGCCTGCTTTGGGGTTAATGGATTGGGTTGTATGTTTCTCAAAACAAGAATCAAATGCTTACAGTGAAAGCCTTTGGCTGTAGGAAAGGCAGATGGCAATGCAGGAATGCTCAACTCAGTCTTTGATGGACCTAGTCCCATCTATCAAAATACTGAGCTTGTCCCTGTCCAGATTGCTGGGGAGGTCCCTGACACTTGTCAGTGCTGGGTGGCTGGGAGTCACCTAATTTCTTCCTGGTACCTTATACATAGAGTGATGAACTGAGAATAGTGAAAAATGGTCAGTCCTGGTTGTTGCTCATCATTAATGAGAGAATTTGCAGGTGCTGTGTGGGAGTACCTTCAGCATAAACTCAATGGTCAGTGATGAGATTAAACAAAATTATTATTCATTTCAGATAGGCAATACCCATTTTTTGCTTTTTGTTATCTGGGATGGCATTCATTTTCTAGACCCATGAGACGACTCCTATGTTTCTCCTAGCAAATTTATTTATTAAAGACTGAGAAAATTGTGAATACCTTTGATTTCTTTTTTTTTTTTTCTGTTATATTACAGGTTTGCACTTGTACTAAAAGCTTATTATGTTTGTACTGATATGCTGAGGGAATGGACTGTGATGGGAAGGGACCTAAACATTTATGTGGATTCTTCTGGGTCGCCTGCCTGTCTCTAAACTGATATCCAGGTGTTAATACACAACCTGGCATCTGGTTCTTGTTTTCTGGAATGGGGTCCATTGGGAAACAGAAAAAAACACCAGAGATGAAGGAAGAGGACGTGGATCTTTCCTAGACATCATTCAGAGTACTTTTAGCTTTTCCCACTATTATTATTATTTTCTGTGGTGCAAACAAGACTGCTTAAGATGCTGCTTTCCTCCTTATGTTCTTAAAAAGTACCTTTTGTTTTTTACAGTTCACATAAATTATTGCCTGCCAAAAATACAGAGCTTGATCAAAAACCACTGGAATTCCTCCTATTAGCCTTAGTGGGTTTTAGACAAGCAGCCCCCTTCTATCTCCAATTAGTGATCAAGACCACATGTCTTCAGCACAAAAAAAAAAACCACCCAAAAATATTCGTAGAACAAAGCTTTTGGGTCTATAATTATCAGTTTCCCATTGCAAGGTTTATGAGGACTTCCAGGGTGGAAGTCTGTAACAAAAATTTAGAAGAATCCTTTCAACCCTCAGCACTCCACCTGCAGCTTCCAGACATCTCCATGGCAACCTGGAGGTGCCAATCACAGGGGTAAAAATGTAAAAGCCATTTGAAGTAGACCATGCTATTGCAGGGATGAGATGTACGAGTGGTAGTGCATTGCTATCCTGCATGATGACCACTGCTAGCTCACCCAAGGTCATGCTGTTGATTCTGCTAATACGATCTCTGTCGATGAAAACTACTTTGGTATGCTTCTGTTGCTGCCTTGACCAAAGGAGAGACAAAGCTGAAAACAAAATTGTCTGATCCTGATGGAGATTTTCCAGCTAATGACAGTCCAAGGGCAGAGGTCGACTATTGATCTGTTTAGTTTCTTTGCACTTTCCTTATCAGATACAGATATTTTTATGCTCTGCCTATGGGGGCCAATGATTGCCACTGCCTCCCCACCCACCACCCAGCCCAAGTGGGTTTGTGCTCTCATTGTGGTTGTGCAGAAACTGACCTTAGAGGAGAACCGGCTGTCTTAAAGATGGCAGCTCATCCATCATGGCTTTCACAGGCTGTCAGCATTGCATTTAATCTCACTTGTAATTTTCCAAGGGAGGTTTGCAAAAGCCACAAACAGAATCTTGATGCAATAAAATGCAGTTTGCAGCCAAGTTTGTTTTCCTGGGGCTCACACATCATGGTCATGAGGCTTCACTGCCCATTTTATGGACTTGTTCTTCTAGGGGAATCTTGCTCTTTGGTTACGCTGCAAGCTTCATTCCCTGCTTCTGTAAGTCCTGATTCAAACCCTGCCCAGTCACAGTTTTTGAAGTTTGTGTCAAACTCAGGAAGCTCCTGCCAGCTCTTAAATTTTTATTTTTCATTATCTTCACTACACCAGTCTTCCACCTTCAATACCTTCTTAAGGTTTACCAGCAAAGAAATGAGCTGAATTGGAATCAAGATAACCAGAATTATGCTCTGAGAAACAATGCTAGATTCAATTAGGGAGGGTTATTCTAAAGATGAGATGTAAAGCTCTGCTTCCCAGATATATATTCAATAGCATGACCTCGCTCCCTGACCTGTCTGTCCATGTCGTACTGACAGATCATATCTTCTACTGACACAGACCTGCAGGAGCTACAATTTGTTGACAAGTCACTGAGCTGTGCAGATCTGGGATGGATTTCTATGATATAGTTTCTCTTCTGGCAATAAGATGGGAACAAGGTAAGTCCCTGGAATTATGTGGGCGTCAGTGACCTCATCAAGGGCTTTGTTCCTTGTTTCTCATTCTAGAGGTGTCCAGTATCTTGACTGAATTATGAACCAAAAGAAAAATGTGTGTTTTTTCTCTAGACATATCTCTATATTTACAGTTGCTTCAGCAAACAGATTAATTAAATCACTATATCTATATTTTCATTGGTGCTGGAAGCAGTAATGGGAATTATGACAGCATTAGATTTTAGAAAAGCCTGTCTTCAGCCTTGAAGCTGAAAAACTTAGGCTGAAAATCCTGAAATTGTGCCAAGTGTCCTCTTCATGCAGATTAGTTCATAAAATTTCACCAAAACAGTTAATCAGTTCCTGAGGGCAAGATTTTAGAAAAATACCATGCTTTGAAATGAACTATTGCCATTAATAACTTTAATGTTGTCTCTGTAATTTGGCAGGAAGCTGAAGTCCAAAACAGAACTTTTGTCGTTTTTTATAGAAATTCAGCCAAATTTGGCCATCACAAGCCTCCGACCACATAGAGACTGTGAGGAAGTTTTTCTGCACAATTTATTTCTCCTGAGTATTCACCCATCCTCACAGCTCTTAGCAGTCTTGTTTCATTACAGAGCATAGCATGTCTTCCCTGTAGTTGTTCTTCTTTACAGGTGGGAGAAAACATAGTTTGCATCCTAGAAAAGAAAAGGAAAAAAAAAAAAGGAGGAATTAGAGGAACAAAGACGAGGAAAATCACAGAGCAAAAAGAAGGGCAATTTTTAATATTTGAGTATTGCTGTGCTTGCACTCTAATTATATTTACAACCTTACCATTCTTTAACATAAGGATGTTTCAATTTATGTGGATTTTTTTTTTTCCTTTTAGGTAATGAATGTATAAAATCTTCACTGAAACTGCAGCTCTGTGTAATCATTTGCTCAGAATTGCAGTGTCTTTAACAAAATAAAATAATAATTTAAAAAATCCTTCTTCAGCTCAAACAAGGCATAGCAAGGGAAAAAATGATTATAAAGTCCAAAATAGACCAAAATAGTCTTCTATCCAGACAATCAATTACTCAATGGTGCCCAATAGACATATTGAATCACGCCTTTTGCTTGCACAGCTGCCCAGAGGAAAATAAGGACCATATTGCTACCCATCTCCTTTTGCTAAAGGTTGGTAATTACAGCAGTTGGAAAGTGGTAACAATCTTTCATTGTGTCAGCCAGTATTATTCAGGTTGGCATACAACTTCCCTGCTTACCCTTACAATATTCTTAATTAAATTAGGATTATGACTGTAACGTAGAGGAATGATCCTGCTGATGTTACAAAGTGTGTGACTCAATGCAAAGGTGATGTGTAGGAATTGTGTGGTCTGTGTTAGGCAGGTAGATGCTCACTGCAGACTTCCCTTCAGGCTGGAATGAACTGATTTTCTGTTTCATCCCAAATCCTGTTTCTAACTGTGTCCAGTTTTACAGACAGATGGAAAAAAATGAATTGGTGTCATAACTTGAGCATAAATGGCATTTTCCCATGGTAGGTATGAAAGAGTTTGTATCTTCAAACATCAGGGTTAATTTCCCTAATAGATATAAATGGCACTTTGCGTACATGAAGGTAGAAATAAGAAAAATGAAAGCCAAAATTAGTTTTGTTGTAGACAGTAGCAATCAAGACTTTTCATAACCTATTCTTTACCCTTTCACAAGACTGTTCAAAGGAATTTTTTGCCTTTTTATTCAGATAGTTGGAAAGTTACTTGAATAAATCATGTTACACAAATAAAATGAAAGGCTGGAATTTCTGTCCTAGAATTTGAATATAGAATCATAGAATCTTTTAGGTTATAAAAGACCTTTAAGATCATCGAGTCCAACCATTAACCCAGCGCTGCCAAGCCCACCACTAAACCATGTCCCTAAGCACCGCATCTATGCATTTTTTAAACACCTCCAGGAGTGGTGATTCTACCACCTCCCTGGGCACCCTGGTCCAATGCTTGACCACTCTTTCAGGGAAGAAATTTTTCCTAATATCTAATCTAAACCTCCCCTAGTGCAACTTGAGGCCAATTCCTCTTGTCCTGTCACCAGTTATCTGGGAGAAGAGATAGACCCCACCTGGCTACAACCTCCTTTTGAGTAGTTGTAGTGAGCAAGACAGTCTCCCCTCAACCTCTTTTTCTTTCTCCATGCTAAACAATACCAGTTCCCTCCACTGCTCCTCATAAGACTTGTGCTCCAGCCCCTTCCCCAGCCCCGCTGCCTGGCTCTGAACACACTCCAGCCCCTCAAGGTCTGTCTGGGAGCAAGGGGCCCAGAACCCAACACGCCATTCCAGGGGCAGCCTCACCAGTGCCGAGGGCAAGGGGATGGGCGCTGCCCTGGTCCTGTTGGCCACA
Source organism: Falco peregrinus (assembly GCF_023634155.1). Lineage (NCBI taxonomy): Eukaryota > Metazoa > Chordata > Aves > Falconiformes > Falconidae > Falco > Falco peregrinus. Next base: position 16,925,208 of record NC_073743.1, on the reverse strand, counting down.
CCATTGCTGACACAAGCCAGGATGCTGTTGGCCTCCTTGGTCACCTGGGCACATGGCTGGCTCATGTCCAGCCAGCTGTCGACCAGCTCCCCCAGGCCCTTTCCCACCAGGCAGTTCCCAGCCACTCTGCCCCCAGCCCGCAGCACTGTTTGGGATTGGTATGACCTAAGGGTAGAACCTGGCACTGAGCCTTGTTGAACCTCTTACAGCTGGCCTTGGCCCATCGATCCAGTCTGTCCAGATCCCTCTGCAGGGCCTTTCTGCCCTCCAGCAGATCAACACTCCACCCCCCAGCCTGGTGTCATCTGCAAACTGACTGAAGGTGCCCTCAATCCCCTTGTCCAGATAATTGATAAAGACATTAAACAGGACTGGCCCCAGCACTGAGTCCTGGGGAACACCTCTTGTGACCAGCCACCAGCTGGATGTAACTCCATTCCCCACTACCCTTTGTGCTCACCCATCCAGCCAGGTTTTAATTCAGTGTAGAGCACACCCACCCCAACCATGAGCAGCCAGTTTCTCCAGGAGAATGTTGTGGGACACAGTGTCAAAGGCTTTACTAGTGTCCAGGTAGGCAATGTCCACAACCTTTCCCTCATCCACTAGGCGGGTCATCTTTTCATAGAAGGAGATCAAGTTTGTCAAGCAGGACCTGCCTTTCATAAACCCATGCTGTCTGGGCCTGATCCCCTGGTTGTCCTGCACGTGCTGTGTGATGGCACTCAGGTTGATCTGCCCCATCACCTACCCTGGCACCAAGGTCAGGCTGACAGGCCTGTAAGTTCCCCGGATCATCCTTCCAGCCCTTCATGTAGATGGGCATCACACTGGCTAACCTCCAGTCAACTGGGACCTCCACAGTTTGCCAGGACTGTTGATAAATGATGGAAAGCAACTTGGCAAGTTTTTTGTCTAGCTCCCTACAGTACCCTTGGGTAGATCCCATCCGGCCCCACATCCAGGTGGAGGAGCAGGTTATTAATCGGTTCCTCCTGGACTGTGGGGACTCCATTCTGCTCCTCTTCATCCCTGTCTTCCAGCTCAGGGGGCTGGGTACCCAGAGGGAAGCTGGTCTTGCTGTTAAAGACTGAGGCAAAAAAGCATTAAGTACCTCAGCCTTTTCCTCTTCCTTTGTGGCGATGTTCCCTGACGCATCCAGTAATGGATGAATATACACCATACATGGTATTCATACAGTTCATTCATTCAGTTTTATGTTCAGAGACTGAAAAGGATGGATAGCCTGTTAGCTGGAAACCTGGCTTAGCATTTAGAAGCTCATACGGTTTGCTCCTTGTTTTGCTGCAGCCTTGCTACATGTTACTGGTTGAACTCCTGAAACATGAAAAATACCTTAAGTGGTCGGCAGTTATACTCTTATGATAAGCATTCAAACTATTTAAACCAGATGTTAATCAGCATGCTGAGCACCCTTCCATTTCAGAAGCTGGCGGGTCAAAAGCCAAGAGGTAGCTGATATGGAAATTTTAGGAGTAAGACCCCTGTTTCAACATGCAGGCAAATTTAAAAACAGCTGCCTTGGTTCCCTCTAGATTTCTGGTGATTTCTCCCCTTACAGCTCCTCAAAATACAAAGACACATTTTGTCCATGTTCTCTGAGAACAATAAGTACATGAAGTCACTTAGGGGAGGTGAGCTGAAAAACAAATAGATTTTGGATCTTCATACAGCTCAGGCATGAACTAAGTGGTAAGATTACAGGCTTGCCAAGACCAGAACACTTCAAGGCATGTTCAGAAATTAATGTGACTGAAAAAACTTAAGCTATGAAAGCTCTGTTTAAAGAGTCAAGTTGCCTTGAGGATTAGGTTAATGGTGAACAGGGATTTTCCATAACCTTAATTCTATGTAGTCTGTACCAATCTATGGAATAAAGGTACCAGCACTATCAAACTAAAAGTTTACTGCACTAAAGAGAGGAAGTGCATGGAAAAATTGATGCATCAGTATTAGGGAAATAATATAGCTGAGCACATGAATATTGCCTGTATGCTCTGTTCAAATATCTCATGGATTCAGTCTGATCCTTTCACTCTTGAATCTTCTCTGTCAGGTGCTGTTAGAATATTTTCCTATAAAATTAAAGGTCAGTGATTTGCAGTATCCAAAAAGTCAGACTGTACATACTGTAATGTTCTCGTATTGATTCATGCTCTGGGCATTAGGCAATATTTATGGACTTTTCTTTTCTTTATAGGTCTCAACTGAAGAAGGAATGAGCTTAGCCAGAGAATACTCCTGCTCCTTTTTTGAGACTTCAGCTGCCCTCCGCTTCTACATTGATGATGTCTTTCATGGACTAGTGAGGGAAATCCGAAGGAAAGAGTCCTCACTGCCCATGGTAGAGAAGAAGATGAAAAGGAAAGATAGCCTGTGGTGGAAACTAAAAGGATCTCTGAAGAAAAAAAAGGAAGGTACTACCTTATGGCAGTTCCCCATGAGCCACCCATCAGGAGCTGACCACAGAAACATGTAACAGTTTAAAAAGACAGCACTGACACAGCTTCTTCCAGACTAGGTCCTGGAGTTCCTTCCCTTCAGCCCTCATGCAGAAGTAGCACCCTGAAAGCCCAATTCATGGTTGCCCTGTGGTTCCTCTGTATTACAGATAAAGTCGCTTAGCATACCCTTTCATCCCTTCTCTGCAAATCTGAGTGGAGAAAATACTGTGGTTTTTCACCTGTGGTCCCTGGCTGGTCTTTGAACACTAGGAGTTAAGCCAGCATCCAAGGCAGAAGCAGCTTCCACCAGCTCTAGGACAAGGGATGCATTTATTGCCTCCTCTCTACATGCATGGTTCATTGCACCATCCCAGGAATGAATAACATTGATATCAATGGACATTTTGACTGTTTAAGGACTTTAGTATTTGACCTTCAGCTTTGCATTCACATGTAGGTTTAGGATTAGACTGTGCTCAGCCCACATGCGTGTGTCTGTGTGCAAATATGTGTGTGAACCAGGCCCAAAGGGAACGCTGGGGGGCTCCCAATTTTGACACTGTAGCCCTATACTCATTGTGTTCTTTTCATTTAGCAGGAAGGGTTAGCAAGCATAGCACAAGTCATGCACCAGCCATCCAGAGGCTCCCAGGCTTCTCGCTGCTCTGTCTTCTCTACCCACTCACCAGGACTGGCTAGCAGAGGTGCCATGTCCTGCAGACATGCAGTGCATTGGAATCATAGAATAGTTTGGGTAGGAAAGTGTAGAGGGATTTTTAAAAGACCGAGGACATATGTTACCATTGTCCGGGTTGGACAACCCAGGCCTGTTAGTTGAAGCTGCAGAGCAACTTTAAATTGTCCTTGGAACAAGCAGTGTGAGAAAGAAAACAAGCTATGCGCAAACAAGAAGCCAGGTGCAGAGCAAGCCCTGGGAACCACGGAATCAGCACACTCTCATCGGCACACTCTGATCAGGCACATGCAGCATGCTCACCAATCAGTGACACGGACGCCCGCGTGACCAGAAACTTTTATCCAATCACCTGTGTGTAGAGTCAGGTGAGTGGTTGGTTAAAGTTATAAATATGACCTGTTTGTTTAATAAAGTGAGCACGGCATGTAGCCATATTGGTGTGATTGTCGTGACTTGGCCGACTCTCCACGGGGGACCCTCTTCGGGAAAGGAAATTTTAAGGTTATCTAGTCCACCCCCTTTGCAATGAACATCTTCAAATAGATTAGGTTGCTGAGAGCCCCATAAAACCTGACCTTGAATGTTGCCAGGGATAGGGCATCAACCACCTCTCTGGGCAGCCTGTGCCAGGGTTTCAGCACTGGCCACCGTCCTGCATCCCACCAAGGAGCGCAGAAAGGCACTGTCTGTCTGATGCTTCCCATAGCCCTCCCTAGAGCAGTGAAGCTCTGTCCCAGCCTGTTGTAACATGCAATATAGAATTCAGCTCTCCTCTTACTAGAGGATTGCATCAGGTCAGTCACCATATTTCATAGCCCTTAACCATCCAAGTGAGTCATTTGATCAAGCAGTTGTACAGATCTTTTAAATATCCCTTTTTAAAGCTGGCATGAAGTAGAGTATAGTCTCATCGACTTTTTTTTCCCAGACTTCTTTTACTATTGACTTTATTTACAATTTTACATTTAAAACATGCATACATTTTGTCAAAAATAAATATTGTGATTTCCATGAAACCATACTAGTAGTCAGTGTCATTTGTGTCTGTCCTGGAGTGACACTTAATATCATTAGAAAAATATGTATGCTTGTTAGTAAATGTTCATTTCTTCACTTCCCTTTTACTATTTTGAATGCGTTTAACTAATTATATATTATATGATTTGCGGGGCAGTTGATTTGTTTTGCTCTGTTAAACTCAAAAAGTTTATGGTTTCATAAAGAATTTCAGTTCATTACAATCTGATGTTTTGTTCTCCACTTTCCCTTCCTTTCAACAAAATCCAGTGACATTTTTTGACTTGTCAAAAATTCTCCATCAAAAGTACTACTTTACTGTATATAGTTAGTTAATATGTGGCTATATTTCTATTTTGGAAAGAGTATTTCAGAGGAATACAAACACATGCACACATTTAAGGTGAATATTGTTTCCTGCCTCCAACAGTTGAAGTCTGCATTTACAGTATTGTAATTATTATTATTATTTAACCTGTACTGCCAAAGATTTTAGGTCAAACATCCTAGAGACAAAGAGATGTGTTTTTCCAAAGAGTTTATGAGCTAAGTATTGGTGGAGAGATGACAGGAGGCTGCACTGAACAGATGGCAGCTATGAGACAATAAATAACAAGGGGAAACATCTGTGACTGTTCCGATACTGCACACTACATAGAGGGGAATGAAGGAGTCATTCGTAAGAGGTCATGAAGGTCATGCGTAAGAGACCATAGAAATTACTGTTTTGAGAAACCTTGAGGGATGCTCATTGGCCTTTTTCAGGCAGATGCCTAAGCTTTGAGTCAATTGAAAACCATTTAGTATTGGTTATTATGTCATTTCACCCACTGAGGGACATACTGTATCAACACTGGCTTGGTTCCATAGTTTCAGGGGTACCTTGCTCCAAGGCAGTTTGCAATACAGAAAAGCTTGCAGAAGAGGGCACAGATACAGTCTGAGGTTAAGCCTTAAATGGATTCATATATTAAGCATGCACATTCTCTGACATTAAGGTCATCTGGCATGGAGCAACAACTTTCCATACTATTAAACTCTCAGACTCCACAGCAGGCTTACCACACACAAACTGCTGTTGGAAGTGGTCCCTGGACTATGCTAGGTTCTGCACCATGCTCAGCAGCTGGTTACAAAAGTGACAATCTGCCATGGTCTGAAACCAAACTGGGGATCATTTTAACAATTTAACAATATGTGCTTAGGCGCCTGCCTAAATTTTAATTTCAAATTACTAGTACAGACACAGGTTACATAGCCATATTTTTAGGTGTACCAAGCCCATGAAATCTCCATGTTCTGAGTATCTCCACAACCAGCCTCTATATGCCATATTTTGAAAAATATTTGGCACTAGGTTTGTCTCTTCAAAAAGAATGAGAAGTGCTAGATTCAAGATTTGTTTTGTAAATGATGGTTGTGACTTTATTCAGCCCCTTCCAACCATGACAGAGATTCCTCAGCTGTTTCTTCCATTAGTTTCTCCACAACCTCAAAAATCAAGGCTAACCTCTCCACCTTGAGCTCCATCCAGACAAACTCACTCTTTTTCATTTTTATTTCACTTGGTCTGTTGCATCACTCTCAGCAATGTAAAAGATGGTCTTGGTTGCTTTTAACAAACTAAAGACACTGCATCTATTGCCTTCTTCATAAATTTCCCATTAATTCAATGTTCATACTGAGAAGAATGAGCAATATTTTTAATGATGAAGTTTTGCAAAGTCACTCAGCTTTCTGAATAAGAAGCTGACAGCTCCTGCAAACTGACTTTGCCTCCACTGCTGACTAATTACAGATGCCTCTTTAGCTAGGACATTGAATGAAAAGGCTTGAACACTTAAGGTATTCAGTCAGTGTAAGTGAGCAGCTCTTCTGAAGGCAATAGAAAACCTTAGAGTTGATTCACATCTGTCTCCAGAAAAGAATTACACATTATCACATGATGATGAATATACCTCAGTCACACAGAGGAAGGTGAGGTTTCTGTCCCTGAAAACTTACAAAAGCCATAACCCAAAGCAAAACACAATTTAAGGAAGACAGAATAAACAGACTATTAGCAATGGGAAGGATAGACAGTAACAGTAAAGGAGAATACAGTATGAGTGAATGTATGAAAATCAAGTGAACCTGGGATGCCTTACACCATTCTCCACACTGGATGTGTCTTAATGCCTTCTAGAAGGGGATTAAGAGGAGGTATAATGGCAAAAAGGAACAAGAAAAGCTCCAGAGATTTGATTCAAGTGCACACACCATAGGAGTTTGATGGAGGCTATTAAGAGAAGATGGGTGATACTAAGAGCTATAGAAATTGATAATTTGCTTCATCCTGTGGATGATGCAATTTAGTTGGCCTAGAAAATAAGGGAAGAGAATTCACAGAGAAATGTGAATATGCAAGACAGTTTGGGAACACAATGAAAAGAAAAAATAGGAAAACATGGCACAGAACGGAAAATTTAACTGGAAGAAACAACACAAAAACTCACTTAAGTCAGTGGGAAACTGATCTGCACTATGCATCAGGTTTCTGAGAATCTGACTATAGGTGACTATGGAATAAGTTGCCCCTTCACTGAAGCTTCTTTGGATACTTAGGAGAACAAATCTCTCTGTGGTGTCTGCTGGCTCCCTGTATTACGTATGCTTCAGAAACTGAGAGCAGCTGGTTTCAACTGAAAAGTTGGGGGAAAGGTAGGATGCTCAGCTCTGTGATTTGGAAGGGTAGTAGCAAACCCCTCATTTATATGCCTCATAACTAACACAAAAGATGGTATGATAGCTCCCTGCTGAATAATTTAAATGGTACTTCAAATATATAGTTTCCTCTGGGACAGCAGCTACCAGTTTGCAACCAGTACATGCAAATCATTTGCTGCTGGCTTTTTTCCTCCCACTGTTCTCAGACCAGATGTTAGTGAAAAATGTAAGAACCTGTTTCTGCTCTCCTGTTTAGTTAACGTGTTCACCAACTACTCCGAAGTCTTTATCTAGCAAAACTGGATGAGATCCAAGTTATCAGAGAATACAGCAGGGATGTCTTTAAGGAGGCAGTTGTTCAAAGGAGGTCTTTGAAGAGTTCTTCGACCTGTGTGGAGTTGATTACCATGATGGGGATTAAAGATGAGAAGAAAAATAGATGAAACCACAAAGCCTAGGAGAATATGCTATACCTGCCAACAATAAACTTCAGAAAGACTTAAGTTATAGAAGCTATAAAATATTGCTGTGGTAAAACTTCTGAGCCAGGATAGACCTCCAGGGACTGCCGAGATATTTGAGAGCAGTCAGTACCATATCAGTTCTTTCACCTGACAGAGACTTTTCAATACACTTGCCACTGAGTGATAAAAATCCTTACAGGGAATCACAGTGATTCAAATAGACAAGAGAAGAAAAGACACACTAAGACACAAAAGGACCTTCACATTTCATAGCCAAAGAGGTCTGAGTGGCTTGCAGACTGCCCACCTTGTGTCAGATTTTGTAAGTTAAGAACAGGTTTGAAGAACACTGTTAAAAGCCTTTGGTATACTATGGACGTAAATCAGTATCAATAATTTCACTGATACACAAGTATCTGTGCTGATCCTCAGCCTGATATTGAAGCAGACTGTCTTCCATGGACAGCACCTTCCAGATACCATATAAAGTGCAGCCCCAGATATATTTGTTTGTTGCCATGTGTTTCACCGGCAGTGTTGCGTTGATGCTGAGCACTAAACCTCAGGCTCTGCCTTACAAAGCTGCTGTTGGGCCCATGGTCACCTGTGGGTGTCACTTAGGGAACAGAGGCTAACAGAGCTGAATCCTACAGGAGGAATTCCCCTTGTTTCATCCATCACAGCTCTCTGGGCTGCAGCTGGTCCGTTCCCCTGGGGTGGGTGTGAGCAGGAGCAGGAGCACCAGCACCGCTGGGAAGGCATCTGGAGGCAGATGCTCTTACCCAACCACCCCTCAGCTGTGCTGATCAAACAGCAGGGTGATGACAAGTCTTCTTGACACATTTTTTCCTGAAAAAAAATGACAAAATGCTAGAGTAATATAAAATGCTTTTTGCCATTTTGGAGCTATATGTATTCTTTTCATCTTGTAAAGCAGGGCAGGCACAATGTGACTGATTTCTCACTGGAAAATATATACTCTATACATCCTCAATAATCTTAGAGACACACACGTATAATCACACAACAGACACTGTGTTAAAACTCCAGAATTTCATCTGTCCCCATCTATCATGCAGCCTGTATCTGAAGAAAAGCTAGGGTGAAAAATAAAAAGAAAAATATTTTTTTCTCTACATCATTGTGTCACCAGAGGAAAAGAGAGACCATGCTCTTGATGGTATTACTGGTAATACCCACTGCATGTATATTCAATCATGACCCTCCTTTGGTGTCTTTCAGTTACTGTTTTCCTAAACTTACAAGCCAGAATACTTACTTTCATTGTAGAGAAAGCCAGGAAAATTAGCTTAAATTAAATGTACAGCTTTCATCTGGCCATATTTACCTAAAAGAAGTACTAAACATGTGCAAGTGCATAACAGTTCATGGTGAGGATGAGCAGGCTATTGGCACTTAGTGGAGTACTTGCATATGACTTATCTTAGAGTTGTATTCTCTGTAATAAAAGTGGGCCAGAGAGAGAGAGGAGTTTGCTGGGATGGCTTTGGCTATGTACATTAATCAGCAGTAATAGAAAGAGGTAAATAGCAGTTCAATATCTGGCTAAGTTCCAATGGTGAGACACATTTGATGGCAGGCCAGGCTTCCAAGGGAACTGGTAAAAGTCTTTACATTTAAGTCACCTATATTTAGACAAGATAAAGCACTATGTCTTGTCCTACTAAGAACTGTCCCAGCTTAATAGATCATTTCTCTCTGCAGCTTTCACATTTCTACAGGGGGCTGCTGTGATGCCGACTGCAAAACAATGCCTGAATTTTAAAGAAGTACAAGTATTATTTACCTAGAAATAAAATGCATTTATCTTTAAAAAATGATAACTTGAAAGGGATAAGGATCTACTTCGTTCTGATCAATTAATAGTATTTTTGCAGGATATTATTTGATTGGGTTTCTGAGTTTAAGCACTTGCAATGACTTAGATAACACGACTAACATCTGTAATGGGTTTCCCTGTTCTTATAGGAGGAAAAACTCTCAGTGGATTCTTGTTTTGGTATACTTCTGATTACTTCATCTTAAATGAAGTTTTACAATACAGAAGAATGTACATTTTATACTGCAGTCAAGCAAATACCTGTTTCCTGCTGAGGCCAAAGCAGAATCCCAGGAAAGAGGACTAAAACATATTCAGGTATGTTCTTTAGGCTCTCAGACACCATTATTCAGAAACTTCCTGACACAGAAGTTTTTCTGTGAATTCAGTGATCCTCAATCACACCTCTTTCATGAATTTGTTCTGGAAACCTTTCTTTTGGGCCTGTAAGCTTTTGCATCCACAGCATCCAGGCTAAATTGCATGAGACCTTCCTGAGAAATGTGGAGAAACACAGATGGTTTTCCGTTTCTTCTCTGGTGGTTGAAAAGGTATTTTATAAATTCCATAAAAGTTCACAGACTTTCTCTGGATATTATCTGTAGAAAAAGCATTTGGACTGCTAGGGCTTGATTTCATTAGCTAAAGGTGGGCTTTTCTTGCCTCTTGAGTGACCCAAAGGCATTTGCAGGACCCCCAGAGAGCTGGCAGATATAGCACAATGAAGATGCCCCAGTCTTTCTGTAGCAGCAGCTAGAAACCCTGCAGGATACCTTGGGACATCCCCACAGCATGAGGACTCCTTGGGCAGGTAGCTGTTCCTGAGAATACAGGAGACAAACACCATCCCACCATAATGCACCAGTTGTGAAATACTTGCACAGGATGATTCCTGACCCACGGCAATGTCCAAACAGCACCAGGACACTGCTTCTGAGTAGTTGGGTTTGCCCTGAAGAAATACAAAGCCAGGTAACACCCTCAGTACTCTGAGATATGTTAGATACATACATTTTACAGATAGGTTCATATATATACACCTCGCTCTGTGACTTTGGGCTGCATACTCTTCTCCAACACAACATTAGAAGATTGCCCTCTAAAGGAATCATGATAGAAAAATCTGTAATTCCCCACTCTGAAGACAGCAAGCTATTCCACGTTTCTTACAGTACCTCCTTGGATGAATGTTGAGTGCTGTGCGTGACACAGCAAAGTAGCATGGGACCAGTGCAGCCAACAAAATTATTACTGGCATATTTTCATCACTAGACTATGTCAGAGATGTTTATGTTCTGTTGCCTTGCAAATGTAAAAACAAGTTCAAGAGAATTGTGGCAGCTAATCTGGGATATGATAGAAGTTCAGCTTCTACAGGCCATCAGGAAGAAGCATGAGTAACCTTTGAGTCTGCAGTGGAAATGAGTGCTACAGAGTCTAGAAGAAGCAATGCATTGAGCAAGATCATATTTTTTTTAAAAAAAAGGCCATCCCCAACAGAAAAAAATGTTTAAAGCAGTTACTCATTTACTTGAATGGATCTTTAACTTTTAAGAAGGACATTCTATTCCACATCGGCTCTGGGTCACTCTGCAGGTTTTCTCCAGTTACATTTGTTTTACCTTAGCTCTGGTTTTCTCATCTGAGCATAGAAATTACAAAATGAAGCATCGTGTAATTTAAGCTTGAGGGATATTTCTGGAATATTCTCTAAACCGTATTTTCAAGGGTTTTTTCAAATTCAGTTATAACATAAAACCGGGAAATTCATTGAATTGATCACTTTTCTCAGAGGTCAATAGTCTAAAAAAGGTCACCTCCCAAGTCATTATGACAAGGATGCTCTCCAGTATTACCCCCACCCCCACCCCTTCCCGAAATCCCATAAACACATACACAACACAAACACAAAACTATCATGACACAGCAAGAAGATATATTTTTTTTTTTACAAAATACAAATTAAGCTGGAATAATCAGGTTTAATCAACTCTTGATGACTTAAGAACCATTTCAATTAGGAAACTTTGTGAAAAAAGAAAGGATTTAAAAATTATTGTTGAGCTGTAAATTGGTGTCTTGAAAGCTTCCCATGGCTGTACCATATTCAGTGACTCTTTTCCTCTGATTAAACATAGTCCTAGAGTGCATTGTTTCTGCTATCTGACATACGAATTTAAGAACATAAATAATTTTTGCAGATCATACATAAAAATTACAAACATGTCAGGTTATCTATACATAAAATTAATACATCAACTGGCTCTGTAACCTCTTGGCAAAAAATATTAATTTTGATTATTAAAATGCATGCTTTGCATGTTTTCCTTATTTCCAGTTCAAGTTTTATGTAGTCAACACTGAAGAATTGTTTTCGTGTTCCCTTGAAGGTAGCTTTGATGGAAAATTAAAACAAAACAAAACAAAACAAAACCAAAACTAAAACCCTAACACATCAGAATTTAAAGGTTTTGGGGAAAAAAAAACCCTCTTTTTGTTTTCTTTTCTTCCTTTTTTTTTGTTGTTTGTTTGTTTTGTGGTTGTTTTTATTTATTTTTTTTTAAATCTGTGCTGACTGATGTTTGCCATGGAATCAGCAAAATCTGTCTTCATATTTACCAGGGCTTTGTCTGGACAGTCTTTCTTTATAGCAGTAACATTCCCCATATTCCTACATGACCTGCCAGGACTTAAAGCAACAGTAATTGCCTCCTGCTTTGTGCAGAACTGATACTCAGTGACCCTCTTTGTGAACTGGACCATATCAGCTAAACCTGTGGAGTAGAAATGTCACCCAGCAAAAAAAAAAAAAAAAGCAGCAAAATGATGAATTTTCTGCCAGTTTAGCACTTGAAATCTTCCAGCACATGGAGTAGGGCTGGGCTGCGGCAGTTTTTAATTTGATTGCCTCCAACTGTCTAAGAAATACAGCCTTGGGCCCTAAGTAATTCTGTGCTTGGCTAATGTGTTTAAATATTAAAGAAAATGAAGAAATTATAAAGTGGCTGTGTGTTTTTTTTACAAATAATGATGTCTTCTAATTGGGCTTGTTAGAAATTTGGCGGCTTAAAATATGGTTAAATGACAATTCGAAATGCAAGAGAATGGTGGAAGCTTATTATGAAAAACTTCTTCCATCCTTGATGTTACATATCTTAGATTTTTATGCCATTGTTCAGGAGGAAAGCATTGCTTTTACTACTTACCATCCCTATTGTTTCACACTACTTTTCAACTATCAAATCTGTAATATAGTTGAGTTTATAATGGATCTTCTGGTGCCGTAGATGCATTTTCAGCTTCATACACTGAAGGCAGAAAGAAATTATAAAGCTGAAGTTGTCCAAAATGCGTTTATCTTTATATAGCTTTTGATCAAATTGTGAATGGGGGCATTTAAATAACTCAAGCTTTAATAAAATCTTTCTCTTAGATATTTGGAGAAACCTTTAACAGGTTGGGTGGAGTCAACTGCAATGAGCAGGATAACATAAAATTCATGGAAAGTGCTACCATTTCCAGAAAGACAGGTGCACTCCTACACCAAATAAGACAAGGCACCCATCATCCCATGGTGTTGTCTCTGAGCACAAGATATTTTGCTAAGCACTAAAAGAAAGGGGTTATATAGAAACTTTGTTTGTTCCTGCTTAAAAATGTCTGTAGGAGCCTCCTACTTACACCAACTAACAGTTTTGTGTGTGTTTTGTAGTGGGGTTTTTTAAGTGACATTAATATATTTCTGTATTACTTGGTGGCATCTGTAGTATTATTAAAAAATATGAGACACTAAATTACATGAGGCTTGGATTTAAATTTTATAATCTGATTTGATATAATTTTATGAAACATTTGCATTTTATTACAAAAAACTAGATTTGTTATAGAAAAATCTGCTTCAATTATCTTTTTCTGCCTATTTCTCACCATATCTCAGGTGTTGGGGCTCTTGCTGTATTGAATGATTATACTGAACTCTGAAGCAAGTGGAAAAATACTGAAGAGATAAGACGAGGTTACGGCCAGAACAGTGGGATGAAGAAAAAGGAGCAAATTGCAGATGTTGGCACAAAACCAAGGCCAACGGGACGTGATAAGAGGAGCTGGGAAACCGCAGAAAAGAGCCTACGTGCCAGAACAAGCAGAAACAGAAATCTTCCCAGTAAACAATTGTTAACCAATCATATTATTATACGCTTGTAAAATAGCCAATCACATTATTGCACGCTTATAGAATGCCTTATAAAAGTCTACCTGGTTTGTACAATAAACGGATCAGATCTTGAACTCTGTGAGTATTTGAATCTGACTCCCGCTCGCCCAAAATGCCCGCAGCACTCATGCATCCTAGTTAAAAAGAATAAAAAGAAAAAAAAGAAGGAAAAGCAAAGCTATGCATTTGTTGACACACAACTTCTACAAGTCCTACCAGTTGATGGAGGTGAATAACTTAGACAAAAGCACACATGCACACCCATATCCATGAACACCTCATGTCAGACCTGTCCTCAGCACATATAACCAAAAGCTGAAGAACAAATCAGACCTCATGTGAGAAGGTTTAGCTTCCAGTCTGCTAAATCAGGTGCCCAAAGTGCATTTCTAAATTCTTTAATCACAGTGTAAGCAGTGCTGGGAGACGAACAATGGGATTTAAAGGCCAGCACTGATAAATTATTGAGCTATTCAGCAGAAAGCAGTGTTAGAGGGAAGTGTATCAGATCCTGCTTATTTCATGATTTAGTGGCCTGCTTAAAACTCTGAGTTAAACACCTGTCTTAGGCTGGCATCTTCTGTATTGAAGCACCTAAAAGTGTTTAGTCTTTCTTGAAATCTACTGAGAAAATCAGACTAGGACAGTAAGTGGTGATGACTCTGAATTCAGGATTCAGGGGTTGTGAGGCAGAGTTCATCCATCCATAGGTTCAAATTTCTGCATCTGAGATGGCTCCCAATGTTTGTTTTCTTAGAAGCCTGGGAATAAACCCCATTAAGAGAACTATGAAAGTGATTAAAATGTAGCATACGCCAAGGGAGCAGGGCAGGGATTTTGGTGCATGAATTTTGATTTCTAAATTCCAGGTTAGAAGCAGAATTTTGTTACCCTCCATTTCATACGTCTTGATTTTGTGTGTGTGGTTTCTACCATATAGTTTCTGTCAAAGTTTCAAAACACATTATTGGGATTTAGCATCCTCCTAAAGACACCCCCATAAACAATTAGATCTGCAAATGAAGATCAGGAGTACTTTGCAAGGATGCTGCTGCCTGCTATAAATATGTGCTTCATTTTTATCAGGTCTGTGCTGCAATTAAGGGACTGACCAGTACTAGCAGTTACATAAAACCATTATCTCACTTGAGCAGTAAAAATAATGTTACCAAGGTGATTATTTTTTTTTGTGATATTCTAAACATATGGTGAGACAAAACACTGTAATACAAAGGCTTAAATCTTGCTGGGCACAAAGGCTACACTTCAACTCTCAGCTGAGAAACTGGGACTTTCATTACTATGATAATTTCAGGTAAAAGGGCCAAAAATTTTTGCTTTTTTCTATGGATTTAAAATGAGAATTCTTGCACAGCCTGGAATATCTTAGCAGAGCAGCAGGTTTCTATGAAGATATTGTTAGGTAACATATTTGCATTACTGTATGTTTCAGTTTAAAATAAAAATAAAAATCCAAGTTATGTTGGATTGAGATCAAATCATCCAGGCAAGCTTCCAGAGAGTGGGTTGTTTCCCAAATGACAATAATTTCATTAGAATACTTCCTGCAGCTCAGCCAACATGCTAAACCAAGCACTTGGTAGTAGATGATGTTGGCTAAATATTTTGTGCTCCTATAGTAGTGGTTTGATAAATGGTTTAATACTGTTTTCACTCAACTAAATAGGTGGTTTGCTATTGACCTCAGTATGAAAGGAATTAAGGTGCTTTAGGCAACCACCCTTTTGAAAGCTCTCCTTTGACTGTATGTGTTTTGAGGTTAGTGTCTGTTTGTCACCTGTCTCTGAAGTGACAGAGATTGGCCACAAGTGGACACTGGGCAGGGGTGACGCAGCTTTGGAGTACAAAAATTGGTTATAGGGACCACAGGTTTCATTTCTGGGGCACGGAAAATATGGTATATATTAAGGAAATTAGGCACAGGAAATCTATTAAGTGAGGAAAATCCACCGTGATCTTGGCATGTTTTCATACCTGGATGCAAAGTGAGGCAGTGTTGTATGGATGTGTTTCATCTGAGCTTTGTGACTGTAAAGGTCAGAAAGCAGTGCAAAGTCTCCTGCATAGAAAAAGCCACCATTTTCTTCTCTATTACATCCTAAAACCTTTATTGCAAGTTCACCTTTTTCTAAATTTATTTCAATTTTTTTCTACTTATTTTTCCTCTTCTGAGTAAAATATGAGTGAATATTGAGCAGGAGCATCAGGACTTCACTGTTATCAATGACATTATTAACATTATTTCCTTAACATCTTCATGTGGTTGTAATTATTTCTTTATCTGCCTTTTTTATGGGATTGTTGGTAGTGATAAAATATTATTTACAAATCATGTCTCCAGACCCATCAGATGGCTAAAGAACAGTTTCCCTATGGGATTTTACATGATGGGGTTCAGTTGGGCACCTGTATCTGTCAGTCTGTCTGTCTGTCCACTGCTGTTATGGGAAGCACATAAATGTGAAAATATGCAAGAAAATCTTGGGAGGAAAAGAAATGGTTTTCAGCATATATTTTTTTCATGGAAAACAGTCTTTCACAAATGATCTATGTGGATTTATAATCCTTAGCTGCTAAATATCCACTGCTAAATCTGCCCTCCCATATTGTCATATCTGGGAGCAGGAAGGCAAAATACTAATGATCGTAAATCATAGATGCTACACCACGAGCAATGCAATAAATCTTTTCTAAATAGTTTTATCATTTTGCTCCATGAAGCAGTTTTGCACATTTTCTGATAAATTATTATAGAAAATTGGCATCCATTTGAAAATTCTGAGTGTGAATACAATTTATTAGAGCAAAACATCATAGTAATTAACAATAAATTGAAAAATGCAGAGAAAATTCAGCTTTCTCATCACCTTATCCAAGCAGACTATGATGGGATAATCCCAAACCACCCTAATATATATTTTATTCTCTTCATTGCTGATACAAATAATTATATGGAATCAGATCTCTTAAGACATTCAAATTTCAGCTTCATTTTGTTTGGTCCAAAATTTTCAATAATCTTGATCAAATGCAGGCAAGAGATTTAAGTCTGAGACATCAGATAATAAAGCTGAGTCAAATATTAGTTCTGCACAATCCTGGCTCACTTTTCACCACCTTTGGGAATGCTTTAAACTATTACTACCCAGTGATTTCAGCAGCATTGCTTAGACTGCTCAGCTAGCATATTCCCAACACTGGATTCCTAGGATTGTGGAGAATGTGCAGAAGTTCCTGTTTTACATTTTATTTTCAGGAGGGCAGTCCAGCTTCATTCATACAGAATGAGTTTATATTCTGAGTGTGTCTGGTCATAATCCATGATAGTTATTTTTTTCCCTATCGGCAAACTCAGGCTTCAAAGGACAGGAAGGAGATGCAATCACACTTCCCATGAAGGATTGTCATGGTGGTGGCAGGAATATCAAAATCTTTCTTGATTTCCTAACGTCTTGGGTTTTTTTTCCATCGTCCTATTTTGCTTTTTTTCATTCAAGCTAACAAAACCAGTCAAAAGCAAGCAAATTGCCATCAAGAGAAATAAATGTTAATTTTAAAATATGTTAATAAGACATGTCTTTGTCTGTAACAGAAATTGAGGTGAGCTGGGAAATATTCATGGGCACCGGAATATGACCTTGTATGTTACTAATCTGACAGAATATTTACCAGCTTGTTCCAATCAGCACTTTCCCTATATAGTTCTTGGACATCATTTGGTAGTGAGAATAGTTAAGGGGCTTTTAATTGTGAATAATTAACATGCAGCCTCCCTGCTTTTAAAGTTTGATTCATTTCCTGGCATAGGCATGGGGTATTTGGTTCCTGTTGACCTCCACCTCCTAGAACGTTCCCATTGCACACTCAATTTACTGGTATTGAATTGACCTCAAATCCCTATATTCTGCACCCTTCTTGACTTCAGTCCTTCACACCAATTTACAAAGCAAAACAAAACAAAACATCTATCCATGAGGGAGGATCAGAGCTAAGGAGTTTTGCTGTCTCATAGTTTTACTTTCTGGCATTATTTGGTGTTGGCAATTAATTTCTTAATTTCTTCCATTCCAAAAATGGATATATGAATTAAATTTTTTCCTTGAACACAGGGTTATTTTTAGGGTTGTTCCTCACGTGCAGTTTCTGGTGTTGATGAAAAGCAAAGCTCATATCGTAGCCTGAAATTCAGCTGGAATACTGGCAGGATTTCTGGCTTCTCCCTGCTCACCTCTTCTGATGAACCTTCTTAAAGCCTCATGTATTTAAGGTGCCCACTCATCTGTCAAATATGGTTAAATTTTTTCAAATTGATTTATAAGTTATTAGAGCAGAAGTTAAACCAACAAGCATACAGACACCTGTGCAGTCATGCAGAGCTGTACCACACAAGCCTAGTTTTTCTCAGGAAATCCAGCCAATGACAACTCCTCTTACTATTTTTATTATCTAGCTGATTTGGAGTCTTTTATTCCAAGATGATAACACTAAGGATTTCATGAACTGTTTCAAAAAAATTCCGTGTGTTACTGGTGAATTACGAGCTCCTCTTTCAGCCTATGGTACATAAAGCAAAAATTAGAAAAAAAAAGAAAAAGAAGAAAAAGAAGAAGAAAAAGGAAAAAGAAAAAGAAAAAGAAAAAGAAAAAGAAAAAGAAAAAAAAAGAGAAAAAAAGAAAAAAGAAAGAGAAAAAGAATCGTTGAAAATACCTTGCCCTGTCATATATTTTCCTTTGGATGTCCACAGTGGAATCTCACAAGCATCTTCAACTTCTGGTCCTGGATAGCATCAGTTATGAAGTTTAATTAGATAGAGTACAGTGTAGTGAACAAATAATTTTACTGTCATATTGTTGACATCCTATCACAGCTCTGTACAGAGATTTGTCATGCTTTGGTACTGCAGTGTTAATATGAGTTATTTCAGCTTTTTGGAATTGCATCTGTTTTTCTGGTGCCCATTAAACTGTGGTCAAATCGTGTGTAAAGATGCCAAAATCAGATGATACACTTAATGTTTCAGTTTGAGATTAAAATTTCCACTGTCTTGAGCTCATACACAAAAAAACAGCAGTAGAAAATTAATAATAGCAATCTCTATCATCACTTGTATATATATATATATAGTATAGCTCTGGAAACCCAATGATTATAGAGTATTTTATAAATATTAATTAATCACATATCACTTCAACAATGGTGTGGAGCAAGTATGAATTATTAACCTAAAGTGTACATGTGGGTGAACAGGCACTTTAATTTCTCGTCCCCCATAGCAATATATACTTGTGTTCCAGTATATTCTTAATTATCTGAAAAGCTTCAAACTACTACATGTGTATTCTCTCTCTCTTTTTGTTTTTTTAGGGTGGTTTTTTTGTTTTTTGTTTGTTTGTTTTACATTAAGAACCCTGCCCAATAGTTCTTTATGTAAGGAAAGAATATCCATGTTTGCAACAAGATGTCTGTGCTGATTATTCCTAGAGAGCTGCCGCACCACATGAGAAAGAAAATCCCTTTCTGTCATTTCTGCCGTTCAGTAACTGGTTTACCATATCTTGCAGTTGTACATACAAGTCCTGTTTCTTCAGCCATTCAGTTATATATTTCTGATGGAGTTTAACTGGGACGGTGTTTACGCATCCCTGTCTGTGGGCTAATTATGTAAAACAGAAATTTCTCTGTGAAATACTTGTAATAGACACCTTTTTTTTTTTAAAGTAGGGAGGAAATAAATCATAGAGAGGGAAATGAAAGCAAATAATAAAATTAAAAGGTAAAGGTTAACACAGCTCTTATTCAGCTGTATATGGAAAATAAAATTTAGCATTGTTACTAGGATGGTTATCGGGCATTTTAATTTTTGGGAGAGCTAGAAGGGTCTAGGTTTAAAAGGCTGAGAAACGCTGCTCCAGACACTGTGACTTTAGCTTCTGACCTACTTCTGTCTAGGTGAGTAACTTGGAAAATATACATTTACATCTTATTACTTCCATTTTCCTATCATTTTTCAGGGGAAAGTTGGTTATTTTCTTTATTAAAAGGATTAAATCTATCCACTGAAAGGAAACTACTTTTTGTTAATTGATTTACCGGTAGTTTATCTTTACCAATTTCAGTCCCATGCCTATGTAATATCCCTGTCAGAGGGAGCTTGGACCACATCCTTGGAGGTCACTTTTTTATGGTATTAGATCAATGGTGTTCAAAACAGCACCTTTGTGGAGACTTTCAATGCTGATGGAAATAGTTCATGTTTCTGATATCAAACAAGAAGAAATAGGCTGAATGAGAGGAAAAGCTGGGAAGGGCTGGAAGAAGTTGTATTTGTGCTGAGTAAGGATCCTGGTCAGGTATGTCCCACCTGGGGGCTGCACAGAGCATCTCCAAATATCTTTTGCCTCACCAAGTGCCATTTTTAATCCCAGAAAGAAATGTATGCTCATTCATAGGATACTCAGTGAGTCTGGTGAATGTGCAGAGATGTTTTTCACACATGCTGTGCATGTGTCCCAGATTCCTGCATATCTGGCAGCCTTATTGAATATATTTTTCCTCCCAGGGAAAAAAACTATCCAAATAGCAGAATCTCCATTTATGTCCAGTCAGGATTTTCAGATAGAGAAATAAATAGCCCAGGAACATAGTCCTGTTGCCAAAAAATTCCCATCCCTGCTCCCTATGTGCTCCTCCTCTTCCAGGGATCCTAAAAACCTCTGGAGCCTATCAGTCAACACGGCTGTTCAGGAAAGCATGCTCACATGCTCCTACCTCCTTTGTCTTAGATTTTGCACAGACTGGATAAACAAATGCCCCGTTTTTCAATTTTTACTTGAATATATTACAAAAAGGACAGTCTTAGAAAGAAGAGTGCAATGAATCGTGCTCTGTCTTTTATCTCAGATGTGAATGGGCTCAGATGTTCTGGGACTGATCATTAATATGTCCTGGACAAATGAACCAGAGGCACCAAACTGTGTACAAAACCCAAGTAGATCTGCTCAAACCACCCAGTAATACCAGCTACCAGTGGGTTTTAACCATTGAAATGCTCCACAAAATCCTGACCAAGACACCTTGGGGGACTTGTTACAATAACTGATATTTTTGGCTGACCTCCATCTGTTCTTTTAAACTTGAAATGTGAGACTTTCCTTCAGCCTTGCTTACTAGAAGTTGATGTCACTGACATACAATGGTGACTTTTTCTACGGATGGATCAAAAACCTTCTGACATAATGCTATACTTATTTGCTTTCTTCTAGATAGCATCTATCCAAAGCCCTAATATGTCCCCATTTTGTCTTTTGCTGCTACTGGGTCAAATTTGAGCAATTTTCAAACCCTGATGGGATGGCCAAAATGAAGAGCACTACCTGTTTGATTATGTGTTCTTTGGCACACATACTGTGCCAGCATTAAACAATTCTAGGTAATATGCACTATAGACTTGACAGATATTGTATCTCAGCATGTGGCTGTCTGTGGTTTTGATGGTTTTCAAACAATGGTCTGTGAGCCAGATTGCATTAATAGCCTTGTGGTGTTGAACAGCAGTAATGAGGATGTCAGTTGAGAGTTTTAATTGAGCTTTCTTTAGTCATTTAAAGGATTTATGTATGTATCTGGTCATTTGTCAACCTCATGTTACATGAGAAGAGTGACCCATATTTTCCTATCAATGGGATATACTGGCATGTTCAAACAGGAGTGGAAGGGGAACGTAGCACAGTCCCAGCTATTCTCTCTTTAAAGTTATTGTTGCAAACAAAATAAGAAATAACATAGATTCACTTATGGATAAGGGAATAGCTGTAACTAAAATGACTTGGTTCCCATCTACAATTATCTAAATTTCATGTACTCCGTGCTCCGCTGCTGCTGCTGCAGTAACTATAACACAATAAGGCTCCGGCTCCCCATGTAGCATCTAATCATATATACCACAAGCCATGCTGATGCATATTTACAAGTGCAGTAAGTGCAAGAAGCACTTTCCCTTTGGAAAGGATGTTTGTTTAGAGGTTTTTATTTATTCAGTCAAATAAGATGTTGCTGAGTGCAAGATACTCCATATAGTCACAAGCCAAAGATGTGTTCGTTACAGGTTTCATACTGTCTCACACCTGCAGCTGGTAAAACTGAGCCAGAGACCAGCGACCAGAAAAGTGCCGGATCAAAAAGTGGAGAAACAGTGATAAGGAGAGGGATAAAGGAAATTAATTACTTGTCTTTAACCACTTGATTCTCTGAACACACTATAGCACTGAACAGGTTTCAGTCAACCACTTTTTGGTTAGCCACAGGGAAAGAAAATCTCCCAGAATATTTTTTTTTTTTTTTTTTGCTTTTAGAGGTAATTTTAAAGCAGGTTAATTGTTTATCCTCTATACAGTTTCCACAGTCCGATATAATGTCGTTCTCTTACATAGACCAGAAAGGGTGCGAGGACATGGTCTATATTCCCCATCGGGAAAGTTTTTGAGGCTCAGATTTCAGGATGACACTTGAGAGTTTGCATATCCCATAGGGAACGAGCTCTGCTCCATGACTTTAGATCCTCTTGGGTGGATGGTGGCTTATCTCTGAAACTTTTGTGACTCTGATACCTGGGATTTCACCATGATCAAGTAAAAGGTGTGTGGAGAGTTACAGTAAAAACCCATGAGAGAGAAATGTAAGAGAACACCAAAAAGTACCAATGGCACATAAAATATTATCTTTATTTTCCTTTCTTTCTCTTCAGGGGAAGAAGCAGGGAAGGGAGGTTTTCTGATAAAGAAAAGCTGTATTTTGAAATGTCTTTGAAGATCATCCAGAACAGGTAATCTCTAAAAAAGTTTATTATTTTCTTCTCATTCTAAGATAAATAAATAAATCCACATTTCCCAATATGATCTAGTTATCACCAACTTCTGATGCAAAACTGAAGCACAGAGAGATTATATTTCTAGCTCAATGTCAAGGAGAGAATTTCTTTCTTATCAGACACTCTCTCAGAAAAAGATTGTAAAGACCTTCACTGTGTCCAGGAGAATACATCAGACTGATGGCTTTGTCCTTGTTTGTCTCTCTTTCTTAATATAAAAAATGTGGTCAGTCTGGCATGCAGATCTTTAAAATGCCTCCAGTATATTTCTCCACCTGCAGGTATTACGTGGTTGGGAGGCTGAGGTTATATTTATCACTATTTCTGGAAACTTGCATTATTCACTTTAAATATTTTAGGAATGATCTCACTGGAGTCTGAATATCATAGTGAAGTGACTTTCTCCTTAAATATTAATGAAAAATAAAGCTGAAGGAAAAAATGCTGCATAAAAATCATATTTTCCCTCCGTCGCAACAGATTTCAAGAGCTGGTGAGATGTGACTGGGGCTAAATAGGAGAAGTCACATCCAGTGATGTTAATAAAATTGCAAACACAAAAATTTGAATGATTCTTAGTATCTATAATCACCATATCTACAGATACAGAATTACAAGCAGTTCTCAAACATGCACAACCTTTGCCAATATATACAAGCACTGTTTCAGGGTTATCGTCAGGACGAATCTTGAAATGACAGATATTCTGTGTAGTGTCTAAACAAATGTCCTGAGCTCTGATTGCATTGCCTTCGCAGATGAACCCTTGTTGCTCCCGCACGATACAAGATTCCAAACTACAGTTTGCCATTTCTCATCCACCTTTTGGTCCCATACTTTATGCTCGAAAGGATAGAGCATGGTTCCATTGTGGTTCAATCCTAAGGCAATATTGGGGTAGATTACACGGGATATCGTCAATACAAAAGCAGTGGCAATGTTCGTGGTGGGGTTATAAGTAAAGTTTACCAAATTCCACCAGAATTGGAGTTTCCTCTCAAAGTCGGTGGCACTGTCCCAGACTACTTTCCAAATTTCAGTGGGGAAAGTGCCTCCTCCACCTTCTCTAATAATCGAGGCAGCCACTGATTGTATCCATAAGTGGGCCTGGATACAACTAAGAGCCAAAGGAAGGTTATTTTGGATTATACCAAGTGCATCTACAGTCAGTTTGTGATCTTCCACATTCACCTTTTCCCATTTTGGTAACACATCTGCTAACTGCCACTGGTTAGTTCCCAGAGCCAATAGGGAAGATTGCAAAGGCTGTTGCAATCCTGCCAGATCATTAGCTGTAGGTGCCAATTTGTTCATTAATATCTCTGAGTCAATGCCATTCAGAACCCCCAATCCTGTTCCCAAAACACCAGTTAGGTCTCTCCGAGTCCGTTTCTCAGAAGGTGTCCATTTCCGCAGCCAGGTTTTCCATTCCTCTTAAGAGGGTTTTAGGAAAGGAGAGCAGGCTGACTGAATATCTGAAACATTAACTTGCATCAACAACTCAAATCGTTTAAGAGACCATTCTGGATTAAACATTTGTTGCTGACCTGTATTACTGATTATGTATGGTCCAATTTCAGAAATTTTTGGATTGGGTGTGGCTAATTTTGGATCAAATGTTAATGGGGTTGTTATAACTGTTATGGTGGGAGGAACAGTAGTTAGCATGATTGTTATTTTAATCTTACAATTCAGAGCTGTTCTTGGGGATTCCTGTCCTAGGCATATTATAAAGACAGGCTCAGTTAAGATAAAATTGTGCCAACATTCCCGTGAATTAAAGCATGTGGTCACATTTAGAAGGGTAAATTCTTTACCTACCTTTCTGACATTAATCAGGGTGTTTCCTGAAATTTTGGTGTTATCCCCTGCATTATATATTTGGCACCCTACTTTTATCTTATCTCCTAATCTCCCCCACAACTGAGCAACTTTGTCCACATCATCCCGACCCCACTGATTCCTTTGGTACACTGCATTTTCAGAAAAAATCACCGTAGCTAGTTCCGTCTTTGAATCTACACTTCCCATTATTCCAGTGTGTTTTTTCTGGGCATGATTCCAAGGCCAGTTATCAGGCTCTTGGTTATAGGCAAGAGAGAGGATACAAAAAAGCACAAATGGTCCAAGCCCACTGTTGATCATTCTAAGAGTCTAATCGTCCCTCCCCGCATACACACATATAAAATCTGTTTTGATCAAAAATGTCTTTGTTTGAGTCAGGGTTTTAATAGTCCAGTTTCCATGGCCTCCCGGAAGGTATCCCTCGGAGTTCTCCTGTACAAATAAAACAACAGAGCTTGCCTCCCTGAAGCAAAAAGAGTTAAAACGATGGGATTATCCAGCGGGTATTTATCTTATGTTCCTTTCCCAGGGCATCAGAGGCTTCCCAAGCACATGCATTCAGTGGGGTTTTCAGTACCAGTGGTACGTTTCCCACAGTAGGAAGTGCCACCAGAACGGGCTGTCCTGGGAAGTGAGCTGGGTTTTTTGAGTCATTTGGTCCCTTTAATGAGGGAATCAAGGAAGGAGCCGTTGGGCAAAAATTGGTTATTTTGGGGCATCCGTTTACCCCACATCTATCATTTACACCTTTAACAGCTTCCCACAAGCGGACATCCCAATTTCCCTCATGAGGTTTCAAAAGTTGTTTTAAGAGACCATTGGTCCTTTCTACAATTCCATTAGCTTGCGGATAATACGGGGTATGAAACACCCATTTAATCCCTTCGCTTTGTGCCCATTCCTGTACAATTCTGGCAGTAAAGTGGGAACCATTATCAGATTGTATTTCTTGTGGCTTTGGAAAAAATTCAAACCATTCACGCAGCGCTTTCACAGTGTTCTCCCCCATAGCCCTCTTAAAGGTTTCTGCTTGGACTAGTCCTGATGTTATTTCCACTCCCACCAGCACAAAATGTTTTCCTCCTGATCTCTTAAAGGGGCCAATATAATCCACCTGCCAGGCATCCCACAAGCGTTTATCCTCCTTCAAATGCAAAAGGTCATCCTCTAAAGGGTGCCTTTCAAGTCGTCTTGGACATTGTTTGCAGGCTGATATACAGGTTTTACACATTTCTCTGGTGACGGGCCTGCCTCGGGCAAGGGCTTCAGGGTACAGATCTTTAGCTCCTGTGTGTTTGCGTTTTACATGCAACCATTCTAACAGGTGTTCCCAGTCTTCTGAAGTCTGGCCCTCCCGTACAGGAGCTAGCCTTGCTAACTCATCAGCCCAGTTATTCCATTCTCCCGCTGACCCCCCATCTATCTGATGGGAAGCTACCCAACCTACAGCAAAGTTCCCTCAGCTAGCAATACTTAAGATGTCTTGCCATTTTTCTTTTTGCCACACTGGAATCCTATTAATCTGCCATTCATTTTGCTCCCAGAAAGGAAGCCATTCGGTACATCCCTTAAACACAGCATAAGAATCAGTATAAATGTAAACAGGAGAAGTAGTTTGTGCTTCATGTTGAAAAACGCTCCATACTGCAATTAATTCACCAACTTGTGTACTACCCTCTCCCTCCGTTATAATTTGCACATCGGAAGAGGTATGGAGCGCTACTGCTCAGTATGTCTACACTTTTACTTCTCTTTTGGTAGAAGCATCAGTAAACCAAGCACTAACTGACTGTTCACAGGGAAAAGGAGGGGCCACCTGGATGACTGAGGCAGGTTTATCTTGGCCCTCGTCCAGGCTCTCTACTTGTATAGCTAGGTTTTTTAAAGCTCCTTCAGATACAGAGAAAGTGTTACAATAGTGTTCAATCTGAACATACCACTTTCGTACTGAGGCTTTCTGGGCCACCCTGTCAGGGGGAGGGGTCCCAGTAGTGACTGGTTTTATAACTTTAAATGAGCCTTTCAATATAACGGGCTGTTGTCATACGATTTTTTCTACTTCTATGAGAGCCAAGCTAACCACGAACAAACTTTTCTCCCAAACAGTGTATCTTCTCTCAGCATCCCTAAAGCCACGGGAGTAAAATCCCACAGGCCAGGTTGGACCCTCAGGGCCCCGCTGCCATATGTGAACTGGCAGTCCTGATAAAGCAAACCCCCCCCTATACCTGGAAAGTTTCTGTAGGGTGGATAGTGCCAAGAGCTTGGTGTGCTGTTGCTTCAAAAATTAACAATTGCATAGCCTCTTCCTGAGAAGCAGTCCATTCCCATTTGACACCTTTTCTTAGCAAATCATAAAGAGGTCTGGCAATGATAGAAAAGTCCGGGATGTGTTTTCTCCAGAACACCAATAATCCTAAAACATGTTGCAGATCCTTTTTCAACTCAGGCATTTTGATCTGTTCTAAGGAAGCAAGGGTATCTAGTGGGATGCATGTCATTCCCTCTTTCCACCAGATTCCTAGGAATTTCACTTCTTGCGAAGGCTTTTGGACCTTTTCTGGAGGGATCTGCAAACCCAAATTTTCCAAATGTGAAATTATGTTCTGTTGGGTTGCTCCCCCATCCTCTATTTCATCTCCCCCCGTTAGGAATATCATCAATATACTGATAAACAGCTATGCCTTCGGGTTTTGGTATTTTTTCCAGCTCCTGGGCTAAAGCATGATGAACTAGCATGAGAGAGTGTTTATACCCTTGGGGAAGGTGGGTGAAAGTAAATCGTTGTCCTTTCCATGTGAAAGCAAAACATTCTCTATCTTCTAGTCGCAAAGGAATAATAAAAAACATGTCTTAACATCTATTGTTGCCATGATTGGATGGGCTTTTTCCTGGATTACTGTTATCAACTCAGCCAGTTTAGGGACTGCGGCAGGATCGGTGTCAGCATTCAGCCTCCGAAAATCTATTGTGAGCCGCCACTTCCCATTAGGTTTTCTTACTGGCCACGCTGGAGAATTAAAAGTGGAATGGGCATTGTTATAAATTTCGAGTCAAGTTTTAGTTTTATATGATTTAATAAAAGGCAAGTAAACAGCGCTGGGTGCGCGAGGAGTCCAGGTTCCTCTAACACGCACCCGTGTTACATCGGGGCGGCTGTTTTTTTTATGTTCCTAAGCTAGTACATATTCATCACTACTTCTAAGAAAGGCAGGGTTATTACAATTAATTTCCGGAATTCGACCCCTTCCACTACTGCATGCCTATTAGTTCTCGGTGGTCCCTCTGGGGGTCGTTTGGGCTGAAGGCTCGCAGTCTTCCTCCCAGGCTTTGTCCTCCAGTCACCCTTCAGTTTCCTTTTCTTCCTTATTTGGTAATCTCTTGGCTGGATGTCAGAGACTTGTGTAGCCTCCCGTGCAATAGTTAACAGTCATTTTGAAACTCCTTTGTTCTCCTGTCCCCTAGATCCAGGTCCCAATTTTTACCTTTTAAACACTCTATTGAAACATATTGCTGGACCATTGACACAAATTGCTGGACCATTTCTTACAACAAAATTACAAGGTCGTACACTCCCAATTACAATGATTGGTTATAAATTAGCATATAATTGTAATACTTGATGTGTCATCCTTTTCTGTTACTAAGATTGCGCAGGGGAAGGGTCTTCACCTGGGCAAGGGTCTTCTTGACCTGTGGGTGTGATTTTTAGTATTATAATGAAGGTAGTTCACTTCAGGACACCTTAAAAGTAAATTTTGTTGCCAAGTTGGACGGCAAGCCTTGCCAAGCTGTCCAATAACTCATCCTATACACTATAGAACCTAGGTGCTCTGGTTATGGTCTAGAGAGTAAAGACTAAGGGTATTATAGTCTATAGCATAGGGACTTCAAGTAACAGTCTCGGATAACAAGCAGCACAGCGATTCATCAGTCAATGGTTAATAAGTGCTAACATAATTATATCATGAAGGTTAACTCCTTAGAATCAAAATGTTCTTACAAACTAACTGTTACATAAACACAAAATATAGAAAGATTCAGTAAGATCTTAAGATAATCTGCAACACCAGGATTTGCTGGGCAGAAATTTATCACTGGAAGAGTCCTTAAAGGGTAAAGAATGGATTGATATAAACCTTTATGAATAAAAAATGGTATTCCTGCAAAATGCATAGGGTTCTAATATAGAGCACAGTTGTAAAAATGGTTAAAAGAATTTTCTGTGAGTCAGTGGGGAGAGGTGTTTGCATTAATTATGATGTTTCTTAAAATTTTTATATAGCTTGAGAAACTTTTAGGTGGCATAGTCTTTTGGAAACTTCTCTGGGATATTCTAAATTTGCAAAGACAGGCACTGGGGCTTATCACAGGTATCATCACATGTATAATACATTAAAGCTTTCTTGTTAAGGATTCTTCATAGTATACTTCAAAATTCTTTTTCTGAGGTGATTTAAGAGTATTACAATATGAAGTCAGACTCCAAGTTCTGTAAGTGTTCATGCTAAGCCTTTTCTACTGCTACTGAACATCAGTACACCTTATTTGAATGTAACTCCAGAAAATTATTTGTGCTTTTAAAATTGCAGCCAGATTGTTCAATGCAGGAATGATTTCCTGCATGTATTTAGAGCAATTGCTACATGTGGATTTGACTTGTCTCCTTGCCTGACACTAAAGAATGAATTATCATGGCGTAACTTTCACTAAAATCCCCAGGATCAGTTGACTGTCCCTACCCTTCCAGAAATTGCCTGTGCAATTCATGTGGGTGTATCTAACCTGACTATAAACCACTAACTCTAGGTAGTGATACCAGAAAAAGGGATGTAGCACAGCTTATTTGGCACTAAACCCCATAATTCATCAGCTGGGGGGATTTCTGGCAATTGACCTGGTGAGTTATGTGCTAGCATATCTCCTATGTTACCTTTCCCCAAGCTATTTTAAATTTAAATACATTCTAGCTTTACAAACTGCATTTGATGCAATAGCTCTAGCAGAGCTCAAAATGCAAAAGCATCTGAAGTGTTTTTCCCTCCTGTCATGAGACAAATGCTGGGGAGATTATTTTGGTGACTAAGGAGAAATTAAGCATGTATGGAAGCTGATGGTTTTCAGGAAAAAAATTAAACATGTTTGAATTACTCCTAATATGAAAGAACATAAACCAGTATTCACAAGTAATATATGAACTTAGTGATTCAAAAGGTCTGTTTTCCCAGAACAGAGTTATAAGGAATATGTTAAAAGGAATATTGATTGGAGCAATAAAATAAGCAAATAAACCTGAATGAAATTTTGAGAAACCTGAATGAAATGTAGAGGTTTCTTCATGATAGTTTAGTTGTGTATTTCTCCATAACCACTGAGCGAAACAGCTATGCTTGCCAGCTCAGTAGCAGAAAAATGAAGCGATTAGAAGATGTATAACAGAGAAACATCATAATCTAGGAGAGCATCATGAACTGGATCATAATTCAGAGTACAACTAATAGGCATCATCTGGATCTACGCAGTGCTTGAGCACAGCACTGGTTTTCCCCTTAATGAAGTAGTGAAACAGCCCCACTAGATTTGCACACAATAAATCCCACACTTGAGTATCCAAAAAGAGATATCTATAGTGACAGATAACTTCAGGTACACCACAACTTAAGTTCACTATTTGTTGCAGGGGTTTGCTAGCCTGACTCAGTGTCCCAATCTAGTGTTTTCAGGGAAACCAAGAATTTACTGGAAGAAAGAATTCAGGCTCATCAGTAGCCAATTAAAACCTGTTTTTTCCCTCCCAGCAGGGATACAAACATCTGTGTTATCCACGTAGAGGACGGAATCATCTGTTCACATTTTCTGGCACACATTAGTGGGGTATCCATAAAGATCTCTTAATAAGACATTTCAAATCACAGGGAAATGCCTCCCAACAAAAGGAAATATTTATTAATTTAAACTTCCACACTTACCCATTACCTCTTCAGACCCACTGCTGCATTCTTCATCTAAACTGCATGAAATCATGAATGAAATAGTATTCCATTTAGTTTAATGGTTAACAGAACCTGAATTGCTACATGTAGTGCATCAGCTTACTTCTGAAAGACCCAGTAATTTTTAATAGAGCTCAGAACTGTTCAGTGTATAACCTTAGTGAATAGGTCAGCCTTATTTCCATTATCAGCAAAAATATTCCAGAAAGCTGTTCCATAATATTCATTCTTCTATAATTTCGTCTTTTACAAAAAGAACCCTAAAAATCAAACTCCCAAAGCTCCATATTCTCTGGTTTTATTACTAAATATTACTTCTGCTAGCAAGAAAACCTTAGTGTTATTTCACTTTTTATCCTCACTTCCTTTGAAAGAATAGCAGCCTTTATCACCATTCGCCCAGTTATCTTATAAGCAAATTCGTCTTTTTCTGAGATGCCTCTTTTGATAGAACACCTTCCTTAAATACTGCACTTTCCTTAAATACACCGCTATTAAGGATACTTTTAAAAAAGATATTAAAGAAAGTTTCCTCTGTATGCTTTATCATCCTCACATTTCAAATGAAAGTAAGAGAAAACAAGATCAGTGATAGCACAGAAATCACATAAATACTTGAATGTATCATTTTTATTGCAACCAATTAGAAAAAATGGTGTTGAATTAGAACATCGCTGTACAAAGTGCTGTAGCAACAGCTTAGCAAGATTTCTCCCCACCAAGTCTGTGTAACAGAGATGCATATAGCAACTGCATTAATATCCATGTTCTTTGTTTGTTGAAACCCATCAGGAAATATAATGGAATTCCAGAAAACTGGGCTTTTCAAGGTCAAATTATTTTTTTTTAGATTTTTTTCTAAATTTTAAGTGACCAGGATTTTAGAACTGGGACAGATTCACCTCTGCAGTATTCCATGTCTTAAAAAACATCATTAAGACATACATAAACATATGTGTTCCAGAACATTTCTTGCTCTTCTTATTCCGAATACATTTCTACACTTTTCTATCAAGGCTTCCTCAACACAGTTAGCCTTACTGGCTCTGTGTCCACCACCAGCACAGAAAATCCAGAAGTAACACTAAGTTATTCTCAAGTAGGCTTTCTTTGCTGCAAGCTAAAGCCGATTGTTCTGGTTGTAATGTTTTGGTGATGCAGTTACACTGCTTCTGGGATCGAACCTTGCTGTCTTCATATGGGTTTTCACTCTTGTTTGGCCGTTTCTTCAAGCATGCGGTTTTACCACTGACTTCAGATTGCTGTCGGTTGCCCACACTTAAGGGACCTAGGACCAGTCGAGATATCCTCAGGTATCCAAAACATCCAGGCGGCACTAGCAGACCTCACACAGGACCTGAGGGAGATTGTGCACATCTGGAGCAACAGCTGGAGAGCAGATAGCACTGCCTGGGCTATCACAGGTTGTAGAAGACATCTACGTAAGGGCTGCTGAATAAAGTTCTAACATTTACACTTCAGGCATGGCTTGTACTTTCTGTTACTGGTGTAGGCAGGTATTCCAGGAAACAGTAACCAGAGGACCAATCCTACTGCCATTTTTTCTTTGGGTATTCTACCCTGTTAAACAGGGGTGGTAAGACTTCAACCTTTAAATCCTGTAAAAGACCAATGAAAGAAACTCTACCATTTCTCTCTTCTGTTGCTGAAAGAGTATTTATTCTTTGCTTCAGTTCTTCCCTCTGAAATAGCCATTCACCTCCTTTTGACACAAATGGGCTTAGTTCCAAGGTTGATATCTGACATCTTCAAAATTATTTAAGATGCCCCAGGGCTTACTTGTTCATTTCTTGACTGTCAGCTGCAGACCACCAGAAGATGACCTATGGATCTGTACTTTCTCTATTATTTCTACTGCTGTCTCTTCAGAATTTTATTGCCACATGGAATAAAGGCTCTAAAGCCTCCTAAACCAAAATACTTAAGCATAGCTTCATCCAGCTTAGCTTGAGTCATTCCACTTAAAATTAAAAAGTTTTGTGGATGGGCTTACCCACCTCTATTTCACAACTAAATCCCTAACATATAGATCTCAATGAGATTCCCAAAGAGTATGAACCCAGAACTGAGTACCAGATCCCATAAAGTGTTTGGTAAAAACAAGATAATTGGCTTTAAATATTTAAAAATACAGTAGTGAGAGAGGGAACAATGTGCACTATGTCCAAGGTAGAACAGCTAAGAAATAAGGTTTCAGCCACATAGAGGAAGCATAAGGAAAGTAATTTTAACAAGAAAGGAATCACTGGAGCTACACAGAGGTTACTGAATAAGATTCCTGCACTGGAAGTCTTTAAAATGTCTGGTAGATATCCTTGTTAAGGCAGGAAGGTGGACAAAAAGATTTTTTTTGTCTCTGCCACCTTTTAAAGTCAGTATTGAATTATACTGTAATTCATTAATTGCTCCTCTGGGAGAAATAGGTTTATACCTTGAGTGAGGTATATTGGCATCTAAATGAACTTTCACAGTTTGGCCTTCAGAATTCACCTCAGAAGCCCGAGAAACATTTAGATCCAGATATTATGAGCTCATCAGATGAAACACTTTTTAAACAGTTAAGAACTATACTGATACCTGACTCCCTTGATAGAAATTCCGTGATATTACTTGGAGAACAGGAAAAAAAATATAAATCTATAGGTCACCACTAACAAAACAAAACTTTTATCTTTCCTTGATTCTCCTTATCTGCATCTGACCTTGAGTGTCTCTTATACCTGACAAAGAATGAATATTTTTCATCTACATCTTAATTCTTATTTTTCACACTCATGATTGGAGCAGGGGAGCTATAATAAACATGAACATTTAATCCATAGCCTCATATGGACCGAACAGGAAAATGCAGACTAGATAATAAATACAATTCTTTCTCCTGTCACATCTTTAATTAGAGCTTTACTACATGATGCAAATTACTTTGTTCCTGTGATATTACTCAAGATCTTTAAATGTTCTACAAAAGTATTGATTGTTTTGAATGTCAGATCTTGTGCTTGGCAGCTTTCTCTGTGAAACAAACGGATTACACTTGGAATTCTAATTAAGCTGTGTTTCTCAAATGGAAAGCAGACAAAAAGCAGTATAAGTATACAATTATTGGACTACGATTACCAACCTTCATATGGTCAAAACGACCACAATTTTTTGTAGTACCAAACAGCACGTGATTTGCTTTGAATGAAAGCTTTTACAAAGATGAATATCTGTATCCTCACTATATAATTTGATTCTCTTGAAAAAGATTGGTTAAATAGTTCAAATGATGCATTATTTTTATTTTTGTTTAAATAAGTAGGTGACTTAGCAGTGAGAAGCATTAACCTTTAGAAAAAATCAATTGTCTTCTCATCTCATTTAGTTAAGAAAAACACACACATGCGAGAAAACCTCTACAGAAACCTGATAGAATTAGTCAGCAGTGAGCACAACAGTCACTCTAAAGCAGGGATCCTCAAACTTTTTAAACAGGGGGCCGGCACGTGGATGAAGTGTCAGGAAGTCATCTGAGGCTGCTTGGTTTCCCCCCTCAACCCCCGGTGGGGGCGGGGCGGGGGGTTTCTGTAAATACCAGGGGCGGATTGAGGACCCTGGGGGGCCGGATACAGCCCGCGGGCCATAGTTTGAGGACCCCTGCTCTAAACTATGCTTCCAGCATCCATGTGATGCAGCAGATGGGCTATGGCAAGGAGAGTTTAGAGAGTGGAGCTGAATAAGAAAAGAATGTCACTGAGAAGCTGAAGGGAAAGACCTCTAGCTGTTTGCCATGACCAGTGAGTAGCTGATACTCAGCACTTATTCCTCACTGTATTTTGAGCTACAGTTTTTTTGTGTCACTTCTTTTGAGTACATTGGCTTTGGAGATTGTATGAGATGTACCCGTTCGAAAGTTCCATCTCACATTCATCAATGAGATATATGCTACTCTAACTTCACTTTCAACTCTTTCATTATCTAAAGACATAAGCTTCATATTTACATTCAGGTCTATTGTTGCTACTGATTTGCTTTTTTTTGTGTGTGTGTGATTTTTAAACTTTTCCTCACATCCACCAAAACTACCATCATCCTTTCACTGGTCTTAAAAGTGATATGACCCAGACAAAGAAAGCAAACAGTCTTTACCAAGACATGGCTAGTTCAAAATTGCTTCCTACAGCAAATTGACAAGAAACATAAGTAACCAAATAGTCTAGTAGCCTCTATTAGTAAACATATAAGGGGTTTTCAAGTTTATTTGGTTTCTAGAGTTGACATAATGTTTCCATATGTTGGAAGAGATCTTAAAATTAATGCTCCAGGAATTAAAACAATAACTATTAAATCCTCCAATTACTTATATGCCACTGACTCTGAATTATGGCAGGTTTTCCTCACACACACACAGAAATAGGCACACTGAGCTAAGGGACAATCTCTGTCTTTGCAACATCTGCCACATAAGGAATTCAATCACAAAAAAAACCCCTTTGACCTCTTAGTAAGCCATTTCAGATATTCAGCCAAATATTACCTGTTGTGAGTTCATTATATTCTCCATAGTTACTGTTAATTAAAATTATTTGAAACATCAGTGTCCTGACCTGTTGATAACACTCGCTATGCAAGAAAGGATATTGCATTGTAAAAGAGTGAGAGCGAACCTAAAGATATGTCAGAGAAAACAGAGTAACTCCAGCAATGAAACTTCAAGTATCACTCCACAAAGGAAAAACGTGGAGCTTCAGTTTTCAGTAAAGGTAGCAGGCCTCACTACTGCATGAACGGAGTAAGAAATTCCTCTGTGATAAGGAAATTGTCTTCAATTCCCTTTTTTGGGTGTTTAGAAAATTTATTAGCCATAAAATGAATATTCCTTGCAAAACATTAGTATACCTCAGACATTAATATATTTTCATTTTTTTTCTGTTTTAAAGCCATTTCTAAGCACTATTTTTCCCTTCAACAGCTTTTTCACTACCTAGCTTTTTAACTTACTATTAAAATTTCACCATAAGGCTAGTGGAATACCTACCCAGACTAGAACACTTAGGCCATCTTTTTAAAATATTTGCTTGCCTCCGATTTCTGTAAGTTCTGTAATTAGACTAAATCATGTTGACTATTATAGAACTCAAAGGCACAGCAATGAGCACCAGGCCCATGAAAAGAAGCAGGAGCCATGTAGGGATCCAGAAGAGTATAGGACATGCTATAGTAACCTCAGAGTACACAACTGTAGTGCAAGATCCACTATACTGCTCCCACTTTTATCTCAGAGCATATCCTATAGAAAAACTTGTAATTTGGAAAATAATTATTCTCTGTTTATGAAAAACCTATTGTTCTGACCTTTTTGCTTTGAAGTCAGTACTTGCTCCAGGGTGATTCAATGCTATGCTTTGTCTTTGATGTACAATCTTAAAAGCACCATTACAAGCATTTACTGGAAGGGAATATCTTGTTACCATGGCTACTACTTGAAATTGTGATATAGCTGGATTTCATCACCATGACACTAATTTTCTCCAGTGCAGCAATGGAGGGACTAGATCATAACTGTGTTCGGTACAGCAAGGTTGCATTTCCTTCTTTTCACCTAAAGTTTGTGTAGGTGAAACCAATGGCTGTAAGGGCAAATCTGTAAGCCAAAGAAAACTGCCAGCCATTGGTTTATTTGGGATGGGGAAGAAATAGTGTTTTGGGCTTTGTCTGTTACTAGGAAAAAAAGAAATGCAGAATCCTATAGGAAGTCAGCTGTCACACTTACCATATCTCCACTGTTTTGAGATAATGGCAGCCAAATTAAGTGCTTTCCCGGTGACTGCTTGGCCTTACTCCAGTGTTCACTGAGCTTTCTTAGCTGAATGCAGCACAGTGAGCTGTGGTGTGAAGAACGTTTCTGAGACCCTTTGGCCACATCTTTATCACAGACAGACAAAGGCAAAGAGAGGGAAGCATCTGTACAACTTTGATACCCCCAGTAGTTCACATACAGCCAACTTAGAGCAAATCGTGTGATGAAGTTGCCATTGTGTTTGGAAATAATCACTATTTTCAGGTTCATCATGACCCAATTTAGCTCAGTTGTCCCTATACCTGCCATACAGATGTGAGCTGAGACAGCTGTGGTGGCTCAGATATGAGACAGATCTATGGAGAAATGTACAGCAAATGAGTGCAAGACTAGTTTTCAGCTGGGCTGAAGAGAAAGGAACTCTTTTATACCAGTACCTGTCTTCGTACCTCTTCAAGCTACAAGCTAAACCTTTAGAAATTAACTGAAAAAGAAACTTTCTACAGCCTTCTAGCTGAGGGATTTAAGTGGAGGGTTACTAGTGGCCAAAAATATCTGTATTAGGATAGGATGGAGTGTGTTTGGGAACATTTATTTTCCAGCATTGACTACTGAAAGGAGCTTAAACAACTACTTAGTTGGATAACTTATGGTAAACCTAACAGAGATGATCCTATCCTCAGTGACTTGGTTTCATCTAACTTTTAAAAAAGTATTTTATTTTAAGTTAATATGCTTCTATGAAATAACAAATTTCTGCAGGAAAAAAGTAAAATAAAGGACCAACTTAATCTGCTATACTTTTTTGCATCATTATTACCTCTGGGTAATCACAGTTATTTCCTATTCACCCCAATTTTGCTGGAATTCATGAGTGAAAAAGTCCCCAGTGAACTCCCAACATACTCCCTAATCTTTAGCTTTCAGCTGCCAGATGCTGTAACAAAGTAAAGATAATTGTGTCTGAGAAGTTGCTAAGTATGTATTTACATAAATCTGCTGCTATTAGGGAACTTTGGTCCACTGCATTCTTCATGCATGGATTCTACAGTGATTGATGTGCAACTGGCTTTTTGTCTGGAGTTTGGTTCAAATCCATTTCTAATTAGAATAGCCTGATTTGAATTGACTGTTTTAATCACCTTTTCTTTCGGCTTTTAATATATATATTCCCTATTTTGGTCACTCAACAATGGGAAATTCCTCCCATCCCCAGCTCATCCTTGTCAAAGTTGGAAGTGATATTCAGGTATACAGTCAAATGATTTTTGTTGCAGGAATTAATGATCTCAGTTCAATATAAGGTTACATGTACATCTTCTAGTCAAATTTGAACCCATAAAAGTTAAGTTCAGTTAAAAACATTAATTTGTAAAACTGTTGTGTTGTTGAGTTTGAAGAGCAATTCTTGTGAGTTCTATCTCTAAGGCAGGCTGGGTTTTCTCTTCTGCTTCCAACATTTAGATGTAGATTTACCAAGCAGAGATTTACCAACATCTCAAAAGTAACTTTAAATCTAAACATGCCCATCCAATTCCACTTTAAGTGCCACCTATTTTTCCTGCAGAAATGACTAAACAGAAAAATGCCTCTTGGTTTTTAACTTTAGTTAAACTATGATACACAGCTATCATTACCCGCAGAAAAAGAGAAGTATTGATTTTAATTTGTCTCATAAGGAAGTCCTACAGAAGATTTTTAAATAAGTTCTTCCCTTCCCCCACATGGTAGCTGTTCAGATTTCTCCTGTCTTTCCTCTCTCTCATTCCTGGAATAGGGCTTTCAGATTTAAGTAGTCACTATTCAACAAATATATGCCATAAAGAGCCTAATGTAATTGAATCTCAGTTCTGCTATTTAACTATATCTGTTGACAATTAATTTGATATATGTAATGCTACAAATACCTTTTTAATGAAAAATGTTAAAGATATTTTATTATTCTTGATCTTGTTGCAAAAATTTTGCACCCTTCTAAATAAATGATGCCAAAATTTAATGTACTATTCACCTTGCTTGTAATTTGTATGTATATGTGGTAGCAGAGATTATAATTGAAAGTGTCTACTTTACCTGAACATTTTCAAGTTTTGGTTGCTAAAGTGACTTCTGAAAAGAAAATATATTTTTTTGAGTTAGGAAGATTTTTCCGTTAAGGTTCTTTTCCAAAATGTCAAAAAATGACTTTTATTGAAAACAAAGTAACTTAGTAAAGTGTTTTGATAATCTACCACAATACTTTTCATTTGCTATAGCCTAGAAGGTTAAAGTAAGATGTTATTTTTATGAGAGTTTAGACTTCCAGACATGCTGTAAGATCTTTGTCATATTTTAGCACTTCTCTCTCTCCATTTAAAATTTGGCAGATCAGAATATGACTAGGATGAACAAACATCGATGGAGAGAGAACAGAGGAGGTGCTGATTCCTGGAAATCATTCAATCCTCGAAAGAGTCAGGTTCAGGGTGCTCATTTCCTTAATTAAAAATCTAGTCAATCAATCCCAATGTGTCTCTCAGTCACATTAGAGTGCCAAACCATGTCAGACCAGATTCTTCTCTGTTTTTACAGCTACATAATTGAAATCTGAGTCCACTACCATATGAATGTTAATGTGCCATTCCAGTGGTTATTCATAGTCCCTAAGTTCTTATCTTTTACACAATGGTTCAAGAAATTCAATCGAATAGCAAAAAATAAGTCTTCATTCGAGTTCATCTGGTGAGCAGAGAAGTCTTTTAATTTTACAAAAAAAAAAAAAAGACAAAAAAAGAAAAGCAATCTGTTCTTTCCTCAAAGTGGTGACATAGAGCCAAGCTCTATGGGGTTGCTGACTGGATTTATTGTATGTCACAGAGATCAAAAGTAAGTGTAAAACCTGAATTTCAAACTGAAACAGAATTATATATAACCATCTATGTTCTATCTATGCACACATATATGTATATAAATACATAAGTAAGGATTTTAACATGAAATAAGGAAATTCATTAGTGTGGTGGTAGTGTTTGATTCTGTTTTGTTTCATGTCTTTGCCAGCCTCTGTGTCTATTTCCCTGTAGAAAATTAATGATAGGTCCATCAGAAAGGTTAAAAGGAGTCACCTACTCCACCTCTTTGCAAGTAGGCCAGTTTTAAGTATTTGAAAAGTGCACTTGATCTGCCTAATCACTTCAGCTGAGGCTCAGGGAAGTGTTTTTCTAAACAAGAAACAAAAAGTGGATTGTATATCTCAGCATCTGTGATCTACTACTCCAACAGATGAGGCAGATATTTTTTTTTCACTTTTTTATCACAAGAATTTGTGTCAAATTCCACTTTTGGCACGGCATGATCAACCCCATAATCTAGTCTGGTGGCTCTCACTTCAGTTAATTTTTTCATCTGCCTTTGGAATTATTTAAATTGCTCTCATTGCGTTTGGTTCCTTTTACCACAGGAATTAGGATAGAGAAATCACTCCTGGAGGTGCCTATTTCTG
Source organism: Falco peregrinus (assembly GCF_023634155.1). Taxonomy (NCBI): domain Eukaryota; kingdom Metazoa; phylum Chordata; class Aves; order Falconiformes; family Falconidae; genus Falco; species Falco peregrinus. The sequence continues at coordinate 16,885,800 of NC_073743.1, read as the reverse complement.
TCCTCAGCTGTAGAATGAGCTAAGGCTGCTGGAGAAGTAGACATCTCATTTTGGACACGAGTGTCAGGACCGCTGAATCATAACTGTTGCTTCTGGTGTTGGCCTAAGTTGGTTTAGGGAAGCATCTCCTTGCAATGTTAATTATTATTTGCATAGCAGGCAATAAACAATTCACTCATCTGAAACAATGAATTACACAGGAGGATGCAAAAAACCCCCAAAAGATTGGCAAAAGGCCTGGAATCAGAAGCCAAATAGACAGGGAAGGGGGATAACTAATGACTAGGTGACAGCATTTTTAAAGACAGCAGGTATGAAACCTAGGGAGAAAAACATTAATTGCATTGGAAAATGGATAGGAGTTTAAGACAAGATTCAAACATGATTTAAATGGCAGTGTGCACCTAGAAATACTATTCCTGCTTATTTTAAACATTTCCCTATTTCATTCAAAAGGACTGAACAAATAACATACATCAAACATCTCCAGCTTTTGCCTGAACAAATGACAAGAGCAAATAAATAAAGCAAAATGAATTGGGTAGTTTAATATGAAAACTAAATTCCTTTCTTAACCTGTACTGAATAGTCTTTCATCACCAAGTTTGGGGTGAAAAGAAATACCAGAGAGAGCTGGGGGATGCAATATTTTTTTCACATTTACCATCTAGTAGGTAGTTCTGGAAATTTCGAACAATATTGAAAATGGAACACACTGTGCCTGAAAATTGTCCCAGGAAATTAAATACTGTCTGTTACTGGTCCCACATACATGGATTGACTTCCAAATACTTTATGGGTAAAACTAGGACAAGGCAGAGGTTAGCACTTACTCCCTATTGGTAACATCTGGTATTATATCACAAAGCAATTCATGCAGTATGCATTTTTTTTAATTTTAATTCTTATTTTTTGTTACAGTCTGATTTTTCAGTTGACATGCCTCCTTATTTTTCATGACCTACAATGACTTGGAGGGATAGTAAATGTATATATTCCAAAAGCTCCTTATACATCAATAGAATTATACCCACAGATAATGCCCTCTGCTGGGTCCCAACTAGGCTAATCTGAAAGGTGGGATGCTTGCATTTGGGGATTTACTCTAAATACCCATGGCCAGCTACGTGACTTGTTTGATCAGTAGTGTTGCACTTTGCCTGGACACATCCTGGAGATTCAAGCTACGTCTTTGTTCTTTAATCTTGCCTAAGAGAGCCTGAAGCCCCTGTCTTTCCCTCTGTAAGTTTATGATACGTAGAGTTAAATCTGACCATGTTCCTCTCTTCCTTTCCACATAATACTCTGAGCAATGATATCTGGTTTCCAATGTATCTCAGGCAACCTGATAGCTATTGTTACTAGAATTGCCTGTCACAAAAGTCAAGTGTTTAGAGTAAGATTTATCCCAACAAGCTTTATGCACATAAAAGTTTAGTGTGTAGTCTAATTTCTAATTGGCAAAGAGATGAAAGTACCTCCAAAAGCGATTTATCCCACCTTGCGTGCCTGTCTCCCGATGGGTTGAGTCACCCTTGGGAAGTGTCTATTCCTTTCAATTTCCTTTAACTATGTTGCTGTGGTTGAACATTTACCATGACAGCGCTTACCAGGAGGAAAAGTCTTCTAGAGGAAAATTACCTGCCAGCCAGCAATTGCACCAGGATATAATAGATTGTCATACAGGAAAATGGATCATTTTAGGACAGTGCAATGCATTGCAGGCTCCAAGGGTTAACTGCACACCCTGTACTGATGTTTGTAAGCAAAGTCTATGTTGGCTTTTGGGCTGAGTAAGACTTGAAGGATGAAGCCTATCAAAGAACCTCCAAAATTTTCTGCTGTCAATTAAACTAGAAAGTGTACCAGCTTCTAGACTTCTGCTTTTGGGACTTTTCTGTGATTATCCAGATTAATTTTTAGCTTTACTTCTGTGGAGAATGTAGGAAGTCCCTTTAAAGTGTCTAAAAGAAGGTACATGGAACTTAAGATAAATGTTTACATTATAATGATCTAACACTATAGCACTGCAAAAATGCAGGTGCACATATAAGGGCTACTCTCTTCCAAAGTTAATTTCTGAAAATGTTAAATGGATAATGCAGGCTTCCTCATTTCAGAAGGAATAAAATGTTCAATGGATGTGTAAAGAGAGTCTGAAATTATAAGGCAATATTAAAAGTCTAGAAGTTAGTTCACAGATAAATAACAATATGGGATATTTCCAGGAAGGGAACTCAACGGTGTTACAGGAGCTCTGAGATACTACTGGCAGTAAGCTGAACAGCTCACCACAGTGGTGCTGTGTACGATGTAGAGTGTAGAAACCTGCAAAGCTACAGTATGAAAATCTGGTTAGTAGACAATTCTCTGTGTGGTGAGCAAAAGTGCCCTCACTTCTCTTGAGCCACGCTATCACTAGTGTGAAGGAAAGTGGGATAAGCAGGATTCACCCCTCCGAGGTCCTATAAGAGGCTCGTCCTGCGTCCTGGCCAATTTGCAGTTTAGGTAACTACAGACTGGCCTGATGAAATATTTCTAAACTTTCTGCCATAAATTTTAAGTAGTTGTCTCTTAAATGCAGCTACACAAAGGATTAGGAAGACAGGGGATACAGCGTGTAAAAAAAATTTAAAAAGCCATAGTTTAAAAAACATCCACATCACTTTATATTTACCAAGTGAGATCTCATTGTACTGTTTCTTGCAGCGATTATAGATTGGATACTTGTATTTCCATGAACCATGGGAGGGAGAATCTCCAGGGAGGAAGAAGCTTTCTGGCAGAACGAAGCCTTGATGTCTCGCAGCACCTCTATTTCTTCACCTGAATGCCCCTTACAGTGGTTCTGTAGATGCATGAGCTTAAAGAGAGATCAATATATCTGTAAATACCCAGGGATATAACTGGTTTTACTCAAAACATAGCTTATAAAGGCATATTCAGTTATCCAAGAATATAGTTTTTAAAAAATTACAGATTGAGGGTTTTATATGCTGACATTTGGGGCCCACAGGGCAATTTTATAGCTGACAGAGATCCCCTAGTCAAAAGATACGGCAAAAACTAGTGACAGGGATAGCATTAGCATTCCCTGCTTCTCCCATCCTTGTAAGAGTCAGTCTAAAGAGAACAATATTGTCTCAACATGGCCAACAGAGACCTGGAGATGGAATGTGGTCCTCATGGACACCAAGACACAAAGACCCTGGGAAAGAGAACTGCATGGTACGAGGAGTACTATGCTGCTCCCTGCAACCTGGGACTGAAAGGAATGATTACAATAAGGCCTCATAACCACTGTCCAGAAGATGGATCACAATTGTGGTCATAACAACGAACCAGAAAACATAAACTTCAGGTGAACTTTCTTCATTATAATACCATTATAATACAAAAAGACACCTCCTAGTCTGAAGCTACCCTCCTCTAAGGCAAACCACGCCTCGGGCACTCCTCTTTGGACATGCGTGGCAACCTTGCTCAAGAAGGCGGAGACTGGCAACAATCCATGGGCCAGAGGAGGAGCAAGGTGTGTTGCTTGGTGCAAAAGATGGCTTCTTAGCAACCAAACTTTGGAGATCTTCCCCACCAAGGATCACGACGATTGGAAGGACCGGTGGGACGCTGCCTGGACCTGGGACCATAAGGACGCCTTGGACCTGTGGTGGTAGCTATAATCCTCTTTTTCTTTTCTTTTTACTTTACTTTTTCCTTCACTTTCTGTCTTTCTACCTATTGCAAGTCTCTTTACGGGCAAACAATAAAATTGTGCTGTTTAATTGAAGCATAACCCCTTGGCGTGGTCATCTTGATTTTTGCACTTCAAGATCATAGTTAACAAACCATCACGAGTCCACTGAGTGGACCGTGACAATCCTCACAGACACAGAGAGATGTTTATGTGGGGCCAGGAAAGAAATATGTTGCAGCCTATGGAAACAATCAACAACCATATATTTCATGTGTATTTTATAACATATGCCGTACAGCATTTGTCCCTTGTATTGTAGTCAGAGCACAAAGTAAAGGAAAAGGGAAATATATTAACTTTCAAGTAGTTATTTTCGTGTAATTGTCTGGTCTCAGTCCAAGGCTCCATCAGATAAAACCCACCAAATTTGCCATTGATCAAAGTCTCTTCAAGAGGCAATGCTTTATTCAACATTGATCTTCCATTGATTTGGTGTTATTTAAAGGTGGCTAAATTTAAGCCAGTATTTTCAGACAGATAATCAAGAACAGAAACAAGTTTATTGGACCTCTTAATAAATTATAGGGAATAGAGGACCTCTGTTAACCAAAGTCAGCTGTATTCTTGTTAAAAACAAGCCCAGAATTGTTGTCAAACGAGACACTAGTAAGATGTTCCAAACACGTTTTGAACAAGGTAGCTCTTTTTCAATGTTGAAACCTTGTTTATATTTTTATTAAGACATTTTCTTTTGCTATCAAGAAACCATGAAAGAAGAAATGGATGTAGTACAATATATACAGAAAAATCATGGAGTTAGACATCTCGTCTCTTTTACTTCCTCCATAAATATAAAACGTCAGATAATATAAACCAATTCATGTGATGTGATGTAGTCAGGTGTTATTAGAGTCAAAGATGTTATCTGACTTAGTAAACAGTTGCAATAATCTGTAGCCTAATACACTGTAAACCATGGTAATAGATAAGAAGAAAGTCAGAAATATGTCTTATAAATAGTCTCTACTGTTTATTTGAGTTTTCAGGGGACAACATGGAAAGCTTTTCCTACCCCATAACAACTCAAGGGGTGATTTACATTTCAATTTGTGCAAATTAAGAAAAATAAATAACTGCTTTAAAAAAAGATAAAGAAGTAAGAGTCTGGAGAAGTCAGTTTCAGAACGGTTTCCATAATATTTCATCCTTTATGATACTAATAAACCAAAAACAAGGGGGAAGAGAATGACAAAGTTTCTTTTCCACCCATTAAATTTGAGGGAAGAGAAACAATAAGTTTAGACTCAGTTTCTAAACCAGATATCCATAGAGACCAATACCGACAGTTGCTGCATATTGGAATTGGGACTTTCTGATTCAGTAGCCTTGTGGAAGCTTCTCCTGACACTGTATTGGCACCCCAGGTATTTATCCTATATATCCAATATACTGACAAATAAGCAAAGGACTAACAATGATTCACCTGACAAAAAAGTGAAGCTGCTAGTGCAGCACACCCTAGCTAATCCTGATTTTTACATCCAAAGCTTTCCACTACCTGTAACCTGAACTGTTTCCATTTATTGATAGATGGAGATCTAGTTTTCTAAGCATTTATAATAATTTGTACAAACCCCACAATTGTACCAGATATAGAAGAAAAGTCTTTAAACACTTAATCATGTGTCTGGTTGTATCAGAGAGAGCCTAGCAATACTAAAAATCTTAGGAATATCTGATAAAAAAAACCCACACCAACAAACCAAAACTAAGCTTCAAATTGCATAAGACCAGACTCAAAGGTTTCTTGCACATTTTTTTAACACTTTGTTTTAATTATACTTCTTTTTCCTCATCTTCATTTAGGTATTCTCCAGTCCATTCAGTAAAACTCTGTATTTATATTTCAGTTCTTCAATGTGTACATCTTGTAGCATGTGATTTCCTGAAATTTAGGCAACTCTCATCAGTGGTTTCTCGCTCTTAATAATTTGAAAATGAACATGTTGAGCAGTTCTAGTACATTTCTCAGCTGTGATCCCTTTTTTATGAGTCCACTTCAACCATCTTTAATATATTTTTAGAAGTTTGTACTCTCTTCTCTTCCTGGTAATTCTTATATCTTTCATATAGCTGAAGTTAGGCTCACAAGATCACTATTTCCTGCATACTCCATTATTCCCTTTGAAGTATGCCTCAAAAGTGCTCAACATAATGTTACTAAGGATACCTATGAGCAAACTAGCAAGAGGTAAATACATTGGAGTATGGTGGACTTATTTGGGGGGGGTGTCACAGGCATGGCTACAGAAAGATAGGGCTACATTTGGATTTAATTCAGTGAAAAGAGAGGCTAAAATTGCAAGCAGATGGATTTTTTTTTTCTTTTATCTGTAAGTCCAAGTTACAGAAAACAGCATTCTCACTACAATTCTCTTCCATGGTACTTCAGAGAATTATTAAGGCTCAGGGATGCAGAACATCTCTGAATATGGTATCTTTCATCCTGTCTTTACCCAAGATAAAAATCACATTCTGCTGAGGCTTTGACACATTCACATCACTTTGTATAATTGTAGAGCCATCACTTTTAATTATCCATTTAATTATGCCTTTTTTTTTTTCTCAAGTAGGGACATATGGCTGTGACCAAAAAAGCCAAAACACCATAGAAAATGCCAGTTAAGACACATTCTGATAGAAAGAGGAAAACCACCATCATTATTTCTATTTAACTTTCCAAATCCAATTTCCAAATCAGAAAATAAAATTAAAAATCAGACAATTCAGTTGAAAATCCACATTGCACCAGAGATCTATGAATAGATCTAGATGCTTCTTCCTTGCTAATTGGCCGGTGATGCTGTTGACCATTCATAAATGTTTGTGGATATTGACCTTAACCTTTTTTGGTGTACATTCTCATGACACCCCATTTGGTCTAGCTTTGGTGAGTGTTGCAGCAGGACTTCTCAATAAGTGTGAATATGTTTGATTATTCATGATACGTTCTTCTGAAGCTGAGCCAAGCAGCAAAGAGAATACTTTCAGTGTCATGTTATGATTTATATATTGTTTCAAAGGTTTGGACTGATAGCTGTTTGTTTTCAGTTACATTTGATTTTGATAATGGTTGTTTAAACCTTCTTGTTGTTAAGCAACAACAAAAGTGATGCCTTAGTGCTACAAAAGTGTCCCAAACCTGTGTGAGGTGCTATGATGCATGCTTTGAGCAACATGCTCTGGAAAGACCCAACTCTGAGCAGTCACTCATCACTAATCAGCCTGGAGCCATTTAAAACAACCATTATGGGGTGCAATACCAGTAACTCAAGATATTTAACCAAAAATGACCCCCCCAAAATATTGTTTAATCTTCAAAAAAGAGAGAGAGATTTACTTGCTGTATATTTTTTCTATGGCCACGCATTTTACAAAAGAACTCCCTTTTGGACTGGAGGGTTCAGGTCTTTTCTTTCTTTTTTATTTTGTTTTGTTTTTAAACTCAAAGTTCTCCAACCCAGTCCCAGTACACAGACAGCAGTTTTACATGTCCACAGGTAAAATGCAAAACAATTTATGTCTGAATTCTCAAATGATGCTATACGTGATGTCTATCCTGCCAGCCTTTATAATGCTTAACAAAGGGCCTTATAAGGACTAAATAGGCAGTTGAAATATTCATGTACTTCATGGCTATTTTATTCTTATGGTCAAACTGCACAGAAATTGCCTATGTCTGTATTTCTGGTTCAGTCAAAGGAAGAAAAAAAAAAAAAAAAGAAATGGCCAAACTGCTCATACCTATCATACCAAACCCATCACTGAATTTGTTAACATAGAAATGAAAGACTTCATCATCTTTCCATTTATTTTTTTTTCTTACAATTTCTGAAAGCCTCATCAGCTCATTTTGATTTATATTTAGGAATAGTTGCTAAACCTTTAGGGGAAAAAATCAGTTTATATAGGAAGGAATCACACAGTTTACTAGCATTTCATCTGGTAGGAACACCAAGCCAGCAGCTATTGAATGTGGTGAGGTTTTAGTGGTGGGCCAAGAAATTATTAAGACGATCTCTGTATGTGACTGCTAATTTTGCTAATGACATTCACTCTGCATTACCAAAATAGGGAGGCCAAAATAAACACTAAACCCAAATCTGTATGTAATCCTCTAAATAATCACAATTCACATTTCAGTCTTTTTAAGAGGTATCAATTCGCTGCTTTGAGTGGATTAAGGTTTTGTTGGGTTGTACAGTTTAGGCTGCTGAAGTCTGATCTTTCTGGCTACTTCCACAGTGTTGTACAGGTGAAATGTCACAAGGATCCTTGATGCCTGCTTTTCCTGGCTGTTTGCATATGTTTAATAGGGTCTGATACACTTATGACTCCTGACTGCAGTATATTAGCTTTGTCAGGAAGATAAAAATGCAAGGGAAATTCATTTGAGCAGATATGAGTGTTAAAAGAAAATGTCAGTCTTCTTGTTTTGCTTCCCTTGCTGGTCCAAAACCATAGATTTACAGGAAATTTTTAGGGAACTCCAGGGAAATTAGACAGAATAATCGGTTGATTTAGAGGTAACCGGAAAAGTATCCCTGCTATTTTTACCCTATAACATGGAATATCCTTACTGTGATAACCATTTCATATTCAGCAAAAATGCAGTCTTAGCAGATGATGGAAGACAGTGTCCACATCTAAGTATTATATTTTAATGTGCCACTGTACTGGTTTTCTCTTTTTTGCTAAAGACTTCAACTTTGTTTTTTCATGTAAATTATGTATATAAAAAAGAATGAAATTGCTTGAGTACCTCATCTGAAAAACATTTAAATTAAATTGTTGTTGTTAGTGACCTCCTCTGTTTTCCCATTTCTAATTTTGATATTGGAGGTGAAATGTTGAATTTTTGAATGCTTTATTTTTGTCTTCATTACCATCTGCTGTGCAGTGATAGTGTGTCAGCTGCTCTAGAGAAAGGCTTGATGCACGTGGCCTTGCTTGAAAAACTTGTAAAGTTGATAGCCAAAATGAACAGCTGATGTGTGAACACAAGAAATAACATTGGAGTTAAGGAGTCACAGATTGGTAGCTTCTCTCTGTCTTTAAGGAAAAAAAAAAAAGGTCTACTCTTATAGTTTCTAAACATTCCTTTAAGGATGAAACTGAGGAAGAAAGGACATTGAAATTATTCACAATCAATGACTAAAGTGAAATAGGTGTCCATCTAGTTAAAATGGCCTGAGCCTTCACAGGATAAATTTTAAATGTATTGTTCCAACTGAGGTCATATCAAATTCATATAAATGATACAAGTGATCCCAGCAGAGTATTTACCTTACCACCCTGAATAATCTACTTTCTTCCCTGTAGTATTTTTGTTCCTGTATCTTGGAAAAAAGCCTCCAAATTAAAAAAAAAAAAAAAGAAAAGAAATAAAAGATCTCTCAGATTTGACATAGAGTAATTACTTTTAATAACCAATGTAAATCATCACAGATTCTTGATTCAGTATAGTGACTTCTGATTTACTTTGCGTGACTGATGGAGGAATCAGGCCAACTGCACTGCACTTTCATGCGGTTTCATTTTCATAAGTAAAATAGAGGGATGCCTAAGAAGCAGCTGTAATTCTTTATTTCTGGGTGTTTGTGGGGAGGCACAAGAAACTACACAAATGTTGCAGCATAAACCAGTCTGATGGATTGCTGGTGTAGAGTGCCCTTAACGTGAGATGTTCAGCTTTGCATCTCCCCTGCTCATATGTTACCACTAACTTGGGTTTATGCTTCTTTATTAATCTGTAAACTGTCTGAAGAACAACAGGAGATGAATGTCCAGGCTGAAATGGGCGGGGGTAGTCATTGATCAAACTGCTCAAAACAGTTCCCATTGATTTCTTGAAGATATGCATCCCTACATGTCTGCAATAATATGGGAATGTGTTTTGCAATAAATAAAAAAGAAAAATCCCATGTGTTTGAGTTTTGCTTAGAAGGTAGAAGATTTTATATCATTATATCTGTATATTGTAGTTTATTTTATTGGTTATGTTGACATCAGTAAGTTCTCAGGATTTGACTGCTAATAGCTTTTTAATTGTGGGTAAAAAAAAGACTGAACAAAACAGTCACTATACCTTTTGTAGGTGAAGAACTTAGATAATTGTTTTTATGTCTCTGAAAAGAAGCTTCCAAAGGCCAGCATTTTATTGTAATGATGCAAATATGATGACTCAATTACTTGGATGAGCAGGCTATATAACTCATCAACCTCTACATCTGTGAACATTTGTACATTATATGGGTAGACCATGACACAAATAGGTGTGGTTTTCTCCTGACAACATGTTCTCTTCATCAGGGAAGAAAAACCTCCAACATTTAAAGGATTTTGCTGGGAGATTCTCCAGCTGTTACCTTTATCTAAAAAAAACCCAAACCAACCAAAAAACCACACACACACACAAAAAAAAAAAAAAAAAAGGGAAAAAAATACTGAATTTGGTTTAAAAGATGTCCAGGTTGGTTTCAATACAGAGGTGTGTTTGTGTATATATGTATGTATGTATACACACACATACACACATATAGTCATAATATGATGAATTATCAAGAATTAGCACTGAAGATTAATTCTGATGAAAAGACATTGAATGAAATTAATTAATTTTGTGGTACTCTTCATTTGTGTCTCTTGGCAATATCTAATTGAGGATTTGATAGAAAGGTGGAACAGGAGAAGTTAAATATTTCTCATTAAACTTTTATCACTTACCATGTTATATGCACCCTCAAATTATGAGGTGTGAGGAATGTTAATAGGTGACAGAGATGGTAAATGGTGCCTTTGCAAAGTTCCTCCAGTCTACTCCAGATCAAACACGAACCTATTATACTTTTTTATAAGGAATTCTCATTTATGACTCGTCATCATTCCTATCATCTGAACCAAAGTTAATTTAGGTAGAAGAATATGGAAAGCCATGTAAGAATTTCCTAGCATGGAAGAAAATTTACATCTTTTCTATACAAGGACTAATCATCATGGATCATATTAATGATAATGAGGAATACTGGGTGTGTCGATTTTATGATGCCACTTCCATCTTCCATTTCTTCCTCTTCAGCAGCTTTTTAAAATTCATAATTTACTAGAAATAAAGATTTCAGCTTTGCCTTGCAGCATTGATCTGAAGCATAGTTGAACCAGTTATTAAAACATCGAGCCTTCTGAGCCAAAGAAATAATCAAAATTCCAATTAATGCTGTTGCAGCATTACACTATTGTCATAGTAACAGTGGCATGAAAGTTTACATCAAAAGCCTTGTTAGGAAGTGCCAGTCTAAAAGCAATCAAATCCCTGGGAAAGCATTCAGAAGTTCAAAAGAAACTAATGAAAGAGGCTTTTAGGATGTAATTTCATTGACAGTTATTCTTAGTTAATAGAGGCAACCCAACCAGGGTCTTCTGTTACAAGGGAGCTCAGTAGTTAAAACAAAGATATTAGAGCAATAGCACTCAGATTAACCAAAACAAAGCCGCACTCTACAGAAACACCAAAGCACAAATTTGTGTTTGTGAAAGGTAAATCCACAAAACAGTAACAGCATTTAGGAAGCTTCTGGAAAAGACGCTGAAAAAATGGGTAGGTAACTTGGGTTCAGAGCACATAGGAGAGAGGACTTCCAGGCTCTCAGAGATTGACCAAGTGTTTTAAATGCTGAGGTGTATGGTCCTTGCCTTGTGACCCATGTATAATACACTGCTTGAAAGACCATCTGATCTGTCTTGAGGGCACAGAGCGAGGATAAATACCAACAAAAAATGAACCAGACTGGGTGAGCACATTTTGCTGTTGGGGGGCGTGCTAGCTTTTATGTGATTTCCATTGTGAAGCTAAGGACTATGTACTAAATATTTTCTTCCTGTTGTATGTTTTTTGTGGGGTTTTGGTGGGGAAGTGGATTGCTGTTGATTACAGTTTGAAAGCAGCTGAAATCCCACAAGAGAAGCTGTTCTTTCATAGCATTCCAGGAAAAGATAGAGGCATTGTCATAAAGATGGATATTCTCCCGAGAATTCTTCTGCTGGCATGAAGGGAAGAAAAAAACCCCATGCAGTCATTCCATTATCTCCTAAGCTCACTAGGCTGCCAGATTCAAACTGAGATAGAAGTCTTGATTTGCAATCTAACAGAAAACTTAGTCCTCATTTGGAATCAAATTAAGACTCCATGGTCAAATTCTGCTAGTTTGGACAGCTAAAGCCAAGGAAATGTGACACACTGAAATAATCATTGGTCACATCCCCAATATGTGCAATGCAGTCCTGTCAAACCAAAATCAGACGAAAAAAGAATAGCAGATGTGAAATAGCATTTAAAAGCAGAAAAGAGCTGTGAGTCTTGGGAGGAAAGGGGGGTATAAGAGATTCAGGTAATGTTCTTTTGATCTCCTCTCACTCCTGTATTTCATGTTCATCATTATTAATGCCTGCACAGAGGGAAGAAAGGATGGAAAATCAGGTAATTAGTTACACATGTACTTTGATCAGTATTGCATTTTTCTTTTTCAAGTTGTTTGCCAAAGTGCTCAGAGACAAAAGGGACAGTTTCATATCTGGCAAATGTTCAGTCAAGCACATTCCCAGGAATGTTTCCATAATCTCTACATTTAATCCTGTACTTCTTTTATGATAACTTAAAGGTGATTTGGACTTGGTTTGAATTCCACATCATCAAAGCTTTCTTCCTGGTAGAATTTCTGTTTTTCCATGTCCTTGATCTTAAGCCACTGTGCACAGCTATGTAACTGGCATGCTTTTGCAGAAGGTCTGGAGAGAGAAATAAATGGTAACTTGAAAAGTTAGAATTAGATTTAGAATTCTGTATAGTGGCCAGACGTTGACTTTTGAAAAAAGGGGGAAAACTTTCTCTGCTCTTCCTGTTGGTAGTAGCTGGTGCTCTACATTGTGCCTTGTGAAGGGACATAGTGCTTGTCATACAGATAGGGGCCCCATCACATCTTCACCTTATCATATCCTCCCTTTACCATTCAACAGAAGAGAGAGGGAAAAGAAACGAGTGGGGAAATATTTCTGTAAAAGAGGCTGGGGTTTTTATCTCAGATATTCTGCTGCAGTGAGCCATTTTTAGGTTAGTATTGACATTGAAATAAGGATATAACTGTCACGGTCCACTCAGTGGACTCATGATGGTTCGTTAACTATGATCTCAAAGTGCAAAAAATCAAGGCGACCACGCCAAGGGGCTATGCTTCAATTAAACAGCACAATTTTATTGTTTGCCCGTAAAGAGGAGTGCGATAGGTAGAAAGACAGAAAGTGAATAAAAGTTAAAGTAAAAAGAAAAGGAAAGAAGGTTATAGCTACCACCACGGGTCCACCCTATGGTCCCAGGTCCCAGGTCCTTCTGATCATTGTGATCCTTGGTGGGGAAGATCTCCAAAGTTCAGTTGCTAAGAAGGCATCTTTTTATGCCAAGCAACACACCTTGCTCCTCCTCTGGTCCATGGACTGCCACCAGTCACCACCCTCTCAAGCCAGGTTATCTTGCCCCAGAGGCGGGTAGCTTCAGACCAGGAGGCGTGTTCTTGTATTGTTTTCTGGTTCGTTGTTATGACCACGGTTGTGATCCATCTTCTGGACAGCTGTTATGCGGCCTTATTGTAGTTGTTCCTTTCAATCCCAGGTGGCAGGGAACGGCATAGTACTCCTCGTACTGTGCAGTTCTCTTTCCCAGGGTCCTTGTGTCTTGGTGTCCATGAGGACCACATTCCATCTCCAGGTCTCTGTTGGCAATGTTGAGACAATATTGTTCTCTTTAGACCGACTCTTACAATAACCTACAAAGGGGCATGGCTGTATCCATTCAGATCCCATCTGGAAGGGGAAGGGGATCTATACAGCATCAAATCTCACGAGCACGTGCAGCTCTGGCTTTGTCCTTCCCTCCTGCTGCAGGCAGGGAGCTGATGGGCTGGTGAGATGAGACATGGGTCATTTCCGTTCACATCCTGGCTGGGGGCAGTGTTTGAAATCGGGATTGTGTATTAACTATGACAATTCTCTGTAGGAACTTTTACTGGAACTTTAAAAATGTGCCCTGTAATAGCCTCAGACAGCAGTCAGCACGGGTCTGGCTTTATGATCCTTTTCCTTTCCATCACAGGGTCCCAGGACATCTGTCCATAGAGCTCCTTGTAGTCTTCATAACTAATGAGGTTGTGGAGAACAAAAGAACAGCATAGGTCACTCACTACCAATAGTATGACAAGTGTTGGTTCTATATAAATTACCCTGTAGATGTGTTTTGTAGAATATTTCATTATTTTGCATGGCAGCTTCAATAGCAGCGGTATGGGACACATCTCCCATTAGTAGTGTACAATATATTTTCTTGTCAGTTAATCTTGAAAGCTGGCTATCGTTCGTCAAAAAGGCTGGATCTTTCATTTCCTTCTAATAAATACTTCACACTAAATGTGTTATTGCTAGAGAGATGTCAGTAAGGGAATGCTTATCATCACATTTTCCTTGTGGCCTATGCCAAAAATATTTTCTCTAGAGGATGCAAAAGGAGAGTAAGAGAGGCAATGGGAGTAAAATATGGAAAGGTCAAATCAAGTGTTAGATGGATAGACCCCTGAAAAGTCAGATCCCCTGTAGACAACACAAAGACTGGAAGGCTCCAAGAACTGGAAGAAAACAAAGAATATGATTCAGTGGCAAAACCAAAAAGGTCTGAAGAACAGACGTATGTAAAGCATTAGTATCTCCTTGAATATTTTGTGAATCTTCTAGGGTGCTTGCTCTGTTCCAAGTACTTTATAACCCATCGGTGTGTGTAAAGTGTATTTAATCCTGGCATACTTATGCACTTTAAAAGACAGTTATTGGAGACCTAGCTCTGCTAAAATTGTTGCTATCAATTTTTTGGTAGCATAAATGTGTAGGCCAGAGGAATGACCTACTATTTCTTTTGCCTCATTATCTTTTGCAGCTTCTTACAAAGAATTAACCCTTTTAGACATGCTGCATATATTTCAGTTTCATCTTGCACGCAGAAAAAAAGCAGAGCAGCAGCTTGTGTAATATTTATTTCAAGCAATTATCATGCAGCTGCCATATGAGTACTGAGAACACACTTGTCAAAAATTGAAGTAAATTAAGGAAAATACACAGGACTCCTACAAAAATGGTTGTGAGGAGGTGGTGAGTGGAAGAGTGAGAAGAGGCAGGCTTAGGGTGTTTATTTGCTTTTTGCTTAAAACATTTTGAAGATCAGAGATTCATGCAGGTTTCTAAATAAATGTGTCTGCAGATCATTTACTCTGCAAAGCAAGATTTCAGCTGATAACTTCTTATTGACTGAATCCCGTTTTTCCACTTATCCTCCACCAGGAAAGAGCAGGTTTAGAACCTTTCTTAGCTGCAAACTCTGAAAGGCTCCAGAGAGCAAACTCTCCCCTGATTATGGCCAAGTAACAAAAGTAAGCAACTCAATCCTTTCACAAGCCAATCCCTGTGCCTTTCACGTCTCTAGCATGTCCATCCATCTCAGGGCAGACCTCCATCCCTTCGAGTTAACACGTGCTGCAAACCTCGGTGGTTCAGAGGGGAGATGTTGATGTGTTTGCGTCTCAACTCTTTTACGGGTTGAGGAAATCACTTAGCCTTTCTATGCCTCTTTGCCCTTGGTGATGGAGAGAAAATCTATCATTACTTCTACACGTTTTCTGGCCCATATCATGTTTATGTAAGTTCTTAGGCTGAGCTTCTTATCAGTGGTCAAATGGTACTTTGCAAATGGGGCCAATTCCAGTGTCAGAGGTCCTTGGTAAACTGGTGTACAGGTATTAATGAGGGAGTGAGGTGAACAGGGATATATGGTGTATACTGGGCCTCAGAAATTCATAAGCTGCTTAACTGAAGAGGTTTTAGGTACTTTTCAAGCCCTTAAAACCCATTGATACTTTTAAGGAAAAGTGAAAATTCAGTCTGCTGCAATGTATCTGCCTGTCTATCTGTGTGTTGGTTCTACATTACCATCCGATCACAGTATCTTAACAGTTTTCACACATAAAAATAATAATAATAATAATAATAAAAAAATCAATACCAGTGGTGTTATCTCTCCCTGCCTGTGCTGACTTTCCTGCTTTTCACTCCTTCTCTTAGGCTGGCTTTGAGCTTGTCGCCTCCATGCTGTGAGCACCACCGCTGCCAGTTAGCTGGCTTGGCTGAAGCAGGGAAGCCATTCCACTTGGAATCGATGCCCAGCAAGTGTCATTTATCCTTTTTATTGCCACCACTGTGTACCCTGCAGAGATGCAAAAGTGTGACTTGCCTGCACTGGGCAGTTTGAGTGGATGGAAATTGATATCTGTGGGTGCAGGAGGTCTGTCTCCTGCCAGGGGAACATGTCCTGGGGGAAAGGACAACCAACACCTACATCTGTGGCTTTGCACCGCACCGGGGATGGGTTTATCTGCTCTGTTGGACTTCAGTCACCTGTTGAGCCCAAGCAGCCTGAAGTTCTTGTTTTCTTTTTTCTTTTCTCCTTTCTCTTTTCTTTTTCTTCCCCCTAAGCTCTCCTGACTTTTGCATTCTCTCTGTGTGCAATGGGGGCAGTGATGTGAGTTGCTCAGAGAATAATTATCCTTGCTAAGACCTGAGGAGGCAATTCATCATGTCAGGCTAACAATGGCTGCAGATAGCAGAAGGAAGCCTACAGAGCTAAGCATTGAAAACTAAGTGCAGAGTGCACTGAATTTCCCTGGTGAATATAGAATTTGAGGTCATTCTCTCACATTTTTGCTGAATATAAGTGGACATATTTTGAGGCTGACAGATGCTTAACTTTGGCTTTATTTCCATCTACCAGGAACACAGAGGATTTATGGCTATTTCACAGAGCCTACCAAGCAGTGCTATGCATAGTATAAAATAGTCTTTTTGCTAAATTTTGCTTGCCTTGAGGATATGTGTAATTATCCCTTCTGATATATTGCATATTGAATTGTATTTATATTTATTGTGATATACCATGGTATGTTCCTGTTCCATTTATTGGCATCTTGCAGCTAGTGACAATTTTATATAAATTTATTTATTCCAGAGGAAGGCTGCAGTCTTCTTTGTGTGTTTGGACCAGGGCAAATAAACTTCACTTCCATCTCTTGTAGTGATGGGCTTTTTCCTTCTTCAGATCTGGCATACAACACGAATACCCATGCCAGCACCATGCCTACTCCTGCATATTTCAAGGCTGCAAATTCAAAGTCTGCTGGACTCAGGGTGCGTATAAGCTGAAAGAGCTTGTTTTGGGCTGCATGGAAGATAGGTTTGAATTAGTTACGTATGTCTGATTGCACTGGAAAGAAGATGAGCCAAACCCTGCCATAGATCTCCTTTATAATGGTGTCTAGGATATACATACAGACTTACAAATACATACATAGATGCATACATATGTATTCAGTGATGTTTGTGAATGCATGTGTAAATTTAGTCTTTTACCAAAGCTATGATAATTTTGTGGATAGATGCAGATTTTGAAGATGTTTACAGCCAGACTTTCTGGGAGTAAATTCTCCTCTGTCAGTAAGGAGGGAGGATGGGTAAATCAACTTGGAAATGTTAAAAGATAAAGTGTTGTGAGATAAATTAGACTTTTTTTCAATTTGACTTCAATTTAATATGAAAAGGTATCTTGGAATATTAAACAATGTAAAGAAATAAAGTTGTCATTTTCTGATCATTAATTTGAGACTGGAGCTTTAAAATCAAGCTATTAACTCACAAGAATCTTGTTCCAGATGTCCTTATAAGCTATTGATTGAAGTCAAGTCTTTTCTTCGTGTCTTTTTGCAGAATAAAAAATATTTTCACTTATTTCACAGCAGGGAGACAGAAAAGGCAAAGACTTTTCAAAACCTTAGTGTGAAAAAAATTACGAGCCAGATTTTGAACATTTAAAAAAAAATTCTCAAATGAAAACTGTAAATACAGCTGGAACTAAAGCCATTCTCACAACATCTGTTACAACGGCCCAAAGAAGTTCAGTAGGGGAAAGCTAAAATACAAAGTGGGTTTAAGATTGAAAAAAGTAATTGCACATGGGGTGGTCTGCATGTGAAAAAGAACTGTGCCAGGGAAGTATCCTCAGAAAATGTAGTGACAGGAGAGGGAATTTCTCTAACCCGCCTCCCTCTGCATCGGTATCCACCTGGGTGACTCATTCTCTAAGAGCTGGGCTGTAACACAAATTATCTGCCCGTAAAGGAGAGAGAAGACATGTCGTACCTCTCACACTCCTCTACAGGGTCTGAAGAAGAAAGGTGAGCTCTTGGCTCCATCTCCCCTCCTTGCTGCCTCGTGCAGGGTGCTGGCCAGGCTATCTGTAAATCACTAAAACACTGGGAAAAAAGAAAGAGTGATGCCTGAGAGAGGAGACCTCCAAAAGAGCTTTGTATTTGCACCTTGTATTAACACTGCACCTGATGCTGCCAACAAGTCCCCCTCCCCAGTGTTTCTTGCTGTTATCACATATAGAGCTGGTCAGGTCAAGACATTGTTGTGCCAGGGAGCAGACAGTGGGACAGCTTCCACTCTGGCTTGGTTAAAGTGGGAGCATTCAGAACTCTGTTACTTCCCAAAGCTTCATCTGTAGATTTACACAGTTTAACAGCTTCTTTGCTTCTTGCTGACCTGAGAGGCTCCTGTGCAGGGAAATAATTTATCTGCAATTCACACTGGGTTTCATCTTTTGCAAGACTGTTTTATTCTGTTGCGTGGTGAGTTGGAGAGATTGGGCTATGAGTCTTCATACAACAAAATCAGACCCAGGCAGGTACTAGAACTCTCATTCTTTGGAAATTTAGAAAGCACACAAAAAGTTAAATTAGATTTCCTTACAATAGGCTTATTGGAACACAGCAGGTGATGGATTCCTCATGAAATTCCACAACTGTTTTTACAAAACAAAAGTTGTGGTAATATTGCCTGTCAAGATGTTAAAACCTGTCTGAAGGCTGGACTAATTACAGGATTAATGAGGAGTTATGCTTTCTGGAGAGATGCAAGCTCCAGAACCCTGCATACCTTGCTGAGCAGCTCCTGATTTCCAGACAACCATGCAGGGTAACCCATGGGCCAAGCAGGGCCAAACAAAAACCATCTCATTCTGGATACTTCTGCATAGCAAGCAACAAATTCCCCCAGATCTTCCTAATTTTTGCCAAACTTATTTCTGATGGAGTAAATTATTCTCCCTTTCACACACAAGAGTTGGGTTCAGAAGTGGAAAACCAGTGGATAGTCTCAGTTGTAGGTTAGGATACAGGGAGATGTGTGTGTCAAACACCATCAGTGCCTGCTGTGAACAGACAGCCTTTGCTCAGTGAAGTAGCAGCTCTGAAATGTGTCAAAGAAACTATTTGGGATTTTGTTTACAGTGAGAGAGAGAAGAAGGAAGTGGCAAAAAATATATAACTTGATACTAACCTGGAATAAAATTCTAAGAAAATTACCTGTTAAAAATAAATTAAACTACATGGCTGCAATAACTTCAATACCATTCTCCATTCTGTGACTTCTGAAATTGCCAGCATGGTGTGAAAACCATGGTGATTTCTGTGATGTTTCTACTTAGCTGTGATGCAGAAAATACAGCTTCAATCTTTCTTCGCTCTTTTCAGACCCCCAGTTTAGAGAAGTTAATGGTCTGTTGTAAATCTGTTATGAACTGAGTTGAATTACCACACTTTCAAAATTCATGAAGCTGGGCTATATTTATAGTTTCCTTCAAGAGATGGTAATATTGGAAAGTCAGGATGATGCCCAAATAGTATATTAAAAACAGCGCTGGTGCACTTGTTTCTCAGTTCATGCTCTGAAGTCCTGATTATAGTTTAGCCCTTATCAATGTCCCGTATAGGAATAAAGGCTGGTGGATTTTTTTTTGTTTGTTTGTTTGTTGGGGTTTTTTTTATGCGTAATATATTTTATTGTAGTTGAGAATTTCTTAGTTTCAGAGAGAACCACCCCCTCTTTCCTTCCCAGCCCAGGGAATTACAGGAATCCTTCCCACAATCATTTGCAGGCATAATGAATTTTATGACTCAGTGTATCAAGGATTTGCTGCTAGACTGCTAGAATAATATAGTTTACCAAGATGCTTTGGAGGAGTGTATGATTTTAGGAATATTTTATTAGCATTTTCACTTCAGTGATGACGCTAATTTTAGGATAAAGAAACAAAACTCCCTCGAAGAATAGACTTTTTGTCCTATGCTATCATCTACATCTATGTCACAACTAAAACAGCTTTCAGGCTTGTTGGCTTGAAACACACAGAAGTTATAGGAGGTTTTGAGCTCTGCTGAAATGAGAGTTCATGGCTGAAGATCTGACTGTTCAAGTGTGTTGCTCCAACAGTTGTGACCAGAGGCCTCACCCTTCACCTAGCACCTAGGAACAAAAATCATCCAAGGCTGTACTCTAGAGTACAATACTCTCTCATTCATATTTTACTCACATTGAAGTCCTTCAAGCAAGGGAACATCATTGTTCTGTTTTCCACAATCCAGGAGTGACTAATGTCCTTATGAACAGTGCTCATCCCTGTCCTGTCCCCACCACCTCTCCTACATGTGCCATCACTACCCATCTGTTGTAAATACTGAAAATAAATGCAGTAAGTGATATTTACTCCAAACCAATGGATGATATGGATGGACAAGTGAAGTGTGGTTATTCCTGTTTAACAGCTGGGATAGTTGAGACAGCAAGAAGTTCAGGAGCTTACCTAAAGCTGCAGAGGTAGTGGCAGAGAAGAAAATGTCAGTCTCACAGACCCAAGTCTTACATATCAGGCAGAACCTACCTCAAGATTGTAGAAGTCCCATTAATTGATGAGCTGATTTGGGATGAAGGAGTGTTTGCCATCAATTACAGAACAACATTATTGTGTCTAACTTTGCTAAGCTCCTGAATAAACCAAAGGTCTGGCAGGGCCAAAAGGGCTCCAGTGAATTCTGCTAACTGTGTAATTCTTAAACAGAGCTGAATTCTCCTAAACTGTATTTATGCTAAATTTCATGGCACCTGATGACCTTAATTAAAACCTTTCAGAGGAATTTAGAAGTGCCAGCAATGTTCTGCAAGATGAATGTCTATGGCTTTCTCCGGCTAACTGCTGATATAAATGTGGCGATTTTAAAGTTTTCATAGTGATGCTGCTGCTGTTTTTATCAAAGGTGTCAGGATGGCAGTAATGATAATGTCTCATTGAATGAGCAGCTTGCATTCTCTGGTGCCTTTCCTAAAGCACATAATAGACATCATTAGCATCCATATAAATCTCTCTTTATGGTGCATTTGGTTGCAGAGAAGAATAAAGTTGTGTTTTCCTTAAGCTCCTAAGATTATTTCTGCTATAATCATGGACAAGGACAAAAACTTTTGTAACTTCACTTGTCTTTATTGGACAAGACAGTAATTAGCCAGGAGAAAAGAATTTCTTAAGAATGGACATAGGTTGACAAACAAGATGCAAGTCTGCATGCATCTTTAAAATACATATATACCATAACTTGTAGGGTACAGAGGACTGTGCAAGGTGCAAGCATAAGCACCACACCCTACACATAATTCTTATGCAACTGAATAAATGTATATACAAGAGCTGGAGAATAAAAAGCCAGATGCTTAATGTTCCTGAATATCATCTTGATAAGATAAATGCATGCATCTGCTGTTCTTCTGGTGACTTAGAGATTTTCAACTTAAACTTTTCTAATGAATAAATATTTAAGCCCTGCCAAGGAGTTTAAAAATTTCCTTTTTAAAAAATATGAATATGAAATCACACTGAAATGACCATAGAAATGGTCATTTCATTTGCTTTGAATTCAAGTTAGGGATTCTTGAAGGTTTAAAAATGTTTTCATTATTCTCATGGCAAAGAATGATATTTCTTAATGCTTGTAATAAGCAAAAGACTGGTAAAATATCCACCATGACATGAACATTTTCAGCAATGTATGCTGTAAAATGTAGGACCTGAAAATTAATTGTCTAATTAGGATGCAGTTTAAGCACATTATTAACTGCACTGACCCACAACATAAATATATTTTGGTTGAACATAGGATTTCCTTGAACAATTTTAAATCCTCGCAATCACAAGTATGCAGCAACTGCAGTCTCAAATTGTTCATTTAATGTTAATCACAGCCATTGTAATGCAGAGCCAACCAGCTCTAAGGAACATGACCTTATCACAGTGGACAGATGGCAAAAAATTTTCAAGCTGTGTTAAACCTTTTTCTTCAACACTTTTTTTGTTCTTAACATATTTATTGCTGACATCATATATCAGTGTTATAGCTTCTGTTCAGGTGAATACAATCAGTTGGCAGTAATAGGTTCAGCTCTTGGAACCTTTCAGCCATTGCTTCTAGAACTGTTTCTTGTAAACTCACCATCTGGAAGAAGCAAGGGGGGAATAAAACAAGAAAGAGAGGGAGAGAGGCTTTTGAAACCCTTCAGCTTGGCTTAATTCCCATGCAGAGAGGAAAATAAATTAATACAGACACTGTTTTCCTGGATTGGATGTCATCTTTTCTCGTGATTGGAAAGATGATCAGTGGCAGTACAGGGTGTGTGGAAGAGAGAGGGGTAAGCAGAAAATGTGAGAGGAAAAATAAATTTGGAAATGTTAAACTCAACTCTAGCAGTATCTGTTAAATGTCTTCTGCATTTGTAAGAGTGCTATGTTTCCTTGCATTAGCCCTGAGCCTCTGCTGTCCGCTGATGTCTGTCATCCTGCTGAAAGAACTGAATATGGTTTGAAGACATAGTAGAAAACATGCCTTAATAAATGCATTTGCAATTGCATTGTATGACTTTAAGAATGCTCTAACTGTGCAAGCTACGAGCTTCTTTTATGTGTGTCAAATTTTCTATTCCCTTGCTCTTTCCATATTTTGCATCTGTTCTTGAAGAAGAGAATTATATGGACACCTCTGTCATTATATTTTTGGGGTGAAGAATTATCCTTGCCTAGCTCCGATTCAGCACATCCAGGAAGGGCTTTCTGGGTGCAATAGCACTTTCCTCTTCTGTAGGCAGGTATCTTCATGATATGGCAAAAAAAATTTTTAAAGAGATTTTTTATTTTCTCTGTGCCAAAAAACAGCACAGCTGCAACTGCTCGTATTTCCTACTTGGTAAATATCTTGGCTGAGGGGATCTGGTATACATTAAATATATGTTCCACATGAGAAATGTGAATATCAGTAGGAAAAAATAAGAACATCCCACCCAGAGAGTCATCACTCAGAGGGCCTCAGAGCAGATTTACTGGGAAGAAGGTGGAAGGAGGTGTGAAAATTGCCTCTCTCAGCAGCAAGGTGCACTCATCCCTGATAATGTAGCATCCCTGCGAAGTTGTGTGGCTGTAGATGCATCAAACTGTGAGTGCACAGCACGTGTCCTGGGCTGAGGCTCCTCATAATTAAGTTGTACGTTCAATTAAACCTAATGCCCCAATAACTTTGAAAAATGTAAAGGGCCCATGGATCCAGGAAGAAACAAAACCCTCAGGCTCCCTTTACTGGCCAATAAACTAACTGTAAATGCTCATGACCGGAGGCCCAGATTTTTATATATAGCTGAAAAGCAGCGTTTCCATGAGCTTTAGCAGTGACAAGCTGGTTCCTGTTGGCTTTCAATTAGGTCATGAGGACTCTAGATAGTGCTCCTGTGCCACTTGGGGAAGGAGGTGGGAGGACATTGTTCTTGGATACATTTTGGGAGTCAGGAATGAACTTTTAAGCTAAGTTGTAAGCATTATTTAGTTCCTTAAGGCCTTTCAAAAATAGACAGGGGAAAAGTTAAATAGTCAACATTAATGCCAGTTAGAAAGCATCATTCCAGCTCTCACTGAGGGTTCCTGGAGAATTTGCCAGGCTGATTCTGTTAAACAGGTGAGATTTTCTCACTTAACTTTAGTCCTCTAAAAATTAAGAAAATTGGCATGTGGCTGACTACAGAGAGAACCAAAGAACCTGCTTCAAACTAAAAGCTTAATAATTAGACAGGTGCACCTACTGAATACATTAGCTGTAAAGAGAAGCTCACCAAAAGAACTTAAATCAGTTTAAGATGTTTATGTTTAGCACAGTTGAACCTCACCCAAAGAGAGCTACAAGGTCGTCTTATATTTCTGGCAAGTAATTCTGCCTTCTCCCTTCCTTGTCCCAAATCCTGTGCTTATGGGGCTCATCACAAATTGACCCACCAGCTGATGCTGGCTCTGGTGATATAAGGGTACCAACACATATATTGTCAGTATTTGTTGTTTTCTCATGCTGTACCCCATCTCTTTGTTTTCTCTCTGTGTCTCCTGCATTTAGAAGGCATATTGTAAGAAACAGGGCCTGTCCTTTTATTGTGCTAGCAAAGACTTCCCGGGAAATCTGAGCATACATTTGAATAAAGACCCGGCTGCTCTGCTGTATTTATTACTGCTCCTGTTGATTTGTTTGTTTGTTTTCCTCAGACGAGTCATTATTGGGTATGGAAAGTAGGAATCGTTCTTCACCCCCAATAAAACACAGCAAGTAAATGAAAATAACATTCAGACAGACAGCAGAGCAAAGCCAGAGCCTTGGCAGAGAGCTTTCATCTTGGAGGAGAAATCAGTGATCTGGGATGTGGAGGATGGGGTGGGGGTGAGGGGAGGAGGAGATTGGTTTCTCAGGGCAGGCTTTGGGATGTGGTGTGACAGTTATTAGCCAGAAAACACAGCTGAATGCAAAGTGGCAAGGCAGGCTGGGGAGCCGCGGTGCTGCTGAACCAAAACTGAAGGTAAAGGTGCTGGTGAGTGAACTGGAAAGATGAAATGTGTACTTGGCTGGAATGGGTAATAAAGCATGCTGCCTTCGGCTTGGCAGCAGATGCTGCCAGCTTATCAAAACCAACATATTCTCATGTAGCGGAAGGTAGTACAGTAACTATATGATTGCTGAGCAGACGATGTAAAACTGTATAGAAACTTTCCTATTGTACTGAAGTCAGCAGGAGACAGGGATGCTCACTGGCCTTGCGGAAAGAGAAGAGACTGACAGAATCATCTTGGCTTACACAAAGTAGGGCATGCGGGAAATGGGAATTTCACAGAGAAGCATTTTCTTTTTCATTATTTATTTATTTTATTTTAAAAGAGATTTTGACAGCAAAGTGCAAACTATTCTGACAAGTGACAACTATCCAAATAGTTTTAATAAAAATTAAAGCCAATAAAACTCTCTAGCAATTATAGAATGAAGCATTTACAGTAACTTTTACACTAGGAAATAATTTCAAACACGTATATCCCCAGTCAGGATTTCATGGGTAAAATTGTAAGGGTATCAAAATCTTCCTCTTTTAAATCTTTAAATAAAAACTGCCTCTTTTAAATCAGCAGTATCAATTGTAATAATTTAAAAGTCCTAAATGAAAGCACAGTCAGCCACAAGTTCCATAACCACAGGTCATTCACAACTTCTATACCTTGTCTTAGACTGTGGTTAAGGTTGAAGAGGAGTCATTCTCCCCTTGGCTTTGATTTCCTAGAAGGGAGTCAGATAGAAAACACAAATAGAAAATATTATTTTTCCTTGCTGAGACACTTTCTTAACCAGATGTACAAAGCAGATAAATTCCATTGGATCTGGTAAACAGAAACAAGTGCTTGATAACCATTAGTATTGAAAAAAGATCATAAGATTCAAGAATCCAGACCGAATAGCAGCTTGATTGTTGGAGGCTCATTTACTAGAAATTAACCTGACTTTGACTCTAGCCACAGACAGAGATCTAAACCAAAGCCGATTATATATGTTGTATAAATAAATATGCACAATTTACTCACTCAACCTGCAGTGCCAGGAACTCCTTACCAATTACACTGACCAGCCAATACAAAACAGCACTAATTGCCTGTGATTTCATGACATGATTAATGAGCTTGATTTTCCACTGTGTGATTATTGATCGAAACTGTGTCTGGGAAGTTTGTATGGATTTAGTCCTTCAACTGCTCAAACTTGGACAAAGATACATATAAGATACGGGAAAAAAAGGTTTGGCACATTAGAGTCAATGGCTTGCTGTTCAGCTCGTGCAAGAAATTAGACAGCTGATATTGAGCACAGAGGAGTGTTTGTTGCAATGGAGTGACCTGCAAAAACCGCTGGCTGCTGAACATTTCCAAAAGATAAGAAAGATATTTCAAATCCTTCAAACCTGCTATGCAGTTACTGAAGATATACAGGATATTTTTTTCATCTTTTGCAAAACAAGGTGTTACAGTAGAGATGAAATTGGATTGCATCAGCAGCTGGCTCCATCAGGCGTACAAGCTGAATTAAAAAAGAGAAAAAGAAAAAAAAATTCTCTATAAGCTAAGCCAGATACTTGGCAATCCAGGCTCGTGTCAGAGTGGAAATATATGGCTGATTTGTCCACGCATTTTTTTATTTATTAAGTAAAATTGCCTGTGGAATAAAGACAGGTGAGAAATGGTGATATGAAAACACAAATTATGTAAATATTAAAAAAAAGGAGCACACCAGAGAAGATCACTTGTACTGGCACCACACATACCCCAGAGGAAGAGATGCTGTAAATAGCCAAGAAAAATGTGTTAAAAAATGGATATGCAGCTGACTTTTTTTAAAAAAAAATCATATATATGTTGCAAAAAGACAAAGAAGCCATGCCAGTGAGATTTCTACAGGAAGAGAGAAGCTGAAAAAGAGGTGGCAAAAAGATAAAAGATGCTGCAGATGTTGTAAACAGTGAGCTAAGTGGAAAGAGACAAGAAAAGGGCGCCAGAGAATTGAAAGGAATAAAAAATGTAGGAGTAGAGGAAAGAAACATTAGGAAAGCATTGTGTTCTGTGTGTCATTAGGAGTTTCATCAGCTGTCAGGAAACGGGTTCACTTTGATGCAGCCCACACCACTACTTGTATAATGGGTAAAAGAAGTAAGGGGAAGGAAAAAAAAAAAGATAGATGTTCAATCAGCAAGAGCTATATAAAGGGTACTGCATTTGAGGTAATGGTAAAATGGAGAGAGTAAGTGTCTAAGCTGTAAAAAAGAGGATGTTTAAAGAGAGAATCAGCAGCCACATTTTGCTAGTCAACAAAGACTGGTTCAAGGCCCAGGAGAGACATTTTGGACTGGACACTGATAGAAACTGTCTCATTTCCTAGCAAGAGAAAAGCACTGAATAATAGAAAAGGTGAGTAATGCACATTGTGGAGCGTCTGGGAGGGATGTGATGGAATATATAACAACCGAATACAGGATGCCAGGGCATGACAATGATGTTGATCATATCCTTGTAAAAAACATGTCTGTATAGCTCTGCACTTCCATAATGATCCACAGCCGGTATGAAAGGGAGAGGAAAATGGTCTTTTTATGACAGTCACTACCTCTTGTATGGGGGATCTTAACAAGCAAAAACCAGGTGTGACTGGTTTCTATGCTACCTCCCAACAGGTGAAAAAAGTGCTTTCAGGGAAAAAAAGAACACTACAAAACATAAAAGAAGTTGCCATAGCCAAATGCTGCTCAGCTCCCTCCAGCTGATACATAGCTTTTGATGTGGACTGTAGCAGAGGACCTAGCAGCATAAATCTACTTCTGATAGCTTCTCCCTTTAAGTGTGGAAGCAAATGATACACGCTGGTAGATAGTAGTAGTGTTTTACCCCATCCGTTATATGTAGGTTCATGGCCATCTTAATAAAACTATCCCCTGCATTTAATATTGCACTAACACAATCTCCCTATCAAAAGGTCATCGTGTTTAATTGTCTTATTTGTAGTTATAACAGGAAAAATCCAATACAAAATATGTATTTGCAAATGAAATGCTTCAGCTCAAAAGTTTTACTTAGCACAAGGACAAATTCTTGACTCATGAAATAATGCAGATGGATCAAATTCAAAGGTATAGTGGTAAACTCTTTTTCAGTGGCCTTTTCCCACTAAAACAAAATCATTTTTCTTTAGCATACTCTTGTTTATATCACTTATTTACATCTCCAGTGAGTCTTAAAAATTTCTTACATATTTTCAACTTGTTAAAATGTTTCTCTTTTGTTTTCCATATCTCTGCTTTTTCCCTTCACCTCTGCCATCCAATTAAATTACTTATTAAATTATCAGACATAATTTGTCTGATTTGCAGGAAAGAAGGTACTTGGGAAGAAGAGGCAGAAACACTTGTTATCAAACAAGTTCCACAGCAGGTAGAAGTTGATCTGTGAGTAATGGACCCAATGAAACTAATGGGTGTATGTCCTATGTCTCCTTTGCTATTTTTCCAGCAATAACCCTGAGTCCTTCCACTGTTTCCAGTGTTTCAGTTTCCCATGTCCCTTAGTACTCCTAAATCTCATTGTAAGTGAGTACCATCAGGTTCTTCTTGTCTTCCCAAAATCTCCCAGTGTGTTAGGCACATCTCTTCCCCAGCCCCCTCTGACTCTGGTTAACTCCTTTGATTCTGTGTAACACTCTTTGTACATAACACTATTTGTGCATAACTCTATTTTCTCTTCACAATGCCTAAGCTCTTTCTCTCTCCTCTTTCTATATATTTTTTGGCTTACACCTGGGAAAGAGTTGGAATATACTGCAGGCAACCTGCAAAAATGTATATCTGTTGATTTACCATCAGCTAATAGCATCCCGATTTAAATGGATAAAAACCGAGATTTTTTTCTACCTTTTCTTCCATAGTAGCATTCAATAGTTTCTTTCCTTCACCCAGTTGTATAGAAACTTGATATCTTTCAGAATTCAGCCTTTCTTTCAGATTTCATTTACTGACATCTGGACAGGCAAAATGAGACTACGACTGTGGGAAATCTTTCTCTTTAGGAAACCAGGCTAAAAAACTGTCACCTCAGAAATGCAAGACCTGAATTTTCTGGGTAGCTGGAGGTTTCTTCCAGACATGAAGCACATTCTCGTGATGGGGCCATGCTAATACAACACTGGAAGGAGTGGCTGATGCACCAGATGGTTCTGTCTCCTTTCAGAGAGGCCTCAACAAGTTGGAGAAATGCATCCATGGGAATTTTGTGAAGTTCACCAAAGGGAATTGCCAAGTCCTGCACCTGGGGATAACTTTACTAGACAACTAGAAAATACTGAGAAAATTTAATTCCCAAGATCTCCAAATAGCAAACGCAGCCTTGGGAGTAAGGGTCCTTCCCAGCGAGAGGATTAGTTCCATAGAGCTAGAATATATGTCTTGTCAGAGTTCACTTAACATATTTCTGAAGAAGTCTGCTCCTAGGGAGAAAAATAATTAGGAAATAATTTCAGCTTTTAATAAAATTCTCCCTCCCATGGTACATTTCTGCTCTCAAATGTTTTAAATAAGCAATTTTGGTGTTTTTTTCCTCATGCTGCCTTGCACATGTAGGAAGAGCTCGATGTAATGAATATTTGCTGAGACACACGAACCTTCTTGAAAACATCTTAAAACTCACCCTGATGTAGAAAACTGAGAAGACAACAGCTTCACACTGAGCTGACTGCTGTAACTGTCTTGAACAGTCTTAAGTAAGGCTTACCAGTGGTGTCCTTTCCATCAACAGCTGGTTTAAGCTTTTGGGGCAGATTATTCTTTTCCCACACTTTTGGCAACAGTAATTATAACGATCATCACCATAATAGGCATAATAACAGATTTTCTGCAACTCTGTATTGTATAATTTAAGCATACTATTTGAAGGTACTCCCATTAATTTCCAAGAAGGTTGCAGTCAAAAAATGCAAATACTGATATGAATGAGCCCCTCTAATTGTTCTCCATGCTCCACTGTGCTTCCCCAGACCTACTTTTCACATTAGAATTACCATGCCCTTTCATCTTCCTCCCATGCCAGGCAGTGGCATATTTGCTCCACTGTTTCTTTCTGGCACTATTTTCTCCCTTGTTGGCTCCTGGGGTTCCTGCCATTGTCAGAGACACAATTTATGAAGCTTTTCTCATGCCAGGTTAAAGCAATGTCCTTAAGTTTAAAAGTGTTATTGGACTGTAGCACGAGGGGTAAAAAGACCTATTTCCCGATCTCTTTCATTTAACTAGAGGTTCTTGGAAATCTCTTCATGTGTCATTCGACATTTAAAGGCTAGCTAGGAAAGGGTGCCTTGGTCTGACAAAAAGACACTGGCTCTTGGTCTTTGTACAGAATATACAAGTAGAAAGGTACATAGTGGTGACTGGCTGCTCTGCAGGATAGTAACACTGATGATTAAAGCCTGAGAGTGTGATGACCCTAACAGTTATGTTTTTATGTGTACAGGTGAGGCCACAGTGAGGCTGTAACTAACGGCATGACCTGGGGCTGCAATAGGGAACCATGGGAATCTTGTAAAAGATCCTAAGACCCCATACCTCCAAAACCAGGAAAGCAGAAGAGTCTGCTGTTTACATCCAAGGCATTTCTGCACTACCTGCAGGCAGAAGAGTTTTTGTACCCCCTTATATTATAAAGGATACATATATTATAATTTTTCTTTTTTTTCTTTTATTTTCTTTTTTTTCCTTTTTTTAAAAAAAAAATATTTTCTCTTCCTTGCTTTTATTCAGATCCTGTGGTCTTAAATCACTACTGGAAAGACACAGATTTCAAGTAGGTGGATTACAAGCAATGATGGTAACTTAGGCTTTCTCTGCTTCTCTGTGGTATTCTTCAGTTTGAGGAAGATGCAATGAAAAATTGCAGCAATCCCTGCTCTGGTAAAGCTTTTAGTTTGATTTTTGGTTTGTTTTTTTTTTCCATAAATTAAGAACTTTGATATAGACTCTTGCCTTTCTGAGAAAAGTGGCTCCTCTGTCACTTCAGGGAG
Organism: Falco peregrinus; assembly: GCF_023634155.1. Classification (NCBI taxonomy): domain Eukaryota; kingdom Metazoa; phylum Chordata; class Aves; order Falconiformes; family Falconidae; genus Falco; species Falco peregrinus. The sequence continues at coordinate 16,855,146 of NC_073743.1, read as the reverse complement.
CAAAACCAGGAGGCTGAACCCCAGAGAAAGTGGCAGGGAAGGAAGGAAATTTCCCTGAGGGGAAGTGAGTAATATTACAAGTCCAGACATCATAAATTTTAGTGTCTGCTGTTTTATAGCTACTGGTAATTTATTTTTTGCTTGTTTGTTTGTTTCCATCACAAGCCTCATTATAAGCAAATTATCCGTGCTTCTCCCTTTTAGAAGGTAAGTACCACCTCTCAGCTTCGTGGTGACAAGACATTAAGTCATTCCAGTGAGACCTGGGACACTGGAACACAGCTGGCTAATGAAACAGTTACTGCTCAACCATTTTATCACTCAGGCTTTTGGCTGGCTTGATGCAAATTGGATGCTTCAGTAGGCCACATGGCAATACCCATGTGCAGGTAAGTGTTAGACGGAGAATTTTATCATTAAAGTGTCTCATATATAAGCTTAGATGGCAAAGGTCTGAGTTCTGAAGTTTGTCCTCCACAAATAAAGTTTGGATGTTTTTCATCTGGAAGTGCTTCATCCAAGTTTGCTTCTAAATTTAGGAAGCAGAGGAAAAGGAGCTGAAGGGAAAAAGAAGGCATTAATGTCACACTGCTCTTCATCCAACAATTTGGTGAGCCTTCTCCTTACACGGCATGGGTCCCGCTGATGGATTTTGACCTTTGTGGTTTGGTAGCACTGAGAATAACATCTGGAAATTGTGTTACCATAATATATCAAATCTAAAACTAATGAAGTTTATCAGCAAATTCTTAAAAACAAAACCAAAGCCAAAAAACCAACCAACCAACCAAACAAACAAACAAAAAACAACAAAAACCCAAACTCAAAGCACAAACCCAACCAGCTTTGAATATCCAGGTTTTGGGTTTCTAACTTGAAACATCACTACCAGGTATCATTTTTTAACATTGGATGTCCCTGCCTGCATTCTGATACAGGCAAAAACTTAATGGCTACAGAAAAAACTGAAATTCCAGGTTAACAAGTTATAGATACATATAGATACAGAAAATTATAACCATCTGTTTTAACCTCTCTGTATTGACATGGGCTATGGACTTTCCCTGAATTGACTCCTGTGTGAATTAGAATTTAATTTTTAGGGAGAAAAACAAAAAATTATAAAACAAAACCACATCCAATCTCCATTAGACTCGCTGGTGATGGGACCTAAGGAACTAAATCAGCATGCAAGTGAGGCTAACAGTAGAAAAGGTTAGTCTTTTGCATATATTCCTCAGGCTAGATAAGAAAGAAAATTCAATGCCTTACTAATATAGAGATGGTATAGTATGCCTTGCACAGAATACACAGTACCATAGCTGAGAAAAAGGAAATGTTCCATTTTTTACAACAGGCCATAGGCTTGGTAGCTTGCCCCCAGAGATTTAACAAATAAGGGTGTAGAAAGAAGCTTTGTTATAATATCTAACATCAGATTTGAACCATGTTGAACTATCTGGATATCTTTCACTGAGAAGATATTTATTTCCTCCGGGGAATATGTTAGATCTCATTTGTTTAGACTTCAGTAAAACATTTGATATGATGCACATAGGAAATGCCAGTGATATTTGAGAAGGAAGGGATGAATATTATAAATACATGATGGATAAGGAGCTGGATACCTAGGCACCTATTAGCTTTCTGAAAGCTGAATTGTATTACTGGAGAAGAGTTATTGGTGTTTCCCCAAGACTAGTCAGGACAGGGATTTCTGGTGGTTTTGTTTTGTTGTTGGGTTTTTTTTTAATTTTTATAAATGACTTTGTTATAAAATAAATCAAATTAATAATATATGACTAAGTTTAGTAAAACAGAGGTACAATTACTCTCTAGTAACACATAAGTATAACCTCTGGATGTTATATCTTTTTTCAAGAGTAAAACTAGTTTTTCAATAAGCACTAATTAATTTGTTAATAACAACCAGTTCTCTAAGGATAAAATGTAATGAAAATCCTACTGATCTTAAATATAGCCTTTACCGCCTGTGGGTCCTGGGTCGTGAAAAATGTACTCTGCAGCGTACCAGGGAGGCAGAAGAAAGGTTTATGCAAAAAGACAATGAAAAGCGGAAACAAATACTAAAAATGAATATATTTAGACTGAAAATTAGAACGTTCCTAGCAATAAAATCAGTGAGATTCAGGAAACAGTTGTTCATTTAGGTTAACAAGAACAGAAATATATCCCCTTTAAGAGGGGGTTGGATTATGAAAAGAATTATACGAGATGGCTGCAGGAAAACTGGGTTTGTGGCAAGCCTCAGGTCAATGGAGCTGGTAAAGGGTCAGGGGCACAAGTCTTATGAGGAGCAGCTAAGGGAACTGCGGTTGTTTAGCCTGGAAAAAAGGAGACTCAAGGGGGACCTTATCGCTCTCTGCAACTCCCTGACAGGAGGTTGTAGCCACGTGGGGTCGATCTCTTCTCCCAGATAACTGGCGATAGAACAAGAGGAAATGTCCTCAAGTTGCACCAGGTGAGGTTTAGATTGGATATTAGGAAAAATTTCTTCCCTGAAAGGGTGGTCAAGCATTGGACCAGGCTGCCCAGGGAGGTGGTGGAATCACCATCCCTGGAGGTGTTTAAAAAGGTTGTAGATGTGGTGCTTAGGGACATGGTTTAGTGGTGGGCTTGGCAGCGCTGGGTTAATGGTTGGACTTGATGAACTTAAAAGTATTTTCTAATCTAAATGATTCTACGATTCTATGATTTTTAATGTTTCTGTGTCTTCTGTGTCTTGCAGTTACTAAATTCCAAAATGTGTAAAAAGAGGCTTATTTCTAAAGGACTTCCTCACTGATTTACATCATGAGAGCTTCCCCACCACATTTCCCTGCCGCTGCTGGAAATGAATTTCCACAGAGACATCCTATGGCTAATGGGATGTCTGATCTTTCGCTGTGTGCTGGGCAGCCTTTGGCAAGCCATCCACTCTGGGTACTTTCAGTAGAGGCAAGAAAAAGGCAGGTGTTTTTATCTTTTCTTGAGATTAGAAAGGTTTGGAGATCATAGGTGAGTTTTGCTATCAAGTCAAGGTAGCTTTAATGCCTCTGAAACGTGGTTTAATTATTCAAATGTGGCTTAAACAAAACCCAACTTTAGGCTTGACGCTAATATATGTATCAGCATAAATTATTACCTGCTTATTTCCTTACTGTTTGTTTGCAATAGTAATTCAAATTACTATAGTCAAAATTATTTCAATAAATATAACAAATTATGGAAGTAATTATTACAGCATGTATTTCAGAGCGAGCTTTATTTACAAAGGACAAAGCATTGATTAAAACAGCTTGAATTATGCTAACTACAACTCTGAACTCTACAAAACATCTCAAAAGCACAGTAATTTGAGTACAAGGGAGAGGCAGTATTACAAGAAGGCTAATGATAATCATGTTTAAGGTCATTGACAACTAAAGCACTTACTGTACAGGAGCCTTCTGTCAGAGACAATTATAGTGAAGGGCCTTTGAATGAGGTCGAAACACTCAGAGTGTGTTTCTGTGACAGCTTTGGTCTTACAATATTTATTCTGTTTCTAGTTTATCTGTAGCACAGTATTAAATATACAGTGTCACAAGCCAAGTGGTTCATGTAAAACTGAATTGACAGAATGCAATGATGTTGTAGTTATACCACAGCCTTTCTAATAATGGCAAGGCCTTGTTAGATCAAAAGCACCCCCAGGACCTAGGAGGCAGTACCAGTAATCCTGTTCACATGGATTATGAAAGCACTGTTGGCTGCACAAAACTGCTAGAAATAAAGAAAAATCTTGTAGGATCACATACTGTTGTAGCTGCTCTTCAGTCAACACTACATATTTTTTAATTGTGTCCTCTTTTCTTTTGTTGCAAATCTATTTTACTGTGGTTTTATGTAGAGGAATTTTTAAAAGATCAAGGACATATGTTAACATTGTCCGGGTTGGACAACCCAGGCCTGTTAGTTGAAGCTGCAGAGCAACTTTAAATTGTCCTTGGAACAAGCAGGGTGAGAAAGAAAACAAGCTATGCACAAACAAGAAGCCAGGTGCAGAGCAAGTCCTAGGAATTGCGAAATCAGCACACTCTCATCGGCACACTCTGATCAGGCACATGCAGCATGGTCACCAATCAGCGACACAGACGCCCACGTGACCAGAGACTTTTATCCAATCACCTGTGTGTAAAGTCGTGTGAGCAGTTGGTTTAAGTTATAAATATGACCTGTTTGTTTAATAAAGTGAGCATGGCATGTAGCCATATTGGTGCGATTGTCGTGACTTGGCCGACTCTCCACGGGGGACCCTCTTCGTCTGGTGCCTGAACAGGGACCCTTTTAGTCGCTTAAATGCGGTTCACTTAAATATGAAAGTCTTCGTGCATTGGACCTGAAAGGAAGTTGTCCAATTAGGGAGATGGAGGTCAGAGGTGGGCGGAACCTGGAAGGTGAAAAGCAGAGTCCAGAGTTCAGTGTAGTGCTGCAGATCGCACCCCTGCCGAGGTAACACCGTGACGAAAAAAACACGGCAAGAGGCTCTCAACTAATATTCTCTCTGAGAGAAGGGAGAGCACTCAGGAAGACAGCGATGGAATTAGACGCGGCAATTAAACTGTTAACTAGTATCCTCTTTAAAAGAGGTGAGAGCACTAAAGAAACAGAAGTAGAGGCTTTAGTTTGCTGGGCACGAAAAAAGGATAAGATTCCCGAGCCCACATTACTGTTTAGTATTGCGGAATAAAGTGGGAAATTGCCTCTGGGATACTACAATCGAGGGAGGTAAAGAAGGAAAAGAAGATAAAATTTTAGGAGCTAGGTGGCAGTCTATAATTAACACTCTGGAAACTATGAAGGTGGAAAAAAAAGTAGCGGCAGCAGCTATAGAAGCGTTGGGAGGAGATGTGGTAGAAAAGCCAATAGAGCAGAAGGGTGATTCACCTAAGCCTTCTCTCTTGGCTACATTTTTTGGAGTTGGGCATACTTGTTCTATGAAGGGTATGTCAGCCTCTGCGTGTTCAACAGTACAGGAGTTTTTAGATAAGACAGCGGACAAACCGGAAGTTACTCTCCTCGGGGGTCTATGTAACTGAGCCGAAACCGGAAGAGCCTGTTGAGCCTCCCCAGGAAGGAGGAGCAGTGAGTCATGCTGCACCAATTGGAGCTGTGGGTGGAGCAAGACCAAAACGGATGGTGGTGACAGCTCGTAGGTCAAACCAGGGGGGGAAAAAGCGCTGTCCGATGTCGTATCCTCCTCTTCCTGAAACATCATCGGACGACTTTGAGGAGGAAGGCAGGGAGAAGCTTTGTGATAACAATACAGAGAAATCCTTACAGAAGGTAATAGATCAATTAAGAAACCTGGAAAAGCGAGTTGAAATGAACCTGCCTACTACTTCAATACCTGTAGTTCCTCCAGTTAGCCCAACTACCCCCCCAATGCTGAACTCAAGAAAAGATCCAATTCTACAGCGTTGGTCTGGTGTTGTTTGTGATGCTATTTTGGAGGGTGACTGGCAGGTGACTAGCTCATTAGTTTGTCCAGTAGTGGTTAATAATCTTGGTGCACAATGGGAGCCGCATGATTGGAAAATATTGCAACAGGCAAAGCAAACGGTCACTACTCATGGTCTGAGTTCAGAGGCTGCGCGACAAATCATACAGTTTATTTTCACAGCAGACGTTCTTTCACCTGCTGATTGTGCTAGACTTGCTTCCCTATTTTTCACTCCTCAGTATTTAATGTTTGAGAGGGAGTGGAAGAGACTAGCCATAGAGGAAGCAAACAGACATCAAGATCCAAATATAGGAGATCCACTTTATGGTATATGGGCAGATATGTTAACTGGGCAGGGACTTTACTACGCAGGTTCAATTGCAGTATCCTGTACAAATGCATCAACTTGCTCAAACTTTACCACATCGAGCCCTTTTGTCTGTGCCAGACAAGAAGAAACCTGCTTCCTATATCACTGTTCGTCAGGGGACAAAGGAGCCCTATGGACAATTTGTAGATCGTTTGTCTGCAGCATTAAAGGACAATTCTGATTTACCTTCAGATCTGCAGGAACATTTGTTCCGCACCCTTGCTTTTGAAGGGGCTAACCCAAGAAATCGAGCGATCTTAGCAACACTACCCCAAGGAAGTCCTGTAGATGAAATGTTGATTAGAGCTACTCGAGCCAAACAAAATAACCAAGCGGCTGCCTTTACTGCTGCGATGAGGGAGCAAGGGCATATAATTGCAGCAGCCTTAACAAATCATATAGGTGGACATCAAAAAGGGAATGATGGTAAATCAGGATTTGGTATTTGTTATCAATGTGGTGAATCTGGACACATGAGGCGTACTTGTTCAAAAACTGTTTGGCGTCACAAATGTAACTTAGATTCACATGCTACTGCTGTTTGTAGATATAACAGGTCGGGAAACATGCACCACAGTGTGACGGTTCTACATACGAAGACACAAGTACAGGCCCCACCAATGCAGATGAGAAATGCTGATTCTTATACCAGCATGTCCCAACCACCCGGGGGAGTCTCGGGGTAGACGTGGCAACCACAGTAGAAGTAACTTTGAATAATAAAGAAGTGACTTTAATTCCAACTGAAGTAAAAGGACCTTTGTGTAACGCGAATTCTCCAGTTGGAGGAATTTTATTGGGGAGATCTTCAACAGGAAGGCAAGGAGTAATTGTTTTACCTGGAATAATTGATGCAGATTTTACAGGACACGTACAAGTTATGGCCTATGCGTTACAACTATCTGTTACTATTCCAAAAGGAAGTAAAATTGCTCAAATACTTCCCTATGAAAGCCTTGTTGCACATCGACAATATTATGAGCAACTCAGACAACAAGGCCAGACATCTAAGATGAGCGGAGAAGACGATTTTGGGTCTACCGGACATGAGGTGTGTTTCACATTAGATCTTAATCAAAGGCCATATCTGAAGATTCAATTGAAGAAAGGCAGTCAACAAATTAGTCTGGAACCTCTATTAGACTCCGGGGCAGATGTCACCATCATTAATCAACATCTATGGCCCCAGAATTGGGAACTGCAATCTCCAATGACCCAAGTGGTAGGAGTATGTGGATAACTGGCTAGCTGAAAAAGGTCACATAGACATAGTCCAGCTGGCTGGACAAAAATGCACATCGCTCTCAGCTTATCTGAAGTAAAGCAAAAATACACTATCCTTGGCTGTTCTTGTTACACAATAACAGGAAGATTGCGGTGGGAAAAGAATGTTGCAGGTGGGAACAGATAACTACAGAAGAGAAACTAGGGGCGGGCTTGGTATTTAGGCAACTCACCAATAATGAGCTTAACTTTTGTAATATGTATGAGCTAATTATAACAAGGCATAAAAGGTGACTGTAAGGGACAATAAACGAAGTCTGCTGATCACTCATATTGAGTGACTGTGTCTTCCCTCCGTCGCGACAAATGGTGCCCGAACAGGGACCCTAGAGAGGGCTGAACCTGCGAGCCACGAGTCGACGGAGGTTCGGGTACCAGTCCTGAAAGCAGCGCAGGAGGCGGAAGGGCACAGTCCCCGCGCCTGGGAGCACCTACAGAGGGACCGCCGGCCACGCATCGCCAAAGTCTCACAAAGGCTGCAACAGCGCTGATGACGGTATGGAGAGACAAGCGACGTATGATTTGCTCAAATGCTTTTTAGAAAAGCGGAGCATTCGGGGCATAGACTGTAAAAAGGAATTACCCGGGTTATTAGCATATGGGGTAGCGAGGGGTCATTTTGGGAATCCGGATACGGTTTTCGAGCATGCAGAGTGGCGTAATTATGGGGACGCACTGTTTGCCAAAGTAATAGCTGACAATAAAACTGCCAAAAAACTGATGAAACCATGGCAAGCTGTCGCTAATGCCCTTTTGCAACATCGAGCCGAACAGAGAGCGGCTGCTGCCTCTGAGCGGCTGGGAGTTGCAAGCGGGACTGCAATAGCCACACGGCAGGGGGAATCGGCTTCCCCCCCCGATTGCCCGTTGCCTCCCTCGGTGCGTACGCTGACGGTTCAACAGGGGACTGCGGGAAGGTGGGACCAGTCGCCCTTCCCGTCTCCGCCCTCTTCGAATCCCTCAGCCCCTCCATCGGGGAATGATGACGTAAGTGAGGAAATAGAGCGTAAAAACCCCGTAGAGAGTAGGGAATGTACGAATCCTTTTGCAGAATGTCTTCAGGTTGCCCAAAATAGGCAAAAGGTCTGGAAGCAGATGGCAGAAAGCGCTATGCTTGAGGGTGAACGCGATTTTGCCGCGGGAATCGTGCATGAGGCTTTCCTGGTCACGTATTCACAGCCAGATGCGCAGGGGAATATCATGGTTTCTATCACTAACTTAGATTGGAAGTTATTAACTCAGCTACGGGCTACGGTGAGTGAGTCAGGTTTGAAAGGGGAACCCACCAGGAAAATGTTAGATTATATTTGGGGAACTAATATCTTACTCCTGAGTGACATCCGCAGTATAATGAAGTTAATCTTGAGCCAACATCAGCAGCTTCTGTTTAACGCTCATTGGCAGGCTGCTTGTCAGGAATCGATAGCAGTGGTTAGACAGCCAGGGGACCCGCTGCATGGGGTTACTCTACAGGAGCTGATGGGTTTAGGACCCTATTTTCGAACCGAAGCTCAGGCACTGATGGGACCGGATAAGGCAAAGGAAGCGATGAGGCTAGCTAGACTAGCGCTTGACCGTATAAAGGAACCTGGGGGAATCCCTTCATATATGGGAATCAAGCAGGGAAGAGAGAAGCCATTTGGGTTATTTATCGATCGGGTAGCAAATGCCATACAGGCGGCTGGGGTGCAAGACTATCTCAAAGGCTCCATTTTAAAGCAGTGTGCCATACAGAATTGTAACCCAGCCACACGTAACATCCTAGCTATGCTACCAGGGACATGGACCATAGAAGAAGCTTTGGAAAGAATGGCACAAGTGCCGGTCGGGCCCCAGGCTATGTTGGTCAAGGCAATAAAAGAACTAGTGAGTGCTTTAAAAGAGCAGGCGCAGGCTACCCAAAGTCAGGTCTTGGCAGCCCTTGCTCCTTTGCAAGCCTTTGCTGGGCGATCAAATGCCCGCGGCCCATCTCGTCTACGGTGCTTCCGTTGCAGTGTCACCGGACACGTGAGATGGGACTGCAATGTCAACTCCGTATGGTGTCGAAACTGCCACTCAGACACTCACAACGAAGCTGCTTGTCGTCGATCAGGAAACGGGCGACCCAGCGGGAAGAGCCGCCCCGCGCCAACACAAAAATCGGCTGCTTGCCCACAAAAACAGGTTTTAACAGAACAACTCAAGCATAGAGGCTTGGTAGTAGCACCCGAAAAGGTGCAAGAATCAAGCCCCTGGAAGTATCTGGGGTGGCGCATTACTGATACAACAATTCAGCCTCAAAAGTTGTCACTCCACCTGGATATCCAAACCCTTCACGACGCCCAACGACTGCTCGGTGATCTGCAATGGCTCTGACCTGTAGTGGGCATCCCCAATGAACTATTAAATCAACTACGCCCCCTGTTGAGAGGGACAGATCCCTCAACCCCAGTACAGCTTACTGAACAGCAAGAACAAACATTACAACAAATAGCTTCAATGGTGACTACGCGCTCCACGCATCGGCGTGTTGTAGGGTTACCCATCGATTTGACTATCTTATGTGGCACTCAGTACCTCATGGGTGCTCTAACACAGCAATAAATAAAAACGGGGGAGAAAGGGGAGTACACCACCATCCTATTGGAATGGATAGCTCCCCCGCTGCAACCACGACTCACAATACAAGACAAAATTTCTACGCTGTCGGCGCTGATCAAGAAAGGTCGCTGTCGTATCTTACAGGTGGATGGCACTCCTCCTGGCACGATATGGGTGCCGATGAGACAGATCGACTTGGAGTGGTACTTGCAGAACTCCGAGGAACTGCAGGCTGCATTACTCCACGATGGAGCAGCGATAATAGTGAAACCACTCCCATCGCCCATCCTGTCGTGGATGGAGAACATGGGCTGGATTGTTAAGCCGAAGCCATCCAGCCAGCCTATCCCGCACGCTCTCACGGCCTTTACTGATGCGGGTTGACGCTCTAGGACCGCTGCCATAACGTGGAAAGACGAGCAAGGGTGGCAACACCAAATTCTACAAGCGCAGCCAAAGGATTCCCTACAGATGCTAGAACTCTTTGCAGTGGTCTGGACATTTATTAGATGGAGAGATGTCCCACTGAAGGTAGTCACAGATTCTCTCTATGTTGCCAGCATAGTCAGCCGGATTGAAGATGCAAGCGTGTGTGATTTAAAGAAACAGCGCTTGACAGAACTGCTTGTGAGCTTGCAGCTTGCAATCACACAGAGATTGGAATCGTATGCGGTGACCAATATCCGAAGCCATCAGTGGGAAGAAGGCCTCGGAGAGGGCAATGCTCGAGCTGATCGTCTCGTCGCAATTGCTACTGAAGCCCCATTAGCACCACATTGTCGAGCCCGAGAAGCCCATTCGATCTTCCATCAAAACGCGAAGGGGCTGGCACGAGCCTACAAACTCTCTATGGAGGAGGCTCGGGCCATTGTGAAGGCTTGCCCTATATGTAGTCACCATAACTCAGGCTTAGGGCTCGGTTGCGGGGTCAACCTGCGACGACTAAAGTCTAATGATGTTTGGCATATGGATGTTACTCATGTTCCTGCATTCGGTCGATTGAAATATGTGCATGTTACTATAGACACCTATAGCCATATGTTATGGGCCACACCACAGCCCGGGGAAAAGGTCCGGGACGTGCGCTGGCAATTTAACTAGTTGCTTTGCTGTTTTAGGGGTGCCTATTACTATTCAAACTGATAACGGTCCTGCATATGGTAGCGGATTACTTAAACACTTTACGCAAATGTGGAATATTAAACATGTTACTGCAATCCCTCATTCTTCAACTGGACAAGCAATCGTAGAGTGGGCTAACGGGACGCTAAAACGTTATATAGAAAAGTTCAAAGAGATTCAGGATGTAAGAGAAAGGGTAGAGAAGGCTCTTTTTGTGCTTAATCTTTTGCGTGTATTTGGGGACAGTAATGAGCCGCCTATAACAAGGCACCACGCTAGCTCAGAACCCCCCAGGCCACCACACATGAAAGTACTGTATAAGGATGCAAAACCAGGACAATGGGTAGGTCCTGGGGAGGTGATTTATGTGGGGCGTGGTTATGTCTGTATTTCTACCGATTCAGGCACTATTTGGGTTCCCAGCCATTGGGTAAAACCTGCTGTAGAGCATGCTGGAGGAGCTCGACGCGAGAACGCTGCTTCGCCTGCACCTTGCGATAGACCCTGTTCTGGAACCTATTCGACATCTGTTCCGACCCCACATACAGGGGACCACGCGTGAAAAACTCGAACTTTTGACAGCAAAGATACAATCTCATAGGAAATGGGATTATTATTTTTGATCATTATTGTAATAGTTTTAGTAGTGCTTAGCTGTGTATTTTCCTGTGTTAAAATGCTGTTATTGAAATTGGTCAACCAAGCCTATGTCGCCCAAAATAAAAATGGGGGAATTGTGGATAACTGGCTAGCTGACAAAGTTCACATAGACATAGTCCAGCTGGCTGGACAAAAATGCACATCGCTCTCAGCTTATCTGAAGTAAAGCAAAAATACACTATCCTTGGCTGTTCTTGTTACACAATAACAGGAAGATCGCGGTGGGAAAAGAATGTTGCAGGTGGGAACAGATAACTACAGAAGAGAAACTAGGGGCGGGCTTGGTATTTAGGCAACTCACCGATAATGAGCTTAACTTTTGTAATATGTATGAGCTAATTATAACAAGGCATAAAAGGTGACTGTAAGAGACAATAAACAAAGTCTGCTGATCACTCATATTGAGTGACTGTGTCTTCCCTCCGTCGCGACAGGAGTAGGAGGTGCAAAAGTCCCAAAACAGAGTAAAGACTTGATTACATTGCAGTTTGAAGACGGCCAGGCTATTGTAGTTCAGCCATATGTAATGCAACTCCCACACACATTATCTGGGTTGATTGGACGAGATGTTTTGTCACAATTGGGACTAGTTATGACAACTGATCAGCATTTTTTAGCCACGGCCACTGATCGGCAGCCGCCCATACTGAAGATTACATGGTTAACAGAAAAGCCAATTTGGGTAGACCAGTGGCCGATAATAGAAGAACGGCTGCGCATTGCTGAGGAATTGGTGCAGTAACAACTGAAAATAGGTCATGTTCGACCTTCTACAAGTCCTTGGAATGCTCCTATTTTTGTGATACCAAAGAAAACTGGGAAATGGTGACTTTTACATGATTTACGGAAGGTTAATGATCAGATGTTAGCGATGGCAGCGTTGCAACCTGGTCTTCCAAGTCCTACAATGATCCCTCAGACTTGGCAAATTGTCGCGATAGACTTGAAAGACTGTTTCTTCACGATTCCCTTACACTCTGATGACACACAAAGTTTTTCATTCACTCTGCCATCAATAAACCGTGCCGCTCCGGTCAAACGGTATGAATGGGTAGTCTTGCCACAAGGAATGAAGAACTCTCTTACGATGTGTCAGACTTTTGTAGATTGGGCACTTGTTCCGATACGACAACGTTGGCCTCATGTCCTGATCTACCATTATATGGATGATATTTTATTGGCTGCTGAACAAGGGATTTCAGACTATCAAATGAAATGGCTTGTTGACCACCTTCTATCATGTCATTTGATTGTGGTGCCTGAGAAGGTTCAACGTCTGGCCCCATGGAAATATTTGGGCTGGCTCATCTCGGATACTCAGATCTCAACCCCAAAAGGTAACTCTTACTACACAAATAAGTAATCTGCATGATGCTCAAAGGATTTTAGGAGACCTGCAGTGGGTTCGTAATATAGTTGGCCTCACTAACGATGATTTGCAACTGTTCCGATCCTGGTTGCACGGCACCGAAGCCAACAGTCCTCAAACTTGTTCACCAAAACAGCGGGCTGCCCTAGAAGTTGTGTCCCGCAAGATTCAGTCTGGCTGGTGTGGTCGCCAAATGGCGAATCATCTGTTATCTTTTTTGGTTTGTAATGTTGCCACTTCACCTTTTGCCCTTATTTTACAATGGCAAAAGAAAAAGGGGGAAAATACAGTGATCGTTTTAGAGTAGTTGTTTTTGCCATTGCAACCCAGACATCGTATTTTAAGTCATCCTCAAGCAGTAGCGGCCTTGGTGAGAAAAGGAAGGGACAGGATTGTTGAAATTGATGGGACTGAACCGGCAGATATCAGTATTCCAGTCCGTGGTGATGATTATGAGTGGCTCCTGAGACATTCAACAGCCATATAGGAAGCCTTGATGGGTTATACAGGTGTTGTACACAACAACCGGCCAAAAGGACCTCTCTGGAAGATGTTAGAACATTATCAGTGGATTGCGAGACCGTTACGCTCAAAAAGACCAGTTGAAGGGCCAACGGTGTTCACAGATGCAGGACGAAAGATGAAGAAGGCTGCGTGTGTATGGCAATCCGATAATCAGTGGCAGAAACACATGATCACCAGGTGTGAACCACGGGACAACCTTCAAACCTTAGAACTGAAAGCAGTGTGTTGGGCTTTGGGAAGCTGGAACGACACACCTGTAAACATAGTATCAGACTCATTGTACGTAGTAGGTGTAGTACAGCGCTTTTGTTATACATCACCAAACAGCGCAAGGGAACCAAACAACTACAGTTCCTGGTTTGAATATTTTGTATAAAAATATGGCTTCAGGCATATGGGAAGGGCCTAATCCAGTGGTATTTATCGGTAGAGGTTATCTTTTTATCTCCACAGATAAAGGACCTATATGGGTTCCTAGCAAGTTTCTGCGACCCATATGTCAAGATCAGAAGACAGAAGAGAAGACTCAGAGCGAGCAGACAGAATAAACTGTCTATGTTGTAAGGGATGTAACCCGCAGATATTGTGCCAATGTATGCTATGTGGGGTAAAATGGTTCTGTAAGCCAAGGCTTAAATGTCAATGGTGTAAAGAGTGTATGTGTTTGATTAGTAACCGGGCATGAAGCAAGAGAAAGCATACGGCTAGTGTAATACCATGCTGATTGGAGACAGTATACATCATCAGAATCTGTGAAAGCACAGATTTGTGGGGTGGAATATGTAAAAAAAAATAAAAAAATGTGGAAATTGCAGGAGTAAACATGTTCAAGTGGTGGACTTGGTTTACGGTCTTGATGAATTTTTTACTCATTGGCCAAAATATTTTTGTCATCTTGCCTAGGACAAACATATGGGTGACATGGGCAAATATCATGGGAGTAACAGACTTTTGTTTAAGTCTGCAACAGGCAGACAACCCCTTTAGAACTTGTTTAATTGGTATTCCACTGCAAGAGAATGAAACAAATTTTGATGGTTTTTGGAATGTTAAAGCAGTGAATCTGACTTCCAACCAGAATGGTACATGTATGAGTCCAAATGGGCAATATGTTTGGCCTTCTATGCATAATGCAGTGTGGCAGAAGACGGTTATTGAGAATTTAAATCAGCCACATCATTTACCTTTGCAGGAGTTAGACCTATTGGCTAGCGTTGTACCTGTTGAATATGTTAATGTTACTGCAACTGATATGGCAGACTGTACCCACATGTCATCACCACTTCAACCCGTGAAAGGCCCTGGAGTAATTTGGTTTGGTGACCCGTGGCAGTTATGGCTAACACGTCAAGGTGAACAAAAATTTTATATAGGGTTTCAAAATCTAACTGGTTCACCTATTTGGGGTGAATTGAAAACTGGGGGTTTCCATGTGAATGTATCAGGGGGTTATCAGTTGCCACCGGGAGTCTCTTTGATATGTCGGGACAGAGCATGGCCAGGGATTCCTTTGTATCCTGTCGGTGGACCATGTTATTTAGGGCGCTTGACTTTGCTCCACATATGAAAGACTTATTGAAAATGACTCAACATTCTCACAGATCACAGCGGGCACTGCGCACCTTTGATAAAACATGTAGTGACCGAGTCGATCTACATTCCATAACAGCAAATGCCCTGGCCTCCATATTTATGCCGGGGGCAATGACAGCATTAAATGCTAAGAATATACGAAGGTTAGTGTGCTGGGGAGAGAAACAATTTAATCTTACATCGCAGATTTTAAGTTTGTTATTGCTTGATTTAGATAGTTTTAGGCATGCTACGTTACAAAATAGAGCTGCAATAGATTTTTTGTTATTAGCACATGGACACGGTTGTGAGGATTTTGAAGGGATGTGTTGTATGAACCTTTCCGATCATTCCATATCAATGCACAAGTAGTTGTCACAACTATGGAAACTTGAAGCATATTCTTGCTGATGATGATCCCTTTGATGAATGGTTGAGAGGATTTGGGATAACAGGGTGGTTAAAGACGTTATTGATGGAAGGAATATGCTTTGTTATCATCATTGTTGTAATGTTTTTAGTTTTTAGCTGTTTATTTTCTTGTTTGAAGAAAGGTTTAACATCTATTGTGAAACAGACATGGGTTGCCCAAAAAGAAAAAGGGGGATATGTAGAGGGATTTTTTAAAGGACCGAGGACGTATGTTACCATTGTCCGGGTTGGACAACCCAGGCCTGTTAGTTGAAGCTGCAGAGCAACTTTAAATTGTCCTTGGAACAAGCAGGGTGAGAAAGAAGACAAGTTATGCACAAACAAGAAGCCAGGTGCAGAGCAAGTCCTGGGAACCGCGAAATCAGCACACTCTCATCGGCACACTCTGATCAGGCACCTGCAGCATGCTCACCAATCAGCGACATGGACGCCCGTGTGACCAGAAACCTTTATCCAATCACCTGTGTGTAGAGCCGCGTGAGCGGTTGGTTTAAGTTATAAATATCACCTGTTTGTTTAATAAAGTGAGCACGGCATGTAGCCATATTGGTGTGATTGTCGTGACTTGGCCGACTCTCCACGGGGGACCCTCTTCAGTTTACTGTTGTTTGTTGAAAAGGACAAAATAGATGAGCTGTTTTAACTTCACATACTCTGCTGTACCTCAACTTCTCACAGTCTTCAGTTTGGTTAATCCTACTACAAAACTTGATGGCGCTGTGACTATTGCAGATGGAAAACGGAGTCATGTAAGACGTCAAGTAACTTGAGTGTTGTTTCCTAACGGGTGGCAGGGTCCACTCTCCACCACTGTGGCTTGGGGACCTATCCATGCTGCCACCCTGTCCCAAATAATACGGGTCTTCACCCGGGATGTGTCAGTCCTCTAAAATGGCAGAGGACTGAAATAACTTCAGTGCATGTGACAAAAGCTTATTTCACACAAAGAGGGTGTTTAACCAGTTGTAAGGGTCAGTCTAAAGAGAACAATATTGTCTCAACATTGCTAACAGAGACCTGGAGATGTAATGCGCTCCTCATGAACACCTAGACGCAGAGACCCTGAAGAACTGCATGGTACGAGTTGTACTATGCCACTCCCTGATACCCGGCGCTGGAAGGAACAACTATGATAACGTCGCATAACAACTGTTGTCGTTACAACGGACCAGAACATGCATTCAAGGCAGAGACTGACAACAATCCATGGGCCGGAGGAGGAGCAACGTGTATTGCTCAGCATAAAAGAGGACTCCTTAGCAACCAAATTTTAGGAGATCTCCCACACCAAGGATCACGACGATCAGAAGGAGCAGCAATGTTGCCTGGACGTGGGACCATAGGGTAGACCTGTGGTGGTAGCTATAGTCTTCTTCCCTTTTTCTTTTTACTTTATCTTTTCCTTCACTTTCTGTCTTTTTACCTATCGCACACCACTTTACGGGCAAACAATAAAATTGTGCTGTTTAATTGAAGCATAACCCCTTGGCGTGGTCGCCTTGATTTTTTTGAGCTTCAAGATCATAGTAAACGAACCTTCACAAGTCCACTGAGTGGACCATGACATTAAACTGGCGCCACGGACAGGATCCTGAGAGACAGAGGGGTGCAGGTTGTGTGTAGTTTGTAACAGGGGAAGTACGTTTCATTCTAGCCACACCTGGCCCTACGCTCAGCAGGGTGAGAGGTGTCCAGAAAGCGAGGGGGATGACTCGAATTTCCTGCATACCACACACGCCTAGGACTTAGCACTCCAAACTCTGATTGAGGGCTCTGTCTGTTGGGATCCATCTAAAAGAACTCGAAGTGCAAAAGAGGGAAAGTGCTAAAAAGGGGGGCTGCCCTTGTGTTAATGAGAATTTGTCTGCTCTGCTCAGGAAAGTGAAGGGACAACCTTGTAGTAACTATAAGCTGCCTTCTCGAAGCAGATTTTTGGTCCCTTCAACCATTCGGGGAAGAGAAGGGCGATACAGCAGTGGCTGTGTGTTTGTAACTAAGTCTAGCCTCCCTAAAGTGGGTTGGGTCCCTTCGTAGTGAGAATGGCTGAAAAGGCTGATAAACAAAATCCTTTGTTGATGAAAGATCAGGACATGTTTTACACATTTCTGGTAAAGTATGGGGATCGAGCCTCTGTACCCGGAGAAGATTAGGCTCGACATAATACGGCAAACTTGCAGAATGTAGTGGACCGAGTGACCTCTTTACAGACTGAAGCTAAAGTTAGATCAGGTAAGGGCAAATCTATAGTCTGTGCCATTTTAGGAGCCAGCCTGGTCGCAGCAATCGAAGATCGCTTTAGAAAACGTAGCAATGTACGGTGAATGAAGAGACGGGACGCAGCTTGATGCAAGCAAATGTTAATTTATTGTACAGAAGCACGATTTATATACACTTTCAGAAGCTGCACGTTTTAAACAGATTGGTTCTTGAAGCTAAGCATTGCATACTA
Organism: Falco peregrinus; assembly: GCF_023634155.1. Lineage (NCBI taxonomy): Eukaryota > Metazoa > Chordata > Aves > Falconiformes > Falconidae > Falco > Falco peregrinus. Next base: position 16,837,298 of record NC_073743.1, on the reverse strand, counting down.
GGCAATCCCTGATTGGTGGTTAACTACCAGCAATTAACAGCAAGGTGTTGCCTTTCCTTGGCGCCATCCTTGGCGCCATCCGTCTCCCACTCCCCTGTGCTCTGTAAACATGTCTCATCATGTTAATTGTTGTCTAGACAAGCTCGAGCACATTCCCCTCAGCAAACTGATTGCCATGCATGGTCCTAGTTTCCAGCCTGCTCCTGCATCTCCCCCTTCCTGTTGCACAAAAAGAACCTTTGAAAGCGAACGAGGAAAAACAAGGTATAAGTAATAGAACAAATAAAAAAAGCAACTAAGACATATTATCAGTGTCAAAATAACCCACTGTCTCTGTTCCGTACAGTTTTACAATTTCCCCTTTTTGTTTTTGAACAGCTAGTACCAGGTTTGCCATGTTCTGCAGGGCCCTTGCAAACATGACAGCAACCAAGGTAATAGCAAACAAACAATACTGCCAATTGAGTGAATGGATGCCAAAAAGGCTGACATTTTCTCAGATTTTGATAACATGTTGCTGCAATGGGGCGCCTAAAATTCACGCAGCACATACCATCAAAATCCTCACAGCCATGTCCTTGAACCAACAACAAAAAGCAGTGGCAATTTTGACTCACATTCTTAACTGCCTACCAAACAAGGTGATTTAACTCTTTAATGCTTTCCCTGCTGTTACTCTGGATAAGAGAAGAACCGCTGAGACACATTCCCATCATAGCCTCCTACTATAATAGCATCTACAGAAAGACAATTATCGACATTCAAAGTGTAAACAGTATCATCTTCTTTTGGATTAACATTATACATAGGTGGAAGGGCACACCAAACAAGAACCCGTTCAGTCAAAAAGTTCGAAACATCGCATGCCTTCTCTGAACATACCTCTGGGGTCATTCCCTTCATTCCCTCTCTATTTTATGCAAAGAGAAACACTTTTACCATAACAGAGAAGCCCCTATTTACATCTCTGAGCCCGGACACAAACCACAGCTGTATGCTCCACCAGGCTCGGGGCAGGAATCATTCATGTAGTTACGTAGCTATATATCTCTACAAGCATGCAGACACCTATTAAACACTAGATAACCATGTTTATCTTTCCTATTCTCCTTCACAATACCTAGTTGTTCTCTCCTCTCTTGTTAGGTCAAATATTCTCCAGTTTCCTCTCCTATCTCTCTTCAGACATTCTCTATCCTCTTTTTTGCTTGTTAATTGCGACGAGGCAAAGGGTGTGTGTAGCTGGGTGACCATGACCTGATTTATGTTACAATCAACTAAACGCTGAATACAGGGAAAAAAAGGCATGGGAGACATAAGGCAAACATCAATAAGGTGGTTAAAGATAATTGTAATAAATCCTGTAATACTTTTGAGTCATGGCCCAAAGTTTCCCAGCCGTGAGAAGAGACCAAAGGCATCCCGCCCCTGGCTCTGCTGCAGATCTTTGTTTTAAGGCTTTTAAGTTTTGTATACTTTTGTAAATTAATTCACAGTGGTCACTCAGATTCACGTAACACATCCTATCAAAGTCTTCACACTTGTGTCCCTGTGCTAATAATAAAAATCAATAGCAACTCGGTTCTGTAGCAACATATGACAGACAGGATCACCATCTGTTTAATAAGCCAAAAAAAAAAAAAAATACTATTTGTAGTATTACTTTCTTTACCAAACTAGCAGCCTAATTTACTAAGCAAGTTAAGAGCGTGTACTATTCTTACAGAAGAGATTAGAGAGGCAAAAATGTGTTACGGTGCATTCCAGAACTCAACCTGAGTTACAGTCTGCTGTGAGTTCTGCATTATAATCATTTGACACATGTTGGGGTTGCGATTGTGAAAGTTGCCCATTTACAATTTTCATTGGCATTATCACAGCTAGTTTTAAAAGCAACCCTTGAGCTTCCTTATGTTTGACTTGTTGCAAAATATTCTGAAGCCAATCAATCAAGTTAGTATTAAAGTTAGTGACTCTCTAGGACCCTGCAAGACTGTGGCAAGACTCCCGCATCCTGACTGCCTTAATAGCCATCTCATTCATTTGCAAACAGTTGTCCCTGGGATACCTTGCCTGAGTCACAGAATCGGCACAGTTATTTTCTCCAGCCAACTGCCCATAGTTAACAGCAATTCCCTGATTAAGGTTTTCAGTCAAGGCCACTACACATAGCTCACAAAAATCAAATAACCACATCATATACTGTATCAGTTAGTACCATATAAAGCAATAACTTCCAATCATGCAGTGTGAGCGTATAAGGCTCTGCCATCACTTCAAGAAGGGACATAGCAAATGTATTATGAATCCTCCCTTCCCGCACTGATTTGCTTAACTCTTTAACAGTCTCGTATTGCACAGGCTGCCACTCTGCAGGTTGATTTGTCTGACAAAATACTGAACATGCCCTAGCGACTCCCAAAACCCATCACTTAAGTGTTTCCCACTTGCATTCCTGCCACCAATCCCTCAGACTCCCTTTCACCCTCCCCAGAAATGCAATCAATGCATCAGGAGAGACAAGGGGGGGTGGTGGGGGAAAGGTCTAGCTGCTTTTCCAGATCTATAGGACCTGGATCAAAAGGTTTATCAGTGTCAATGGAATCATTGTCCCAGTTGTCCTGTTCCCGTGCTTGCTCCTGTGTTGTGAGGGTTGCTGCAATCAGTGACAGAAGCTTTGGGGGCAGAGGAGGTGTGGATTGAATCGCCATCGCTGAGGGTGTCTTGAGAAGAGTCGCGCTGTCGGTGGAATTTACAGCTTCAAAGTCTCTAAAGTTTCTTGGCTGCTCACCTGTCTCGATGCAGGTTGTCCGCCTGGTGCGGCCAGCCAGACGATCGTTCAGCCAAGACGTCTCCTCCGGAACACAGCCCTCTTCCACGAGTTGTCTTTTTTCCATCCTTATTCTTCCAAGGCTTCGGAACACCACCATAGGGGTCACCATTTGAGGAGACTGAGGCACGGACTCCCGGATCTGACTAGAAGACCCTTCATGAGTCCATATACATCTCTTTCTGGGGACGAAGCCTGATTCCCCGTTACGGATTTCCCACAGCTCACCTCTCAACTCCGGAGGGATTTCAGGCTGGCTCCTGCTTCCTTTCAGCAGATCATTCAAAGTTCTGTGGGATTCGCTGCATGTCGCTCAGATAGGCGATTCGAGAGCCCTTCACGTCAGATCCTTAAATGTATCACGTCGGGGTCAGCAATTTGCGGCGAATGAAGAGACGGGATGCAGCTTGATGCAAGCAAATGTCAATTTATTGTACAGAAGCACGATTTATATACACTTTCAGAAGCTGCACGTTTTAAACAGATTGGTTCTTGAAGCTAAGCATTGCATACTAGGCAATCCCTGATTGGTGGTTAACTACCAGCAATTAACAGCAAGGTGTTACCTTTCCTTGGCGCCATCCTTGGCGCCATCCGTCTCCCACTCCCCTGTGCTCTGTAAACATGCCCCATCATGTTAATTGTTGTCTAGACAAGCTCGAGCACATTCCCCTCAGCTAACTGATTGCCACACATGGTCCTAGTTTCCAGCCCGCTCCTGCAGCAATGGAAACAAAATTATAGAATCCTTTGAAAATTTGGTGAAAGTTCTGCAAAAAATGAATTATGGCTTAGAACAACAATTAGAGAAAGAAAGGGAAGAAAACCGCTTGTTAAAAAACACTCTGAAGGCAGAATGCTCTAAAGACACTGAAGCCCTGAGTGAAATAGAGCTGGAAGTAGAGGAAAAGGGTATTAACCCAAGATACCCTCAGTAGGAGTTGGAGGAGGAGAGAAAACGTTTTTTAGAAAACCCTCAAGTAAAACCCTTAATTATAACAGAATATACTTATCTGAATGAGGACGATGATTATCCTCACATTACAACCAAAGAGATACCATATACTGCCACTGAGCTAGCCAAACTGAAAAGAGAGTATGGGCTCCTTCCTAAAGAATCCAAAACAGAGTATGTGTGGAGCGTATCCCTAACTGGGGGGGACCAAATTCAATTAAGTGAAAAGGAAGCTGGTGGCTATTGAAGTCATGGAGTTTTCTTAACAACAAGAAATAAACGTGCCCCATGGTCCCTAACCCATCGAGCTGCTTATTGGGCTGGAGGATTTAACCCTTTGGACAGAGGGGATTCCCTGGCAATCACTGGCACAGCTGATCAGTTGTAAGAAAGTGTACACAAAGCAGCCTGCTTACAAATGATACATGAAAGAAAATTAATTCCCGGATGTGAATCCCCAATGATGCTGCCGGTGAATCCCGAAATCATGACCCTGTAATAAGTAACTAAAGGTAATTTGCTGATCAAACAAGTTAAGCAAGAGGAACGAACCCATTGTGGGGGTCTTGAGAACTTCCTGTTTAACAAGAAGAGACATGTCCAAAATGTTATCTTGCTACACCAAACATGGGAATGTCCTGTTTGACAAGAAACCACGATAACAGAAGAAGCAGAGGGGCGTACCGAAGATGTCAGAAACGACCTCGGTGAAGATAAAAAGAGCTGCTCAGCTTGCTTGAATTTGCGAGCCCTTGGTGGAGCTGCGACTCCCTGGCCGCCCAGCGCTGCTTTTGCTTTCCTACCTTAATAAATATTTAGTGAATCCATTTCAGACTCGATTTGTTTAAATTCATCTATAACAAATTTGGTGCCGTGACTCGGATCCAGACAGCCAACTTGGAATTCAACTCTGGGAGGGCACCCCATCTTCGGATGGTCCCAGAGGATATTCCGACTTAGCTCAACTGGATTTTCCGAACTGAGATAGGAAAGCAAAAAGAAAGAGAAAGGAGATACTGCAGTTCCCCGTAATTTTTGTGCACGAAGAGCCGGATGAAGACTCAGTAGTGAGCGAGTATATTGCGGTTCCGTTCGGTCAGGGATTGGGTACCCAGAGTGCGAGTGAGTGAGATGTCCACTGGGCTTAGTCCACGGGGCAAAGTGAGTGTGGACTTCCTAATAGTGCAGTTCCCATTGTCCGCGAGGGCGTGGGCCACGAACAGAGGGAAGTGAGTGAATTTTGAGTGAAATAAGGCACTCTCGGAAGATGGGACAGAAAAAGAGTAAGGCTTTTGGTTCCATGCAGGAGATATGGGGTGGGGGTGGGCTCCCCGATATATCCCAAGATAGCCCGTTAGGCCTAATGATCCAATATTGGGGTACTTCCCCTTCTCGAAAGGGGAAGTCCAAGGGGAAAATGGTCCATTATTGTATGGAAGTATGGGGAAAAAAACAAATAAGAAAAGATTTATATTGGCCAATGTATGGATCTTTTGAGGATTGGCTATGTCAACAATTAAATATATATGTTAACAACAAACGACCATTTAATAAGGAGGAGAGCGAGTATGCCTTTTTATGGATCCTAGGCACAGCCCAGACCGCTAATTTGTTCCTATTAAAAGAAAAGAAAAATGATAGAAAGAAAAGGTGGGAGGTAGACGAACCTCCAGCTTCTCCCCCACCCTATATTCCCCCTCCTCCGCTACCACAAGGTCCTGAGCATGATCTTCTTCCAACAGCACCCCCCCAATCTCAGGAAGAGGCCCCTCCTAATCAGAGAATGTCTAGAAGTCAAACTAGAGAAAGGAGGGAGGAAAATCTATTGTATCCATTAAGGGAGACTGCTATGGGGGGACCACAACCCGGAATTGGATTTGTATCTGTACCCCTCAGCTCCGGGGATGTGAGGGAATTTAAGAAAGAAATGGGACACTTGTTAGAGAACTCATTAGGGGTAGCAGAATGTTTTGATCAATTCCTCGGGCCTAACATTTATACTTGGGACGAGATGGAGTCTATTTTAAGGATCTTGTTCACAAACGAAGAACGAGGAACAATGAGAACGGCAGGCATGAGGCATTGGGACCAGAGGCATCAGAACCAGAGGCATCAGCATAGTCCTGCTGGAGATGTAAAATGGCCCTTACAGCAGCCCAATTGGAACAATCAAGACCCCGTACATAGAAATAATATGGTAGATCTCCGGGATATGATAATTCAGGGGATTAGAGAACTCCAAGTAATTGGTGCAAAGGGGGAACCTTTCAAAGTGCCCCTGATAAGGAATGTAACAATAGAAGCTCCAAATAAATATGAAGTGGGAACATTTTTATTGGTCCCAGAAGCTGAATATAACCTTCTGGGACGAGACCTTATGGTGGAATTAGGAATCAATTTGGAAGTAGATCAAGAGGAATTAAAAATAAGATTATGCTTATTAACCGCGGAAGATGAAGCCAAGATTAATCCAGAAACTTGGTATAGCCCAGGGTCGGTGGGAAAATTAAATATCAAACCGATCACGGTCTCCATAAAAGACCCAGACCAGCCAATTAGGATAAAACAGTATCCCATCTCTAGAGAGGGGAGAGAAGGGGTGCAGCCAGTAATTGAGACACTTTTGGCCCAAGGGCTTTTGGAACCCTGTATGTCTCCCCACAATACTCCCATATTGCCCGTAAAGAAGCCGGATGGGTCTTATTGTTTAGTACAAGATCTGAGAGCTGTAAATGAATGAACCATTACCCAGTTCCCTGTGGTGGCTAACCCACACACTATACTTAATCAGTTAAGTCCAGATTATAAATAATATAGTGTTATAGATCTAAAAGATGCTTTTTGGGCTTGTCCCTTAGAAGACAAATGTAGGGACTATTTTGCTTTCAAGTGGGAGAACCCCAAGACCCATAGAAAACAACAATTACGGTGGACCGTTTTGCCCCAGGGATTCAGAGCCTCTGAACTTGTTTGTACAAGCTCTGGAACAGTTACGGGAATCTTATGAATTAAGTCAGGGACTAACTCTGATACAATACGTGGATGATTTATTGATCGCTGAAAAAACTCAAGAAGGAGTCAGAAATGAGAGCATCAAATTATTGAACTTTTTAGGCCTCAAGGGATTAAAGGTTTCTAAGTCCAAATTACAGTTTACTGAAGAAGAGGTAAAATATTTGGGACATTGCCTCACAAAGGGATACAAGAAATTAGATCCCGAAAGAGTAAAAGGAATGTTGTCCCTAACAGTGCCCACTAATAGAAGACAGATAAGACAGTTATTTGGATTATTAGGGTATTGTCAACAGTGGATAGAAAATCACAGCAGTAAAGTAAAATTCTTGTACGAAAAATTAACTAAAAACAGGTTGGTAAAATGATCCCTTTACAGGAGCAGGCTGGAAACTAGGACCATGCGTGGCAATCAGTTAGCTGAGGGGAATGTGCTCGAGCTTGTCTAGACAACAATTAACATGATGGGGCATGTTTACAGAGCTCAGGGGAGTGAGAGACGGATGGCGCCAAGGATGGCGCCAAGGAAAGGCAACACCTTGCTGTTAATTGCTGGTAGTTAACCACCAATCAGGGATTGCCTAGTATGCAATGCTTAGCTTCAAGAACCAATCTGTTTAAAACGTGCAGCTTCTGAAAGTGTATATAAATCGTGCTTCTGTACAATAAATTGACATTTGCTTGCATCAAGCTGCGTCCCGTCTCTTCATTCTCCTCATCCCTTGAAGATGAGAATCATTGGGAAAATATAAAAAGAGATCTGGTAGAAGCACCTGTCCTCAGTTTATCCGATATCCGTAAACCCTTTCAAATTTTTATCAGTGTGGATAACGGTACAGCTTATGGGGTTCTGACCCAAGGATGGGCAGGACAGAGAAAGCCTGTAGGATATTATTCTAAAATACTGGATCCTGTAAGCCGCAGGTGGCCCACCTGCTTGCAAGCAAGAGTGGCCACTGCATTATTGGTAGAAGAAGTTGGAAAAGTCACCTTAGGAGGTGAACTAAAAGTATACACCCCCCATAACATTCGAGGAATATTAAAACAACGAGCTGATAAGTGGCTTACAGATAGTCAATTGTTAAAATATGAGGGAATTTTAATTAACTCCCCTAGGCTAGAAATGGAAACCACTTCTATTCAGAATCCTGCCCAATTTTTATACGGAGAACCTAAAGAAGATTTGACACATGACTGCCTCCAACTAATAAATTTGCAGACTAAAATAAGGGAGGACTTAGAAGAAGATGAATTAGACAAAGGAGAAAAATTATTTGTGGATGGCTCCTCACGAGTGGTTGAAGGACAATGAAAATCAGGATATGCTATTGTGGATGGGTATACTTTTAAGATAAAAGAATCAGGACCATTAAGTAAAACTTGGTCCGCACAAGCGTGTGAGTTATATGCTATGTTAAGAGCATTAAAACTCTTAAAAAAATAATATTGGAATTATTTATACAGATTCAAAGTATGCCTTTGGGGTGGTACATACTTTTGGAAAAGTTTGGGAAGAGAGAGGCTTAATTAATTTTTGTGGTGATTGCTTTGCTAATATTTATAGGATGTGTGACATACTATCGCAGACAGTGTGTTGTTGATTGTTATCGCCACCCTTAATACTAAAGGAAACTCCCGTACCCCCCTCCTCGAACAGAGGTGGCAAAATGGATTTATAACGTTAGGCCAAAACGTGGCCAATGCTTCCAATTTGACAAACTTTTGGGTATGTGGGAGTCCTTTAGGATTCAGGGACTGGCCATGGATGTCAAAACCGATATCCCCAAGATGGCTTGTAAGTGATCTAAGTGATACACGATTGGCAATAATTCACTAAATTGGAATGAAGAAATGGATCCATGGAAAATCCAGTTTCCGGGAAAAGGAGAGTATTGTCTTAATCGTAATGATAGCAATGGAGTTTTTGTGGGTCATAGTATATGTAATTGGACATTTAAATATGGGGATCACTGTATCATCCCTGGGTGTCAACCCATTAATTGTTCAACTTATGATCGTTCCTCCTCCCATTCTGTCGAAGGTGACATGTTATGGTGTTTGTATTATAACACCAATGACGAAAATCTCATCCCTCGACAATCAAGGTGGGCATGGGTCAATGAAACTGGGCATAAAAACCAATTTGATAGCTTTTGGTCTAGAACCAGTCTCACAGGGATCGTGAAATTGGGGGAAGCTAATTTTGTAACTTGTGCCATAAGTGGTATAGTTGGCCAAACAGTCACCATTAATGCAACTATATCAGTCGAATAGGAGCATGGAAATGTAATCTTTGGATTAATGGAGTAAAATCAAACAGTCACATTAAACACCCTTTGGGTTTGAAAAAACACCACCTATTTTGAGACTCTGTGTAATTCCAACCTAAGACAGAAAGGGAAAGGACCATTTGCAAATGGAATTTGGGCTTTAAAAGGTCACTATTGGATTTGTGGTCATTATGCATATCGAAAATTACCAAGTAATTGAAGTGGGACATGTTATGTAGGCTTTATACGCCCCTTCTTTTTTTTTTTTATTACCAGACCAAAAGGGAAACAATTTGGGAGTTAAGGTATATGATGACCTGAATCAACATCGACGGTCCATTGATACTTCTATGACAAGTGGAAGTAGCCAATCCTGGGGGAAATGAATGGACACCCCAACGTATTATACAGTATTATGGACCTGCAACTTGGAATCCTAATGAACTCATTAGCGGTGCTCAAGAACCTATCTACAATCTGAATCGTATCATTCGGCTACAGGCTGTCTTGGAAATTATTACTAACCAAAACAGCTAAAGCTCTTGACTTACTGGCAGGCCAAGCAACTCAAATGTGAAATGCAATTTATCAACACAGGATGGTTCTCGATTACCTGCTAGCCGAAGAAGGAGGTGTTTGTGGTAAATTAAATGTTTCCAATTGTTGTTTGAAAATTGATGACAATGGTGAGGTAGTTAAACAAATCACATCAGAGATAGGGAAGTTAGCCCATGTTTCTGTCCGAACTTGGAAAGACTGGAATATTGACTTGTTTTCCTGGCTACTCGGGAGCCCCTGGGTAAAACAAATTTTATTTTATTTGTTATGTGGATTAGCCACCTTATTGTTTTTGCCATGTGCTGTTCCATGTTTTATAAGATTAATTCAACACATTATAACTAACATGCAATTTGCTACTATGGTTTCACCTGATGGCGTTAAACAAATTAGAGTAGTACGCCAAAATGTACACACAGTAACAATTTAATAGCCAACAAGAATTGGGGAACAATTTGTTGGGGCTCTTGCTGTATTGAATGATTATACTGAACTCTGAAGCAAGTGGAAAAATACTGAAGAAATAAGACGAGGTTGCGACCAGAACAGTGGGATGAAGAAAAAGGAACAAATTGCAGATGTTGGCACAAAACCAAGGCCAACGGGACGTGATAACAGGAGCTGGGAAACCGCAGAAAAGAGCCTACGTGCCAGAACAAGCAGAAACAGAAATCTTCCCAGTAAACAATTGTTAACCAATCATATTATTATACGCTTGTAAAATAGCCAATCACATTATTGCACGCTTATAGAATGCCTTATAAAAGTCTACCTGGTTTGTACAATAAACGGATCAGATCTTGAACTCTGTGAGTATTTGAATCTGACTCCCGCTCGCCCGAAATGCCCGCAGCATCTGGTGACCCCTGACGTGATCCGATGAGGGTCGACAGAATCGGTTAAAAGGTCAGGAGGATTCATTAAGGATCGTGTTACGAGCTGCGGAGCCGGCGAGGATCCTGCTGCCAGCGGAGAGAGAGCTGGGCGCCCGAAGAAAGGCGGAACGTGCACAGCTGACCGGTGAGTCAGGAAATTTAAGCAGGATGGGAATCACTGCATCAGTGGTGGAAAAAAGCAATCGTAGACAGTTTGATGAAACTGGCAGAAAAAACTGAAACGCCAGTCTCACGGCAGGCAGTAGTTGATCTGCTATGTTGGAGTCGCCGCCATGGTTACCTTGCTTCTACGCAAGATGTATATAATAATGAAACATGGAAGAAAGTAGGAGAGGACTTATGGGAATCTGTGCAAGTTGGGACTAAGGGGGTAAAGACTTTGGCTCGCACGTATCGAGCTGTACGGGGTATGGTCGCGCAGTTACACGGCGAGGCTCAAGTCGCTGCAGCTGTTAAGGCTGCAGTGCGGTCTCCCGGCGATCCTACTGCTCAGTCGGAGGAAGAGCCAGAGGGACAACCTCCGTGTGAAAATTTCCCCGATTATACATCCAAAGCTTATCCAGTACTGACCACTGCTGAATGAATAGCGTGGGGATTAGATGATGAATTACCACCCTGGTGTCCTGAAAAGGAACAAGCGGCGAGCGGCGGCGTGCGGCCCGGCAGGCCCCGTCCCGGCCGCGGTTTCTCTCCAAGGCGGCACCCCACACCCCACCCCCCCTCCGATCGGCGCCATGGCAATGCAAGCGGCCAAGCGAGCTAACATCTGGCTGCCCCCAGAGGTCAATCGGATCCTTTATATTCGGAACCTGCCGTATAAAATCACAGCGGAGGAAATGTATGATATTTTTGGGAAATACGGACCTATTCGACAAATCAGAGTTGGAAACTCTCCTGAAACAAGAGGAACAGCTTAAGCTTCTCAAGGAAAAATACGGACTTGATTACAACCCCCCCCCCCCAAAAAAAAAAAAAAAAAAAAAAAAAAAAAAAAAAAAAAGAAAGAAAAAAAAAAGAAAATAAAAAAGAAAAAAAAAAGTGCTTCAGATGTCACCTACAAGAAATGCGTTTCTGCTTTGAACTAGCTTTTGAGCCTTTGGGAGTAAACTATACGGCTATAAATCAATCATATTGGGGTTGGTTAGATCGGCAGTATAATGACACGAATCATGGCCTTGGAGATAACTGTACCTGGTGGAATACTACACTTGTTAAAAATACGTATTTTTTGCAACAGTTGATTTACCGTTTAAATGTATCAATTTATTTACCTCAACAAGAATTGAGGGTGGTTGAGGGATTTATTGAAACAAGGTCTGTCTATATTGTTGTTTGTTATTCTTTTGTTACTTTTAGTGCCTTGCCTTTTACAATGTTTTCAGAGCTGTGTGGAACGCAGTATTAATGCTGTATTTAAAAAGAAAGGGGGAGGTGTTGGGGCTCTTGCTGTATTGAATGATTATACTGAACTCTGAAGCAAGTGGAAAAATACTGAAGAAATAAGACGAGGTTGCGACCAGAACAGTGGAATGAAGAAAGAGGAACAAATTGCAGATGTTGGCATAAAACCAAGGCCAACGGGACGTGATAAGAGGAGCTGGGAAACCGCAGAAAAGAGCCTACGTGCCAGAACAAGCAGAAACAGAAATCTTCCCAGTAAACAATTGTTAACCAATCATATTATTATACGCTTGTAAAATAGCCAATCACATTATTGCACGCTTATAGAATGCCTTATAAAAGTCTACCTGGTTTGTACAATAAACGGATCAGATCTTGAACTCTGTGAGTATTTGAATCTGACTCCCGCTCGCCCGAAATGCCCGCAGCAACAATTGACTCTTAACAATTCAGATAACAATGTAGGCTGAGTAAGAATAAAAATAAAATAGCAGCAAAAACAACCGCCAGGAACGCATAGGCAAGGATATGGTAACACCTTTTATACTTTTCCTCCTCCACCATAAGTTCTTGACGTGTGACGACTGAAAAACGCACCCTCTGCCTAAACAACAACAGGAAAAAAAAAAAAAGTTTTGATCCCCTTTCTAATGAACCATATAGGTTAAACGTTTTGAGAACACTCACCTTACAGAATGTTCAGAACACTCACCTTACAGAATGTTCAGAGGGGGAAATGTGCACTCCAGACCCTTCTTCCCTGGCAGGTGACGTGGCGGTCTGGTGGTGAGAAAGCATTACATTGAAAACAGGGACCTATCGTTTGACCATAGTGCCATAAATGTTACCATTAACAGACTTACCGGAGTGGTAAGCTCGGAAAATGGGTCTGGGACTTCATCTGGACATGCAGTAGCCATTTTTTATCACACGAATGATCTGTGTATGCCTTTGAACATGCGCATGCGCAATTTTAAAGCCCCACGGAATGTGTTGGAAAAATCTGGAAAGACCGTGCATGCAAAAACCCTATAGTCTAGCCATGATAGTGACGCATGAAAAAAAAAAAAAAAAAAAAAAAAAGGAATGTGTTAAGGAACTATAGTGTTTATAGTTCATTTAAATAATATTTATTTTTATTATTACCTAAGTGAAACATATAGCTATAAGTATTGTTTTAGGTTTTGGTTTTTGTAGGTTATTAATATAAGTATTACCCAACCCTTTTGATTTATTTTGAAAACCGTGTGTTGGATGCAAAGTAAATTCAATGAATCATTTGACAACCAGTAAACAACAAATAACAGTTTATTAACAAACATGAACTAGAAGTTGAATAACAGAATAACAGTCCAGCAAAGTCTCATGTGACGTGGAAAACAGGCTTCTTCACTCGTGAGTCCAGCACAGTCCTGAATAATGTCGGGGTGGTAACTCCATCTGTTCCCTCCATGATAGCCCATGTCTGGTCCTTGGTATTTTTCTTCACGAGGTAACGAAGATGAACAGAAACAAATAACAAGTCACATGGTAACTTTGCTGGAGATCAACAGTTTTCTTTTGTTTATATAACAGTGTCTCGCACTCTGCTTGGTATCCCATGGGTTCCACTACTTGGGGAAGATTGCGAGGAAGAGATCGCACTCTTCTGTACTGGTGCGACCAAAAATACTCACAAAAACACATACTGATGGTTACTGTAGTCACTATGAGACGAAGGCTGAACAGCAAAACCGTACAAAGTGTGTCGTCTCCTGCTCCCATCTTTTCCAAAATGATAAGGATTGTTTGTGGTGAGACAAACAAATTGGTCCGTGACCCTCCTGGTCAAGATTCAGGCTAATGCCCTGACCAAAACTGCACAATGAAAATGCATGTGCAGCCTAACCTTAAAGGGGCATGAAGATTTACCCTTTTAAATGCCCACCTCTTGGCTCTTGATTCTTAACCCCCACAAACAAACCTTATATATGCTAAGAAATGTTTTATTTTGTTTTGTTATGTAATCCTGTTATGATAATGTTTTGAAATTAGCTTATGACATGTTTGAGTTTTGAATTGTTAGCTAACGTTTGTTAGGGATTTATAGTTATTGTTAGTCATTTTTAGTTATTGCCTGTTATTGTTTATTGATAATGGTAAATGGGTTTAATGCTTAGATAAAGATTGTTAACCTCGTTTGTATAGTTGGCAGAATCTTTTCTCTATCTCTATCTATGCCACCCATGGAGCAGCAATGTTGAGCCACGGGGTGGTGTGAAGGACCTTATTGGGACTGTGCTGTCTCAACATTGTTGGCTGACTGCAAAACAACACAGAGACGGAGATACCCGAATCACCTAGAATAGGAGATCTCCAGGGAATACCCAACTTAAAACACCCTACTTCCGGACATTTATGTTGGGTTGTTTGCCGATGTCTAAATTGTAATAGAGATTGGTCCTGTGTTTATTTTAAGAGACAACCTTACTGTATGAAATGTCACAATGATTCGATACGTACCAGGGGACCAGAGGATCAAGCGGAAATTCGTAAATTATTTCGTGGACGGGAACTGTCAGTACCTGAACTTTGAGAAGTATATGAAAGATTGGTATAGAGTTTTAAGACAGTGTACTATAAGATTCTCCTGGAAATGGGCACAACAACCAAACAGGTGGAAATATATTTAAGAGATAACTAACTCTTTAGACCTTGGAAATTATTGACAGGATAACAGCAAAATTCCCCTGAAGACTACCTGCTGCTGCCGAGAAGATATTGATATCCCGTTGCTCTCTGCAAAAGAGTAGACGAGGAAGGCAGAGAGGTACTGAACAGTGGGGAAATGAAAGCTAGTATCCTATTAATGGTATTGATTACCATGACTTTAAAAAAAAAAAAAAAAAAAAAAGAACAACATCAACCCTTCAATTGGACCTTAGGTTGATGGGAAGATTCAATAGAAGTTCGGTATAACATGACAGCCGGACCCCCAAAATTCCAAGATAAATTGGAAGATTTAGTCTTTTATGAACTAGACCCACCCGGTTGACGAGAAAGAGCAATAAAACCTTTTTATCTCTGCCCCAGTTTGAATCCAGGGAAAAGCTATTGCAATTTCCCTAATCATTATTACTGTGCATATTGGGGATGTGAAACCATAGCTTCAAACTGGGACATAGCCATTAAAAATAGATTTTTAAATATAACATGGGGACCCAGAGGATGCAATCCACCAGCTCCTAGCTGGGATGGACACATAGAGGGCCCCCATCTTGGCAACTGTAAGCATGTTATACTAGAAATCCTGCAGCCTAATGACCATGGATGGCTATTAGGATGAACCTGGGGAAGAAAATATTTGGAACCTGGAACTGATAGAGGGGTCTTAATATTTATTCAGAAACATGAACTAAAAACGCCACAAGCAGTGGGACCCAACAGAGTCATAAAAGAACAAAAAGGTAAAAAGAAAAAGCTAAAGGTAAAGAATTTTACAACCACAGTCACCCTGGTTGACTACTTTAATTTCTACTTTGGCGGGACCCCTCATAATGTTGTTATTGGTTCTGACTTTTGGAACCTGTATCATTAATAAATTTGTAACTTTTGTGAAAAGCAAGTTGGAAAAAGTGCAGCTAATGGTGATGAAGCAATCGGAACTAGAGATGAAAATCATACCAAATGAAAATCCTGAATTAGATGCAGCTTGTGAGGTATTGTCTAGGTTTGATCAGCAAATTATTTATAAATAAAAGAAGGGGGGAACTGTAATAAGTAACTAAAGGTAATTTGCTGATCAACCAAGTTAAGCAAGAGGAACGAACCCATTGTGGTGGTCTTAAGAACTTCCTATTTAACAAAAAGAGACATGTCCACAATGTTATCTTGCTACACCAAACATGGGAATGTTCTGTCTGACAAGAAACCACGATAACAGAAGAAGCAGAGGGGCGTACCGAAGATGTCAGAAACGACCTCGGTGAAGATAAAAAGAGCTGCTCAGCTTGCTTGAATTTGCGAGCCCTTGGTGGAGCTGCGACTCCCTGGCCGCCCAGCGCTGCTTTTGCTTTCCTACCTTAATAAATATTTAGTGAATCCATTTCAGACTCGATTTGTTTAAATTCAACTATAACAGGATACATCAGGGCTACGGAATCAGCTTTCTAGGACATATTTGAGAGAGAGACAGAGCTTGTGTTTCCCTGAATTACTTACCATTAAAATTTGCCAATTTATAATCATTTCTGTAGACTGTCAATTGAGTGGTTAAATGCTTTGGGGAGAGTATCAGAAATAATCAGGGAATAATTTATTTACAAATAGTTTTCTCCTCTTGAGCAGCTGCAATTTTAATTGATCTGAGGCTCTCCATTAGACAGTGAGATAAGCCTACATTCATTATGTGTTGCTCCAAAGCCTGCTGAAGTCAATGAATCTCTTAATGGACTTCCTTGGGCTGTGGAATAGCTTCTCTTTCTGTAATTTCTAGAAGGTGCCCAGAGACACAGTTTCAAACTTTTTGCCTCTATTACTTACCAACAAGAAAGAGGAGAATCACTGAGAAACTTTTTATTTTCTCATTGTACACCAAGCCAACTGAGGCATAATATCGTCTGCAGAATACTGGAGACATAAGTGGAGATGAAAACATGTACATCTCGAGGGGCAAGGGAAGAACAAGTCCAGTATGAATTATCAGGGATGAAACAGCAAATAACTTGGTGAAGCTGGGGAACAAAATTCTTTTTATGAAAACATGTACAGCCCTAGACTCTCAAACAGGTAGGTACCAAATGTGACACAGAGGACATCACACAGTGAAAAGACTGACTTTTTAAATTATTTATCTTTTTCTGACCTAATAATAACACAAAGGTCTTTTCCATCTGTGTCCTCTTATTTCTTTACTTTGAGCATACATTATCCTTATCTTGCAAGTTTATTATTATTTTATTACTTTTTTTTCTAAAGGCATGAAGGAGTTGCTTTTTTCTTCCCTCCTTTTCTGAATCTTTATAGATATTTCTATTCATGAAACGGGGACTCTTTAGAAGAGATGACTGCTTGATATTAAACAAGTTGAATAATGAAAAGTATTTATAGAGTATCACATCCAGATGAGGAAATGTTAGGTAGGAAAATAACAAATTGTGATCCCGGAGTGCATGCAGGTTACAAAAGGTTATAGTACTTTGGAAATCAAATAGATGGACTCATGCCATCATGAACAATAAATGGATCAGGGCCATGATGGGAAATGTATTTTCTCAAAAAAGAAAGAAGCTCTGTGAGCATTGGCTTAGATGTATGGATAATATTTAACCTCAAAAGACCTTGAAAGCACATATTGCAACCTAATTTTCCTTCTGCTTTGTATGCATAAGATGTTTTGAAAGGTTGTTCAGTGCTGCTCATCATCTTATTCTTTGAAATTAAACCTTATGCTTTCAATATTACATGACATTACTGAACAGGACAGATCTTCCCAGTCTTTATATAGCTGATGGTTGAAGCTTAAATTTTTTCCAGGCTTGGAAGAAATTAAAACTGTGAGCTACCTTATAACTTCCCAGTGATTCTTCTCATAGATCTCAATTGCCACAAATAAGAAGGGAGATTTTTTCTCTCACAGTTTGGTGGAATGATATATGTGCCTGAACAGATGAAAAATTGCTGGCTGGGTCTTGGCAGACATTAATAATGAGGAAGAAGATATCTAAAACATTAGGTGCTTATTAGTCTCAGAACCATAATATCCAGCTATATTAACACCTTCTGGTGACCACTACTAATTATGCTGTTACCTAATTCCAGTACCACAGCGAGTGCACCCATCTGACATTTTCAGATATGCAGCTGGGTGAACTGTTTATTTAAAAGTTTATTGATCATAAGCCATTCAGAGCAATTTCAATTCTGCTTTTAGTTGATCATGTCTAATCCTTGCAGAACTTAATAAAAGATGGACTTTGCAATAGGAAAAAAAAAAAGCTTTAAAATTTGCAACCTCAATAAAGAAATGTCAGTGACTTTTGAAGTGTTCTAATATTAAAAGTGCTAAAAGAGTGTGAGGAAGAAGATAGTGCAGGAAAAGGGGCTCTGAGCTTCTTTAATGTATTATTAGA
The DNA here is from genome assembly GCF_023634155.1 of Falco peregrinus. Classification (NCBI taxonomy): domain Eukaryota; kingdom Metazoa; phylum Chordata; class Aves; order Falconiformes; family Falconidae; genus Falco; species Falco peregrinus. Next base: position 16,819,266 of record NC_073743.1, on the reverse strand, counting down.
TCTTAAGTGAGAATGGCTGAGGAGGAGGTGGAAAGCATCAATCTAAACCCTTATATTTTGAGGTTAGACAGATGAAATAAAATGAAATCAAGTGATACTTCACATCAAGATGTTATGGGTTATGAGCTGTTGCCAGAGCACTTCTCAATAATAATTCTATGTGGGAAGTCCTAGAGAAGTAAAGGTCCCACCTCCACCTTTTTGTTTAGACCAGCTATTTAATCATATAAGTTAGGCATGTTTTAGCTTGTACAGGAAATGCTCACTTTTATGTTGCACCAACAGATTTATTCATAGTCATTTGTTCATATCTTAATATTCTGGAATGCACTGAGAGATGTGCAAGACCTGAAAGAACATTTTTTTTTTTCCCCCCTGGGCACTTATACACTGAAACACGCAAGATCTTTCCTCATGTTTCTTCGGTTTGTTGCATATATATCCAAATCTTTTCATCTCAAATCTAGGTATAAATTTTATTGAAATACTGCAGCTATGCGGATCCAAACAAAGCATTTACAAAGGTTTTGTATTTAGCACTCAATAATTAGGAAATGATTGTGTATTTGGTGGTGCTGATATGCTCCTCTTGATTGCTACACATTGTTATTTAAATTTAGTTAATCTTAGAAACTGTAACTTTAAAGATCTTATTAACTTTGGAAAAAACATCTCTATTCAGCACCTGATGGAAAATACATCCAAAACTTAATGTCCTCAGTTCTCATATAGATTGATTACTTCATGTATTGTTAAATAAATTTGTCAAAAGTTTGAGCAAAAATCTTAATACGCCATCTCCTGTTAAGTAGGAAACAAAGGTTGATCATGTGTCATTGATTCTTTTTTTGTTTTAATTGAGACTTTATCTGAGGTTATCCAGGTTTTAAATTCAGCTGATACTTACATATACTTGTAACATAATCAAAACAGGTACCCAAGAAGGTAGGGTAGAATATGTATGGTAGCTTTGTATGATCTGAGTACCTTCTGGTCTACCTCCTTCCATTGGTTGAGAGAGGAAGGAAACAGTGGCCATAATCCCAGATTAAGCATTTCAATCAGTATTTTAAATTATTAGATGAATTAATGGAAAAAACATTTTAAGAGACATGCTTGGCTACAAGGGAGAGCAATTTGTTAAGAAGTCTTTCTTATTAGAAGGCAGGAGGTTGGGAATGCTTATATACAAGTACCAAAGCAACCTTAATTGTAAAGATCACTCACTTCTGGTAAATGGACCTGATATATGGACAGACATCCAGATACCTGGTTAGCTCTAACAGGTATGAGACCTTTAATATCAGCTGGATTAACTTCCATGTCTTCATAAAAAGTCTTTTCAGAGTCCTCATTATTCCACTCAAGATTCATTTAACCTAATTTTAGCCATATGAAGAAAGTTTAGCTAAAAATCAAGTTGTGGTTTAACCCCAGCTAGCAACCAAACCCCATGCAGCTGCTCACTCTAATCCCCCCATGTTGGGATGGGGGAAGACACGTGGAAGAGTAAAAGTGAGAAAACTTGTGGGTTGAGATAAAGACAGTTTAAAGCAAAAGCCGCACATGCAAGCACAGCAAACAAGGAATTCATTCACTGCTCCCCACGGGCAGGCAGGTGTTCAGCCATCCCTAAGACAGCAGGGCTCCATCACACATAACAGTGACTTGGGAAGAGAAATGTCATAACCGCAAATGTGTGTACCCCCCTTCCTTCTCCCCCCAGCTTTGTATGCCAACCTCCCAACTTTTTGTGCACCCCCAACCTCCTCACAGGTGAGGTGGCGTGAGGATCAGAAAAGGCCTTGATGCTATGTAAGACCTGCCCAGCAATAACTAAAACATCCCTAAATTATCAACACTATTTTCAGCACAAATCCAAAACATAACCTCAGAGTAGCTACTGGGAAGAAAACTATCACATCCAAAAGCAGCGCATTCTCCACCTCATTCCATACCATTTGTATCGTGCTCAGGTGCCACACTATCAACTGCATCTTCATTACCCACCACCACCCTTCCCATTCTTTGATATAATACACAGATATTGTTCCCTTTGTCCATAGGCCACCCCTATACAATGTCTTTAAAATGTCTATTGAGTTATTTTATTCCAGACTTTGGGTTCCATCTGTTATGGTGGTCACTCAGGACAAGGAGAGGTGGTGTTGTTACCGAAATCTCTGAATGAAGAACTTATCAACACCAATGTGATGTAGATAAGCAGACACTTCTTTATTGACGGCCGGGTGCGTGAGCGAGTCCTCTCACGATCAACGCACACCAAGTTTCAAAATCAAACACCATATATAGAACTTATTCATACCTATTCATTAAGTATTCATGCATAATCATAATATTTCCCGTAAATCCTTAACATATTCTCCTCCTATATCCAAATCTGCGCAGTAGAGCTTAGAAAGGTCTAGAAATGGGTCTGGGGTACGATTTGGGTAGGTGGTATATGAGTCGGTGGTCGCGATCTCCCCCTGCCGGAATTACCTTTTACTAAAGTTCACGGTTTCTTGGCAGGTAACCACAAGCTGTTCCAGTCGACTCTCCCTGGTTTCCATTAATCTTATATTCTGACATTTCAATACACCTTCTACATACAGAAGACTAGTCAAATACAAAGAAACCTTTCAAACCCTAAATTTATTACCTAAGTTTTAACAATGGTTCTAGCCCATTCTTCTAGCCTTGGTACGGGATGTACAGAAGATCTCATAGCAGCTTTTACTGTGCAACTATAAGTTTCATTAAAATATATTTCTTATCCTTCTATATTTCTATTTTATAAAATAATTTTTATAAAATCAAATAATCAAATAAAGTCAATCAATCTTAACTTATTAGCAGATCTATAATAGTGTGTTGCATGGAGTTACTGGGCACCAAAGCCAACTCAGATTGAGTCACTGTAGAGGAATTATAGAGGAATGAAGGCAGGTTAATTAACATTGATAATGTACAGCTGTGGGCTTGCTTCAGGAGCAGTGGGTTGGCTGATGGTGGTGGTGGTGGTTGTGGTGGTGGTAGAAGTAGAAGGGTCCTGTGTTGGGGCTCTTGCTGTATTGAATGATTATACTGAACTCTGAAGCAAGTGGAAAAATACTGAAGAAATAAGACGAGGTTACGGCCAGAACAGTGGGATGAAGAAAAAGGAGCAAATTGCAGATGTTTGCTCAAAACCAAGGCCAACGGGACGTGATAAGAGGAGCTGGGAAACCGCAGAAAGGAGCCTACATGCCAGAACAAGCAGAAACAGAAATCTTCCCAGTAAACAATTGTTAACCAATCATATTATTATACGCTTGTAAAATAGCCAATCACATTATTGCACGCTTATAGAATGCCTTATAAAAGTCTACCTGGTTTGTACAATAAACGGATCAGATCTTGAACTCTGTGAGTATTTGAATCTGACTCCCGCTCGCCCGAAATGCCCGCAGCACCTGGTGACCCCCGACGTGATCCGATGAGGGTCGACAGGATCGGTTAAAAGGTCAGGAGGATTCATTAAGGATCGTGTTACGAGCTGCGGAGCCGGCGAGGATCCTGCTGCCAGCGGAGAGAGAGCTGGGCGCCCGAAGAAAGGCGGAACGTGCACGGCTGACCGGTGAGTCAGGAAATTTAAGCAGGATGGGAATCACTGCATCAGTGGTGGAAAAAGCAACCGTAGACAGTTTGATGAAACTGGCAGAAAAAACTGAAACGCCAGTCTCACGGCAGGCAGTAGTTGATCTGCTATGTTGGAGTCGCCGCCGTGGTTACCTTGCTTCTACGCAAGATGTATATAATAATGAAACATGGAAGAAAGTAGGAGAGGACTTATGGGAATCTGTGCAAGTTGGGACTAAGGGGGTAAAGACTTTGGCTCGCACGTATCGAGCTGTACGGGGTATGGTCGCACAATTACCACCCTGGTGTCCTGAAAAGGAACAAGCGGCGAGCGGCAGCGTGCGGCCCGGCAGGCCCCGTCCCGGCCGCGGTTTCTCTCCAAGGCGGCACCCCCCCCCCCCTCCGATCGGCGCCATGGCAATGCAAGCGGCCAAGCGAGCTAACATCTGGCTGCCCCCAGAGGTCAATCGGATCCTTTATATTCGGAACCTGCCGTATGAAATCACAGCGGAGGAAATGTATGATATTTTTGGGAAATACGGACCTATTCGACAAATCAGAGTTGGAAACTCTCCTGAAACAAGAGGAACAGCTTAAGCTTCTCAAGGAAAAATACGGACTTGATTACAAACCCCCCAAGAAAAAAAAAAAAAAGAAAAAAGAAAAAAAAAAAGAAAGAAAAAAAAAAGAAAAAAAAAAAAAAAGAAAAAAAAAAGAAAAAGAAAAAGAAAGAAAAAAAAAAGAAAGAAAAAAAAGAAAAAAAAAGAAAAAGAAAAAAGAGAAAAGAAAAAGGAAAAAAAAAAAGAAAAAAGAAAAAAAAAGAAAAAAGAAAGAAAAAGAAAAAAAAAAGGAAAAAAAAAAGGAAAAAAAAGTGCTTCAGATGTCACCTACAAGAAATGCGTTTCTGCTTTGAACTAGCTTTTGAACCTTTGGGAGTAAACTATACGGCTATAAATCAATCATATTTGGCCTGGTTAGATAAGAAGTATAATGACACGAATCATGGCCTTGGAGATAACTGTACCTGGTGGAATACTACACTTGTTAAAAATACGTATTTTTTGCAACAGTTGATTTACCGTTTAAATGTATCAATTTATTTACCTCAACAAGAATTGAGGGTGGTTGAGGGATTTATTGAAACAAGGTCTGTCTATATTGTTGTTTGTTATTCTTTTGTTACTTTTAGTGCCTTGCCTTTTACAATGTTTTCAGAGCTGTGTGGAACGCAGTATTAATGCTGTATTTAAAAAGAAAGGGGGAGGTGTTGGGGCTCTTGCTGTATTGAATGATTATACTGAACTCTGAAGCAAGTGGAAAAATACTGAAGAAATAAGACGAGGTTACGGCCAGAACAGTGGAATGAAGAAAGAGGAACAAATTGCAGATGTTGGCATAAAACCAAGGCCAACGGGACGTGATAAGAGGAGCTGGGAAACCGCAGAAAAGAGCCTACGTGCCAGAACAAGCAGAAACAGAAATCTTCCCAGTAAACAATTGTTAACCAATCATATTATTATACGCTTGTAAAATAGCCAATCACATTATTGCACGCTTATAGAATGCCTTATAAAAGTCTACCTGGTTTGTACAATAAACGGATCAGATCTTGAACTCTGTGAGTATTTGAATCTGACTCCCGCTCGCCCGAAATGCCCGCAGCAGTCCTGGATGAAGAGAGATCTGGAAGAAGCAGAGAGAGTGCTCTGGATGTAGGAGAGACAAAAGGATAGGCCCAGGGAGAAGCAGGGGGGCCCAGAGGTGGATGCAGCAGAGGTGAGAAGCAGGGTGGACTGGCCTGAAGAGGATGAAGAAACAGCATGGACAGTAGATGAACTGTTGAAACCTTGTGGAGATTGGTGGCTGTGCTGGGCTAAGGTGTGGGAACTACTTATTGGAGTTAAACTGGTAAGGGATGGTAAAACCCTTGTTGCAGCTGGCTAGCTTTGGGAGTGCTGCAACAGGTCACTACTGAACTTATGCTGGTTCTTATAAGGTTTGTCCTACGTTGGTTAAGGTGGCTTCTGCTATAGTAATTCCTACAAAATACAACTCCAGTTATGGATTACAACAATTTAAAGGTATTTCTATTACAACCTCCCCCCCTTGTCCTTTTGGACCAGCCCATAGGGTTTAACACTGCAAAGAACTCCCTCCTTCCATTGCCCTGCTCTGGCTTGAATTTATCCACAGACTGCAGTCCCGTAGGGCTGTACCTGCTCCAAGTGGTGCCTTATCTGTGAGCCACAGTCTCTCCAGGGGTACATCTACTGCAGCATAGACTTATCCACAGCCACAGTTGCTTTGAGGTGCACCTGTTCCACTGTGGCCTAATCCATGGGTTGGAATGCCTTCAGAGATATCTGCTGCAGCATGGCCTTACACCCCTAGAGGGACTGCAATCATGAGTATCTGCTCTGTCATGGTCTTATCCACAGCCACACACTTTGAGGTATTCCAGCATGACCTCCTGCTCAACCACTGGTGCTTCAAGGTGTACCTGCTGCAGCATGGATTTATCCTCAGCCACAGATGCTTTGGGGTGTCCTGCTCCAACAATGACTCATCCACAGGTCATAGCCCCTTTGACTCAAGTTCTCACAGGATTCCTAGCCTGTCCAGTACAGCAGCAATGCCTTGTCTATCTGCCAGCTCAAGTGCATGACCATTGCTTTCATCAAAACATTCCTGGGCACAGTACAGTAAGATGATAAGCAGTGAAAGCAAAAAGCAGCCACTAATGGAAACTGAACTCTAGTATACAGTAAGGCAAGCAAACCCCATGGCAAGCACAGAAGCCTGGCAATTCATAGCTAAACAGCAATAACAGCTATAAATTCCATCTAGCACATTCCAATCAAATCTGTTTGCATCTCAAACACTTTGAGCCTCACATAGGGCACCAAAAAGGACTGTTGTGGCTTAAGCCCAGCTGGCAACTAATCACCACACTGTCATTTACTCACTCCCCCTCAGTGAGATGGGGGAGGGAATCGGGGAGCGGGGGGAAACAATCATGGGTTGAGATAAAACCAGTTTAATAAGATAGCAAAGGAAGGGAAAATAATAGTAACAATAATAATAATTTTAATGAATAATAATTGTTATTAACAATAGTAGCAGTGTTATGGCCTCAAGCTGTGTCAAGGAGGTTTAGACTGGGTATTAGGAAAAGCTTTTTCACTAAAAGGGTGGTCAAGAATTGGAACAGGCTGCCCAGGGAGGTGGTACAATCACCATCCCTAGAAGTGTTTAAAAAGAAAAAAAAAGGTAGGAGCAATGCTTAAGACATGGTTTAGTGATGGGCTTCATAGTCCTGGGTTAACAGTTGGACCTGATGATCTGAAAGGTCTTTTCCAACCTAAATGATTCTATGACAACAGTAAAAGAATTAGAACATACTAAACAAATGCTGACCGATGGCCAGCCAGACCCCAAGCAGCAGCCCCTGGCTAGCTTTCCCCCAGTTTATATGCTGAGTTTATATACTGGGTCATATGGTATGGAATGTCCCTTTGGCCAGTGCAGCTTAACTGTCCTGGCTGTGTCCCCTCCCAGCTTCTTGTGCCTCCCAACCTGCTCACTGGCAGGGCAGTATGACAAGCTGAAGAGTCCTTGACCACTGCTTAGCAACAACTAAAATATCAGTGTGTTATAAACATTATTATCATTCTAAACCAAAAACAAAGCACTGTACCAGCTACTAGGAAGAGAATTAGCCCTATCCCAGCTGAACCCAGGTTACTAATCTCCCTCTCTAGTTAGTGGAAAGACAGAGGCATTTCTTGGATTCAATTCATCAAGCTGGGGATGATTAGTCCACTTGTGTTACCTGTCTTTAGAAAACCTATTACGTGGTTTATTTACGTGACAAAGCTAGACTGATGCTCTAAGATTTATAAAGGCAAATAAATTCCCCTTATGTTAACATGACCACTTATCAAGAAATTGTAAAAGTGGTACTTTTTTTAAAGAATGGAGATAAAACAGTTGTGGTATGGAGCTACTTGGGATAGTAAGAAACTGGATAAAAACTCCATTGCATTTTCACATAAACCCATATTGTCTCAAAACTTCTTTATGAAAACCCATTTAGCTGTCTCCTCTGATTTCCTCTTATTTGTTACACCAGATTCTCAAGGGCAAGATTGCCATTTGTCTTTTTTTTATAAAGTAGCTACCACAGTTCACTCATGATTTAAAACTTCCCATGGTGTTATCATCAGAATAACAATACCTTTAGAAACTGTAATATCTGAAAACGTTTCTGGTATTGGTTTCCCTTTGTTTCTTGCAACTAAAGCTAAATCTATTGCTTTCACACGTGATAATTTATTCATACCCGATGCTTTTTCAGTCTGGTACATACCCTGTACTCCTTTTTTTCGGATGAGTGACAAAGGTTGTGAATAGGAAATTGTAAAGGAATTAGTGTGATAGAAGGCAAACATTTCTGAAGTCTAGGTGGGGAGGAAGTGTTGGTGATAAACTGCCAGTTTCACGCTGTCTCTGGCAACTACGTTACCTTTCTCCCCCTAATACTACAACACCATTGAGTAGGTCTCTGACGCAATGACTGCGTGATTCACTGATGGAGTAAGCAGCTATTATTGGCCCATGTTGCTGCATTTGACAAGGGGCAGCTGTAATTTCACTTTGTGTGTGTGTGTCACCTGCAGCCTTTCTGAAAGCATTCATCTGTATGTGGCGGGGCTGAGCACCAGGTGAGCGCACGTCCTGCCCCTGTCCATGGCATGTCACAATGGCAGCACCTAGGAAATGCATTAATGTTCATGGAAAGGGAACAAAGAAATCAAAGTGTTTCTGTCTGAGTCTCAATCTATCCCACTTTTTATAAATTTAATTTTGGAACAACTTTTGGAGGGATAAACCCTGCACTGGTTACAATGAGACAGGAATGCACATGTATGATATTCCGTTGCAATTGAGAAAGTCCATGCAGATTTTTCTTCAGTGAGTTTGTGATTCACCCCACCCTTTTAAAACTTAACACTCTTAAATCTCTTTTCTAATGAAAAGGCATTTAATAAGCACTTTCTCCTCATTCAGCCCTTCTGTCTGTTACTTGGTTAGGTATAAGGATGCTCTCTTTCTCCTAAAGTCCAGAGATGTGCTGGGCAGAACCAGAACATCAGAGTCTGCATGTATGCAGCGCCGCCTTCATACATGAAAACATCCCAGAGGTTTACAGTAGCTCATATTTCCCTTCCCACCCCAAGAAGTACAGAATGATCCAGAGATGAGTGTGTTTGTTAGTGCTTTGGGTACTTCCCTCAGCACCCTAACCCTACTCACCTCTGTGTTCTCTGCAGGAGAGGATGGAGTTGAAATGCTTCCTGGGAGGAGATGTAATTAATACAATTCCCAGTATGGGATGTCTGAGGAATCATCTAACAACTAAACTCTGCAGTGCAGTAGCTTTTCCCTTCTGAGCACTTTCAAGTACTTTTTTTTTTTTTTTTTGGTAAACTAATCTGTCACACAGCTAAGGCTTTGACCTGCTTGTGCTCTCTGGGATCTGAGTGGCTAATGAATCACCAAAAGTCTTGAAGGTGTGCGAATAGTCTCCTGTAAACAGCTATACTGCTGTAACAGGCAAAGTGATGTCTCCTGCAAGGAATGACTTGCCCGCCCAGTCAATGGATTGAGATTTTAGAAATTGGGTTCCTTTGCCACATCTCTGTGTCACTCAGTCCCCTTCTGGCCTGTGTCTTGTCAATGGTAAATTCTGCAAAACAGGGGCTGTCTCCTGCCACATTACAGCTGCAGTGTGTGGAAGTAAAAGGCATTCAATTCAATATTCATCAACAATGAATAACAACTTGTTAGAAATTGAGACAGGTGTGGTCCAACTATAAATAAAGAAGAGCAGGCAAGCAGGCATTGAATCATCTCTTCCCATAAACATGGTCACGTCCTCACATTCAGCCTCATCAGGAGGCACGGTGCTCACACTGCATCTTGTGGCGGCAGCTCCAATATCCCTTTGTAGCTCCCTGTGGGAAGGGACTGGGCACAGCAGGATGTGCTGCATGTGCACTCCTGGTTGCTACAGGGTGGAAATTTTCCTATGGCTTGGAGTACTGGAAAAGAAACTGGATAAGTAGCCAGAGCTATGGTAGAGGAGCAGGAACTGGGGCCAAGGAAGTCAGTACAACCTGTTGCCAAGATACTGCTTCTGTGCCCAGAGATAAAAATTGTTTCAGTAGACTCCTAGTCAGGTACCTTTCAAAGCTGCACCAGAGGAGGTTTATACAGGACATTAGGAAGCATTTCTTTACCAAGAGGGTGGTCAAACACTGAAATGGGCTTCCTAGAGAGGTGGTCAACGGCCCAAGCCTGTCAGTGTTTAAGAGACATCTGGACACTGCCCTTAAGAACATGCTTTAACTTGGTCAACTCTGGGTTGGTCAGGCAGTTGGACTAGATGATCCTTGTAGGTCCCTTCCCAATGAAAATATTCTATTCTACTCTCCTCTCTTTACTTGTGTTAAAGCATTCAGTTATTCCCAAAGACTTGTAAAAGGCACAGGGTCTTATACAGGGGTACTCAAACTACGGCCCACAGGCCGGATACGACCCCCCAGGGTCCTCAATCCGGCCCCCTGTATTTACAGAACCCCCCTGCCCTCCCCCCCCCCCCCCACGCCGGGGCTTGGGGGGGGAAACCAAGCAGCCACAGATTAATTCCTGCCATTTCATCTGCGCGCCGGCCCCCCGTTTAAAAAGTTTGAGGACCCCTAGTCTTATACTTTCTGTAGGAAAACCCTCAACTTTCAGCCCAGATATTTCCAGGTGCTCTCTCTAGCTGCAAATCTCTTCCAAATCAAACCGCCTGTGCTATTCAAAGGATTATTGAAAAGGGAATTTGTCTGATTCATAAATGAAGAGTTCAGTCCTTGAATGTTGTCAAGACTGCTCTGACAACAAAAGGCTCAGCAACGTTATGGTCCTAGAGCTGCTAGTCTCGTCTCCCCTGAACTGACTGACTTAATCTGAAAAATTACACTTTTAATTTGTGCATGCACATCACTCCTTCAACTCCATTCACTAGCTCTTGGGTTTCAGCCTGATGTGTATTTGTGCTATATAGTTCACCGCTTCAGCTGTACAAATTCTTCTAGAATGCTTCTCTGACTAGTTAATCTACTGCACTTCATTTTTGTGATAAAAGGGCAGAAAAAATGTAAACACAGTTCTCCACCCCTGTCACAGTCCATTCAGTGGACTCGTGATGGTTCGTTTACTATGATCTCGAAGTGCAAAAAATCAAGGCGACCATGCCAAGGGGTTATGCTTTGATCAAATTGCGCAACTTTACTGTTTGCCTGTAAAGCGGCATGCAATAGATAGAGTGACAGGAAGGGAAGAAAAAGTAAAGTAAAAAAGGAAAGAGGATTATAGATACCACCACGGGTCCAAGATGTCCCTATGGACCCAGGTCCAGGCAGCATCCCACCAGTCCTTCCGATTGTTGTGATCTGTGGAGTGGCTGGAAGACAACAGACATATTATGAGCAATCCAGACCAAGTAACTTTGTTGTAATAGCAGGCCGAGCAGGCCAAAGCTGTAACAAGCTGCGGCTGTTGTGAAGGACATATGCAAGGCCAAGAGAGACAAAGAAACTGTGTACTGGCAGAGAGATAAGAAAGTTGGACTATTAAGGAACTGCGTACGTGGGAAAGAGATAAAGGAGTTGGACTGAAAAATAAGAAAATAGAATGTTGAAACAGAATGTAGGCGAGGAGCATGGATACCTCGCCGTGACCAATCATAGAGTGCAGGAGAGTGAATAGACAAGCAGCTTTAGCCTATTAGCAATCTAGAAGCAATGTGTGTGCTTTGTGCTAGTGTATACATTGCTGTGTATCCCTTAATAAAGTGGCACTAACTTGATCACATTGGTCGTATAAGTTGTGTCCGAGCCTTCCTGGTCAACAAGTGGTGCCCAAACAGTGATGCCCTCTCGTCCATGCTTCCTGGAGCAAAGAGACTGGTCAGAGGGGGCAGAAGAAGCCGGCCATAGCAGGTACTGCCCTGGTGCATGGGAAGTTGCGCGCGCGCAACCATCGGAATCTTGCCCTGATCAGGTGAGTGGTCGGGGAGGAGATGGGGTCTACGCTAAGCAAAGAAGAAGTGGCAGTGGTTAAGCTCCACCAACATATCCTCTTTAAGAGAGGGTTATCTTATGATGAGGGAAGCCTGAGAAAGTTGCTGTTATGGGCTCGGCAGCGAGGACTGATCCCCTCAGTGAGCGTGGCTTTTGAGTTAACGACTTGGGATAAGATCGGCGCAGCACTGAGGGAGGACATTAGTTCAGGCTCTAAAGAAAGTGGGAAATTCTCCACCGAAGAGGGTCCCCCGTGGAGAGTCGGCCAAGTCACGACAATCGCACCAATATGGCTACATGCCGTGCTCACTTTATTAAACAAACAGGTCATATTTATAACTTAAACTAACTGCTCACACAACTTTACACACAGGTGATTGGATAAAAGTCTCTGGTCACGTGGGCGTCTGTGTCGCTGATTGGTGAGCATGCTGCATGTGCCTGATCAGAGTGTGCCGATGAGAGTGTGCTGATTTCGCAATTCCTAGGACTTGCTCTGCACCTGGCTTCTTGTTTGTGCATAGCTTGTTTTCTTTCTCACCCTGCTTGTTCCAAGGACAATTTAAAGTTGCTCTGCAGTTTCAACTAACAGGCCTGAGTTGTCCAACCCGGACAATGTTAACATATGTCCTTGGTCCTTTAAAAATCCCTCTACAGGAGATGGCTATTAAGGCAGTCAGGATACCAGAGTCTTGCCACAGTCTTGCAGGGTCCTAGAGAGTCATATACTAACTTTATTGATCGGCTTCAGAATATTTTGCAACAAGTCAAACATAAGGAAGCTCAAGGGTTGCTTTTAAAAGAACTAGCTATGATAACGCCAATGAAAATCGTAAACGGGCAACTTTCACAATTGCAACCCCAACATGTGTCAAATGATTATAACGCAGAACTCACAGCAGACTGTAACTCTCAGGCTGAGTTCTGGAATGCAGCGTAATACATTTTTTTTTTCTTTTTTGCTTCTCTAATCTCTTCTGTAGGAATAGTACATGTTCTTAACTTGTTTAGTAAATTAGGCTGCTAGTTTGGTAAAGAAAGTAATACTGCAAATAGTATTTCTTTTTTTTTTTTTCTGGCTTATTAACAGATGTTGATTCTGTCCGTCATATCTTGCTACAGAACCTAGTTGCTATTGATTTTCATTATTAGCACAGGGACACGATTTTGAAGACTTTGATAGGATGTGTTATGTGAATCTGAGTGACCACTCTGAATTAAGTCACAAAAGCATACAAAACTTAAAAGCCTTAAACAAAGATCTGTAGCAGAGCCAGGGGCGGGATGGCTTTGGTCTCTTCTCATGGCTGGGAAACTTTGGGCCGTGGCTCAAAAGTATTACAGGATTTATTACAATTATCTTTAACCACCTTATTGATGTTTGTCTTATATCTCCCATGCCTTTTTTCCTGTATTCAGCGTTTAGTTGATTGTAACATAAATCAGGTCATGGTCACCCAGCTACACACAACCTTTGCCTCGTCGCAATTAACAAGCAAAAAAGAGGAGGATAGAGAATGTCTGAAGAGAGATATAGGAGAGGAAGATGGAGAATATCTGACCTAACAAGAGAGGAGACAATAGCTAGGTATTGTGAAGGAGAGTAGGAAAGATGAACATGGTTATCTAGTTATAAATAGGTGTCTGCATGCTTGTAGTGATATATAGCTATGTAACTGCATGAATAATTTCTGCTCTATGCCTGGTTGTGCATGCAGCTGTGGTTTGTGTTGAGGCTCAGAGATGTAAATGTGGGCTTCTCTGTTACAGTAAAGTGTCTCTGGTTGTATATAAAAAAAAAAGAAAAGGGGGGGGGAGGGGGGGGAATATAGGGAATGACCCCAGAGGCACGATTAGAGAAACCATGTTATGTTTTGAACTTTCTGAAAATCTCTGCCGACAATGCAGTGCCTCCCTTTGTATGACATTTTGTGTCAGTTGGTGACAAGCAGCAAAAGCATGAAGGTGTCTTAGTACGCATGAAAGACCCTTGTACCAGGCATTGGTTGGGACCGCATGAATTGTTAACTTGGGGGAGAGGTTATGCTTGTGTTTCTACAGATGAAGGTCCGCGATGGATACCTGCTCACTGTGTGCGGCCTGAGCTTAGCATGCCAGACTGTGGGAGCGCTGCTGCTGCCAGTCAACCCAACAACTACTGTGTGGTCTCCTTACTGAACCAGTCCTTGTTTGGTGTGCCCTTCCTTGAAACTGACTTGCAGACATTGTTGCAAAAAAAGTGAATGTATGTGGGGAATGAAGAATCTTACTGAAAGCCTTGATATTTGGGATAATTGATTACCTCTGTATAATGTTAATCAAAAGGAAATTTTTTTTACACTGTGAATGTCGATAGTTGTTTTTATGTAGATGCTTGTGTAATAGAAAGCTATGATAGGAATATATCACAGTGGTTCTTCTCTTATCCAGAGCAACAGCAGGGAAAACATTAAAGAGTTAAATAACCTTGTTTGTTAGGCAGTTATTAGCCTTTTTTTGTTGGCTCAAGGACATGGCTGTGAGGATTTTGATGGTATGTGCTGCACTGGATTTTAGGTGCCCCATTGCAGCAGCATATTATCAAAATCGGAGCAAATGTCAGCCTTTTTGGCCTCCATTCACTCAATTGGCAGTATTGTTTGTTTGCTATTGCCTTGGTTGCTGTCATGTTTGCAAGGGCCCTGCAGAACATGACAAACCTGGTACTAGCTGTTAAAAAAAAAAAAAATAATGGTGAAATTGTAGAATTGTACAGAACAGAGACAGTGGGTTGTTTTGATGTTGATAATGTTCAGTTTTGGCCTTGCTTTGAATGATGTGCAGCTGAGATCCTGCAGCAAAGAGTTAAATAACTTTGAGAGAGTATGAGAAGAAACTAGGATGAGACAGAAACAAAGGAGGAATGTGATCTCACCTCTAGAAGATAAGGAAACAGCATGAACAGTAGAGAGTAACCTATAGTGAATAGTGCTAAGAAAAGTGTTTTATGAATTTGACTGGTCACTCGAACTCTATTCATAAGCAGCTTGATGAGTTGAGAAAAAACGTACAGGCCATAAAGATTGAGAACAGGTTAACGGACTGGCTACAGAGTTTAGGAATTACTGGATGGTTAAAAGATTTGTTTCTGCACGGGATAACAGTATTAATTGCCATTGTAATCTTTTTAATGATATTGGGTTGTGTGTGGAATTGCTTTATGAGAATTATGAACCTAAAAGTAGTCTGGATCGCTCAAAAAGAAAAAGGGGGATTTGTGGAGTGGCTGGAAGACAACGGACATATTATGAGCAATCCAGACCAAGTAACTTTGTTGTAATAGCAGGCCGAGCAGGCCAAAGGTGTAACAAGCTGTAGGTGTTGTGAAGGACATATATTTGCAGTTAGATAAGAGAGTTGGACAGAAAGATGAGAAAAAACAGGATGCCTGCACAAGGGGGAATAGTGTGTGGGCACCACACCGGGACCAATCAAATGGAGTGTGATGCCGCATGAACAACAGCTAAGTGACATAAAAGACATCGACGGAGACTGATGTAAACAAACAATTAAACAAGGTGTTGCCTACATTGAATTATTTGTCCCTGACAGAAGGAAGAGAAGGACCCCCTGTTGTTATACATCATCAGGCTATTCAGGGAAGTCAAACACAGGCCATTCCTGGTTTACAGGTTCATTTTGAGAATATGACTACAGGCAACTGGGAAGGGCCTAGTCCAGTGTTGTTCATCGGTAGAGGATATTTTTGTGTTTCCACAGATAAAGGACCTCTATGGGTCTCTAGCAGATTTGTCCGCCCTGCATGTCAACTCCAGAAGAACGGAGAAAATATAAACGACATCTTTACCTCCAATCAGTCTTCAACAAACTTTGTGCAGAACTTGGGCCAGTCCCATCCACCATAGAAGACGTACTGTTGACAACAGCGAGAAGACAATCATTGAAGCCACGAGATTGTATTGCTGCGTTGAAAAGATTTTGTAATACCAAGAATGCTGTTTGTGGAAACTGTAGGGAATCAGCAGCAATAATATTAAGTTGTGGTAACTGTAGACAGAATTTTGTTACATATTGTAGCCGCTTGCAAAATGATTATGCTTTGTGCTTAGATTGTCAAAACAGCTTTGCTAATATTACTTTTGAAAATACTTGTAGGGAATTTTTGAACTTTAAGCCAAATCAATATTTTCCAGAAATATGGATGCCAGAAAGTATTGACAGCAGAAGTGAAGCTATCACTTGGTGGAACTTGACCAAAACCTTAACTGTTGTTTTAGCTACAAAGAAAAGCTCTTGGCTTGTGGTGCTTGTTTTGTCAGTTGGGAACAAGAATTGCGAGATAATGAAATTGTTTGATCTGTTTGTAGGGCTGATAGGAATCATCAGCACGCCCTCACAAGGAACAGCGTGGGTTCCTGTTCAACCACAAATGAACATGTGGGTTACCTGGGCCAACAAGACAGGGCAAGATTCATTTTGCTTATCATTAGCTACCCCATCTGACCCATTTCATACCTGTTTGATTGGAGTCCCTTTAAATTATATGAAGGAATTTGGGCCCTGGACAACAGCCAAAATCTTTGACCAAGCAGCAACTGACTTTTGCACCCTCAATAGTGGATCAGTGCAAGCCGATTGGTGCAAATCACTTGGTATTCCAAGAAAACCCTTGGGGGCTCAAGCGTTCAAAATTGCTCAGGACCTGAATGTTACCGACATGGAACCTCAGGAGCTTGACATCTTAGGATCTATGCCGGGAAACTACTGTTTGATTTTGGGGGTTTACAAGAAAGACATTGACTCAGGTAATTTTAGGATCCACAAACCAAGGAATTATAATACTTGGATTGCCCCTGGGTCCTCCTGGTATTATAACATCACCGGTTACTGTAACAATTGGACTTGGCCTGTTTCATGGTCTGGTAAGACAAATGAGAAAGCAAAGATGTTGCCCTCAAGGATATTCCCCATTTGTGGAGATCGTGCCTGACCCGCCATACCTGCAAGGGCACAGGGAGGACCATGCTACTTTGGCAAATTGACATAATTTGCCCCTAGTATCCATCAGATGCTTAACATAAGTAACAAGTTTAAACGGGTTAGACATAGTGTATACCAATTGGGACCTGAGTGTAAGGATGATGTTGAGTTGTGGGAATGTCCATCTGTCATTTTAGCATCACCTTTTACACCACAACTTGCTTCTACCAAGGCTCTCACTCAATTGAGACGGTTGACTTGTTGAACAGGAAAACAAATTAACATTACCTCCAGAGTCTTATTATTTTTTGTTGTATTTTTTCCTGTATGAAGAAAGGTTTGGAATCAATTGTTTATTGAGACTGGGTTGTCCAAAATGAAAAAGGGGGATGTGTAGAGGAATTTCTTGCAGAACAAGGGCATGCTGTACCCCTGCAGGGATTGGACAACCCTGGCCTGCAGATTACAAAGTTACTTTGAAGATCTTGTACTGTCCTTGAATAGGCAGAATAAACAATAATAAGCATTGTACAAGAGCAAAGACGGATGCCAAGCAAGATATGAAAACCACTAAGCTAGCACATCCTTATTAGGCACTTGCAACATGAATACGTAATTAACAACCAATTAACCACTAACCTGAATATGTAATTGTAGTCCAATCAACAAGTAACCTGAAGACGTAATTGCAATCAACTAACCAATGATTGTTACTGCGTGAACAGTGTATTAGAAGTATAAATATGACTAAGTTGCTGAATAAGTAGGACGACATGTAGCCACATTGGTGTGATTGTTGTTACTCAGTGACTCTCTGATTGGGACCCGCTTCACAGCTCTTTGTTGGCAATGTTGAGACAATACCATTCTCTTTGGACTGACTCTTAAACTCCCTCATGCATATAACACACTTGAATGATAAATAGTTCCCAGTGATGCACAGGGATACTTTTTTATATTTTGTTTCTGTGTTTTCTGATGGATTGTAATGCCTTGGGGAATAAAAGGAAAGACAAACTAGCTGATCTTTTTAAGGAGAGACTACCTTCCACACTGGGAGGTATTGACAAGGATCATGAGATCTTGATCTTTTCAGATGCTCACAACCAAATATCTGGTTTATCATTTAACAATCCTCTGACTCCAATGCCTTCTCATGTCTCCTGTTTATTTCTTTAGCTAAATGTAAAACTTGTTGGCCAACAGTTTCATATGGCTGGATTTCACCTGTCCCCACAGCTCTGCTGAAAGCAGAGTGAGCTGACTCAGGGGTTGTTTCCATGAAGCATCTCAAAGATGTGGAGCAAAAATCTGCATCTAGACATGTTTTTTAACTATGGATAGTACCCAGTGACATGGACCCTGCTTCTAATTTTCCAACATCACATGAATAAACAATTCAGTAACGATGTTGTCAGGAGCCTTTTGAGCTTAAATGGTTCCTGGGGTATAAACTTGGTTCATCTGCTTTTTGGGGGTGCTAGCTAACATTGTCAGCTTTACTCCTTAAAGATGGATCTTCACCGAGACTAGTGTGTGTCTATTGTTTTGCAAGGATGAGGAAATAAGAAATCAGTGCCACAGCTTCCATGATGATTTAATACTTTGTTACTTACATATCAACATAATGCTCTTTTTTTCTAAACAAAGTATTACAAATACAGCAAATCATTGCTATTGGCTCTGCACACTTATTTGGTAGCCCTAGACAAGATTCATTTAACTTATTTACCACATGAAATTGCTTTGCTTTCTCTACTTTTTCCCTGATTTAAGGCAGTAAACATTCCAAAATTTAGTATTGCAGCAAGATTATTTTAATTTGCAAAGCCAGGCACTGGAAGAAAGAGCTTAAAAAAATATAAAATTAAAAGCCAGTTAATTGTATTGCTGACTTTCCTACTGTAGCGATAAAGTATAAACCTTCATGAAAGTTACATTTACTCTATCTATGTAGTAAAACAGCAATATCATATTTGCTGAATTAGTCATTCATTTTCTTCCATGGAGAGCAAAGTCTGAATTTAGCTTGAACAAAGTCAGCAAAATAAGAATGAATAGATAGCAATAACTAATAAAAATATTGATGAAATAAGTTTGATGACCCCAGTTAAATGTTGAATAAGCTGGAATCCACATCAGAAAACCATTGCATGTTTGACACATTTGATAGCATGTGCTCCAGAGAGACTTGAGTTTAATTAGGCATGGAAAGTAAACAAGCTTCTCAATATACTGTCCTTTAGTTAAAGGTTTAAACGTTCTGCTGAAGCCAAAGACAGCATTTACCAGCTTGAAGTGAATGTCATGCTAGAAGAAAACAGTGATTCAAAATTTAGAAATAATAACAATTATTATTATTGATTAATAATATAATCTGGTATTAATGTCTACTAGTTGGGGAAAAAAATCTGACAGCTGTTCACCTGCAAGCAATGATTTCATTTCTACATGTGCTTGCCACTCCAGAGCCAACAAAGGTGCTGAGTACCTAACCCTGGTTCCTATAACAATGGTGTTAAGATAAAGAGATAAATCCCCTGGTATCGTTCATTCATCTGTCCATCCATCCATCCATCCATCCATCCATCCATCCATCCATCCATCTCAAAGGGATACCAAAGGAATCATGATATAAATCTTTTTTTTTTTTTCCTTCTTAATTTAGGATCAGTAAATCGCTGTGGTTATTTAAGAGATTGTCTAGTGTTCAGAAAGAATGGTCAAGTGGCTGGTGAAAAAAAAATTGTTGTAACAGAAAAGCATCCATATTTTGGAAGGGCTTGAAGATCTTCACTTCTCTTTATACTGTTCAGGATAGAAATTCATTTGGTCCCAAACACTGTTACATTATTTTTCTTTACTGTTGTGTTCAAGTGTCAGCTGATGATTTGCCTTATTTCTGGCTTATTGCAAGTATAAGGAAAAATAATAACAGCAGCAACAGTAGCAGTTTGAATTTAGTTTATTCACAGAATTTCTGTCCAAGCCTGTTGACATGTGGATAATCTATTGACCATACAGCATCATGCTTCATCAGAGTTGTTCTGCTATTCAGAGGGACCTCAACAGGCTGGAGAATTGGACCCATGGGAACCTCGTGAAGTTCAGCAAAAGGAAGTATCAAGTCCTGCATTTGGGAAGGAATAACTGAAGACACCAGCACAAACTGGGGGCCAACTGGCTGGAAAGCAGTTTGGCAGAAAAGGCCCTGGGTGTCCTGGTGGATAACAAGGTGACGGTGAGCCAGCAACCTGCCCTCGTGTCAAAAGAAAACCTCTTGGGGCTACATTCAGCACAGCGTTGCCACCAGGTGATCCTTCCTCTCTGCTCAGCACTGGTGAGGCGCACCTGGGGGCATGTGTTGAGTACTAGATTCCACAGAACTGGAGAAATGGAGAGATTGGACCAAGTCCAGTGAAAGGCCACAAAGATGATTAAGGGACTGGAGCATGTGGTGTGTGAGGAGAGACTGTGAGAGCTGGGACTTCAGCCTGGAGAAGAGAAAAGGCTCTGGCAGATCTTATCCATGTGCATAAATATCTGGTGGGACATGTGGGGCGACTACAGAAGATGGAGGCAGATTCTTCTCAGTGGTGTCCAGTGACAGGACAAGAAGCAAAGGGGATAAACTGAAATGCAGGAAATTGTATTTAAACATTAGAAAATAGATGATTTATTTATTTATTTATTTATTTTACCATGAAGGTGGTCAAACATTGGCACAGGTTGCCCAGGGGTCTTGAGGAGTCTCCATCCCTGAAGCTATTCAAAATCCTGCTATTCAAAAGCTATTCAAAAGCTGTTGGTGACCATGCTGGAGCAGATGTTTGAACTAGGCAGCCTCCAGTGATCTTTCCAGCTTCAGCCACTGTGGGAATTCAGACTTATGTTTTCTGGATGCTCTGTCTTATTTATTTTGCTGAAGGAAAATTGTAGGTGAAGAAATCTGAACTTGAAAAGGATATGGTTAAGTAACATTTGTCCTTGTTTCTAGTTACAGAATGAATTTTGAGGGGACTTGCAGGACAGAGGGTAGTCAGCCAGCAAGTCCTGGAGTCCTCACACTGACTGTCCTGCCACCTTGATCAGCTGTCCCTTTTTGAGGAAAAGGAGTAAAAAAAAAATCAAGGAAAACACACCTTGACATTAGGAAAGTCCTGTGAGCGAGTTTTTTTTGTTGTTTTGTTTTTTGGGGTTTTTAAGTGTTTTATATTTAAGTTTTTAAGACAAAAGACTGCAAAAAGGCAGAGTAATGGAAAAGTACACCTAGGCCATAAGGGAGGGATTCAGTTGCCTACCTATAGGTGTATGCTGCCATTTTAAGCAGGTGAAATGTTTCACTCATCTTTTGCTGCCCCTCCAGAGGAGACTGGGTCTCCTGTTCTTCTGTGTTAAATACATGACATCTGTGCAAAAGTCTTGTATGTTATTGGGCATCCCAAATGGCATGAGGCATGTGTTCAGGATATGTGATTGGGATTCAGTTGCCCAGTACTTGCAGACATTTTGGCTTTTATGGAGCTATATCAGCAGTGGGCAGATTTATCAGATTCTTTACCAGAGCTACAAAAAGACATATTTTTTTACCAAACTGTTGATAACTTTACCAGGCCACAGAGATCTGCTAGCAGCTTTGTTTTTGTATGTGTGTTCATACACCGCTTTGCAAAGTTTATAATGAAAATTGTCTCTATAATGAAGCATTATGCCTTAAAAAATCCTCAGCTCTCTTCTGCTCCTAACAATGCTGATTTCCTATATCCTGCATAAGTGAAATAATATTGAATAGATGATCTGTGTAACAGGACATGACAGCACACTCAAAAAAAGCAGAAAGAAAAGCAAAGAAAGACCACGTGCCCCCCCACCTTTCAGACACAATTCCTGATCCTGAGTTTTAGCTTTGTTATTTCTTTTAATCTGTTTGAAGAAACTACTCCTGGGCAGGGCATCCTTATTGCAGGGATGATTAATTTGAAAGAGGCAAACGAAAAGTAGGGAATTTGTATTTCTGTCACAAAATCAATAAAAGAAAACTTTCCTAGGGCAAGGTGCTGTTGTCAAGATTGTCCTGCAGAAAGGAAAATCATTACAGAGGTTTATCTATAATAGTGGTTCTCAACCTTTCTTTCAGCTTGTGTAGCCCAAGGCAGAAATACAGTGTGACTGATTATGATTACCACGCATGCACACGAAGACCTACTCTTCTACAGATATATTTTTTGCACTTGTTCTACAATGTCTTGTGATGTTATTCCTAAAAACGGGCCCCACCATGCACATATGCATATGCTCAGCTTTAATAACAACAATATTAATAATAACAATAATGATTTTGATGATGTATATTTTCATCAATCTCCCAGGCAGTGTCACTCAATAAATATTGAAAAATGCATCCTCAAGGCTCCCCAGCTTTGCAGCAGCTTGTACCTTGAGCAGCTAAATCTGCTTTCCCTGCAGACCCACGTGGCCTGATAATTGCTGCATATTGGAAACATTGTTTTTTCATGCTACACCTTCTGAATATTTCTGAACTTATATTTCTACATATTTCTACACCTATATTTCTGAATATCTAGGAGACTGGGATAGGTTGTCTTGAGCTAAAACCACAGAGGAAGCATGCTAGCAATTAACTACTGTATCTTAAACTGTTGAATACAGCACAGTATTCAGGACTATATTGTTCTATTTAGATTTCTAGTGTAGGCATAGCTCCTGGGGCACAGTAGCATGTTCAGCTGATGGACAAAATAGTTTCTGGGGTCTTGCTCTTCATGGCAGGGATACTGGAGTTCCTGCAGCTGTTATTTAATACTCAGAGCAATGAAACCCTTGCCCAGAGTGGGGTTTAGAGTTTCTTCCATGACATGAATTTTAGAAAGACCATATTTCATAGCAGAGGACTCAGTACATGATTTCATAAGATTTCAATGTACCCAGCCTCAACTCCAAAGATGTTTAAGGTCACATTATGATCTTCCTGAAAACATACACTAATCTATGTCCCAGTGATAGGCATGAAAGAGATTAAATCATTTGCAGGACAGGAAAAAAGTCTTGTTTCTTATTCTCCATCTTCTGCACCAGGTCAGGTGTGAAAGTGCAGCAAAACCTTTCTCCTTTCTTATTTTTCAATTTCAGAATGAGCATAATACCTTCTTCACAGTCATAGTATAAAAATATTATCTATACAGCCCTCTTAGTTCCTTGGCTAGCAGTTGTGAGGTGATAGTGAGGACATTTTTTATGACACATTAATATGACATTTTTTAAATGGGTCCTAGTTCACACTAGAAGAAATTTCTTCCTGAAATGGTTGTGAAGAAGGAAAAGTAAAGAGTGAAGGACATCAACTTCCAGGCTTACTAAGACAAAATAAATAATTTTTAAAAGTTCTGCAAAAAATACAAGGGCTTATAAAACCAAAAATCATGTTATGATCAGAGGGCTTCAATGTGTCTCCTACGAAGAAAGGCTGAGAGCTGTGGCTGTTCAGTCTAGAGAACTGGTGGTTTCAGGAACACCTTATTGTGGCCTTTCAGTACTTGAAGGGGACTTATAAGAAGGATGGACAGAGACTTTTTACCAAAGCCTGTAGCAATAGGTCAAGGGGCAATGGTTTTAAACTAAAAGAGGGTAGATTTAGATTGGATATAAGGAAGAAATTCTTCCCTGTGAGGGTGGTGAGGAGCTAGCACAGGTTGCCCAGAGGAGCTGTGGGTGCCCCATTCCTGGCAGTGCCCAAGGCCAGGTTGGATGGGGCTTGGAGCCACCTGGTCTGGTGGAAGGTATCCCTGTCTATGGCAGGGGGGTTGGACCAGATCATCTTTAAATGTCCCTTCCAACCCAAACCATTCTGTGAATCTGTGAAACCCTAGCACAATGTACCGTAACAAAAATGTATTTTTCCAGACAAACATAAACAGAATTTTTTATGTGATTAAATACAACTATTACTAAATCACAGAAACATTGAGAACTGGTTGTGTCATGCTGTGGATTAGGGAGGTCATTATTTAAGATGGTGCTTAAAACACCTCTCTAGTTTTTTTGTTGTATGAATCGCCCTCGGAGTGGTGCTATGTTGGAGCTGAAAAAAGCAGAATGAGATGAAGTTCCCAACACAGCATGCTTCAGAGAGAGCTCAGTTCATTGGGATTACAGATACTACACCCTTCTGCATTTCCTTTGGAAGGAAGACAGCTGTGCATGGCCATAGAGGCACAGCAGATGCTGAATGACAATTGTTAAACCCTAGTGGTTACTTTAATTGCCCCTTTCCACAAATTTGAGATGTTGCAATGGTAGGAAACCAATGGCGGTTGCTGTCACTCAAGTTCTCTGAACCTGCAGTTCTGCCTGAAAAAAATAAAATTAAAAAATGGATGTACTAAAAAGGAAAAGAACTTTCCACAGGCTCTTGACAAGCTTTTAAGCAAAAATGTAAAGGGAAGTGAGGCAGGGGAAGTTTTGACTCAGTTGTAGGTTTGAGGTTTTACCTGAAAGTTTCATAAGGTGGCTCTGAATGTTTTACGAGACACAGGATCCTCAGCAGCAAAGTTACAGCCTGATGGACTCTGACATTTTGTAAAACCATAAAACACATCAGTAGCTTTAACAAGCAGGAATGCTTTGACCTCCTGAGGTTCCTGTCCAATTTAGCCATAGCAACTGTTTGATTCACACAATTAATGGCTACATTCAGTCAAGGGAGGGAGGGAAAAGGGTGACAAGAAATGTCACCTTAAAACCAAGACAGCATTTCTTTTTTTCTGCTCTAGCTCTGTTATTAGAGAGCTCACTGCACCACCACACCACCCCCACACCACCCCCCGCCTGTTCTCTATGTGTTAGATATTTTCATAGCTCTAATTTTCCTTTGGCATCTATATTTGCAGGCCTCTCGCCCTGTAAATGTGCATTAATGGGATAATTCCAAGTGAGTCTGATCATTTGAATAAAAATTCATACGGTTGTTTTGCAGACATTTTATTTTACATTTGTTAATTCTTACACAGCCTCCATGTTAGCCTGGTTGGTTTCTAATTTCTTCTATTTTGATGATAATCCTGCTGATGTCTGTGATTTAGGGATCATGGCTTTTCTCCAAATAAAAAAAAAAATCTTTGAGACCTTGCACATCCAAAAAGCAAGAGCAGACGCACGAGGGACTTAATCCATGCTTGGAGGATGAGTCTTGTTAGCTGTGAGTAGAAAGGTGCCAGTTTAAGAGAGCACTACAAAGTGGAGTAGCTTCCTTTCCTCATATTGCTACAAAACAGATGAGACATTATAAATCAGAAGAATACCCATTTCTTGTCTTCTTTTGCATATGCATTTTCCACAGGAGGCAAAAAGGGGAGGAAAGCACTCTCCAACAAACATGAAGGATAGAGGTTATGGCCAAACAGCAATGTGTGTTGCCAAGGCAGGTCCAACCTGTGAGGCAGCGTGGAGCTACATGAAAAGAAAATCCAGATCTCACTCAGAGATCAAACACAGATTTACCAGCAATGTCTTCTCCGCTGCCACTACACGACACCATAATTTGTTACAGATTTGTTCCGTTTACAAGAACAATTATCAGTCACGTATTGCAACTCCAGTGTAGTCATAGTGCATATTTCTTCCTGGGTTTTTTGTAGATGTAAGCAGAGAAATTCAGCTGTGGAACTCCTTTCCCTGGGATGCTGCAGATACTAAAAGCTGATAAGGGATCAAGAGGAGACTGGACAAGTTTGCAAGTATAAAATCCATCCATTCCATGTAGTAAATGCATGGAAAACACTCTTGTCTCAGAAAGGTTTTTTTATCCTTAGTAAGTGGCTGGGAGAGAGATTAGAGTTGGAATCATACATGTTTGCTCTGACATTGTACTTTTTCATTGGAATCTAGTTTGGACTGTTGTTCAAGACATTAGAAAGACCTTTCTGACTCATTATGGCAGGTCTTACATTTCTATGTTCTTAGACATCCTTAAATATCCTCCTTCAAAATGTCTCTTTTCTCCCCCTAAATATGGACCGGGGGCACATAGAGAGTGGAGATGCTCCAGGGATTGCTTCAGGTCTCATGAAAGAGAAGATTAATTGCATGGGGAAAGGTAACAATAGGATGTGTTGGGTCTGGCTGAGCCCCACAGCAGCCCCCCTAGTGCTGTGTATGTGTAGCTGGAGGGGTGGTGGCAGCACAGCCTGTCCTGGGCTCTGCTGAGCACCGCCTGCACAGCACCAGGGCTGTCCCTCTGACCCCCCCTCACCAGCAGGCTGGGGGTGGGCAAGGTCTTGGGAGGGGACACAGCCAGGGCAGATGGACCAAAGTGACCAACATGATATTCCATACCATATGATGTCTGCCTAGCAATAAAAGCTAAGGGAGAAGAGGAGGAAGGGCAGACATTCGTTATTTATGACATTTGTCTTCTAGAGCAACCGCTGTGCACACTGAAGCCTGGCTTCCTGGGAAGCACATTGCCTGCAGGTGGGAAATAGAGGATAACATCTTCTGTTTTCCTTTGCTTCTGTGTGTGCGCCTTTTGCTATTGCTTCATTAAACTGTCTTTGTCTTCTCTCACAAGTTTGTTGGTTTTTTTTCCATCTTATTTTCTCCCACCCTGTTCTGCTGAGAAGGGGAGTGGTAGAGCAGCTTGGTGGGCACCTGGCATCCATAAGTAAGATTAAAGATATGTGACAAGCCTGGGAAAGATGTGTAAGACTTAAGAACAGATATTTAAATGAGGGCACATTGAACCCTGTAGCTGAGCACAAAATCTAGCAAGAAAGAAAATCAAATGTGAAATGCCAGACTTGTACTTCCAGACTTTCTTAAATTATTATTTCCAAAAAAGTGCAGAGATATATAGCTTTTCACTTGAAGGATCCTCATAACTCAGTGAGATAGATTGGAAGGTCATAAATGCTTGGAGGATGGGACTCTATTTCCCTGTTTATTCATACAGAAGTTAGCAATAGGGATCCATTTCTTGATGTGAACAATTCCTAGGATACACATTATAACCTCTTTTTGACATGCTCTTCTGTCATCCCTGTGGATATTTTTCTCTCAGAAAATCTGCACATTAACACCTTGCATATCACACACTTTAAGTCAACACACAAACAAACTCATCTTTTAACAAATGCTGCTTTTACCTGAATATGATGCTCAAACTCAGTTCGTTGTTAATCTCTGGGTCTCCATCTCTACACAGAAGAACACGACTCTTGGGCCTAGATTACATTTCTTCCAATATTCATAGCTGGATACTAGAGGTGAGGTTAACTCCAGAATTCACTCTGTCACTGCAAGGAAACAAATTTTCTGTGTCTTAGGATAAAATGCCTTACCTGGCAGTGTCCATACCAATTCTATTTTCTCAGAATAAATAAGGGAGAAAATAATTCTTTCATTTTTCCTTCCAGCTCTTCAATGATCATGAAAACTCTTCTACTGCCATAGAGTTTGTTAATTTTCTGTAATCCTGTATAAATATTGCATGAATAAAACTGCAAGATGAATAAGATGCTGACCACTGAAATCCTTATATTTTGTCAAATATTTTCCAGTCACAAAGAAATTTACGTCATTCTTCTCAGGGCTGGTGAATTAATTTGAAAGGTAATATATAGATAATTATAATGATAACTGAAAATGGTGATTCTTCTATTTTTTTTAGGTATGCCATGCTTTTTCAATATATGAATTGATATTTATTCTTTACTAGTTCATACTGGTCCATAAAAGCATGCTCCAGAAATAAGATTGTGTTAATAATTTACAAAGTATTTTATTTTGTTAGCAGTTCCTGTACAAGGTACATAAAAAGTAGATGTTGGGAGTTAGGATATAAGCTTTTTAACACCCTTGCAAGAGAAAGAAGTATCACAATGCTTATCTTACAAATGGGGAAATTAGGTCATGAACAATACAAGAGCGAATCCAGATTCTGGGAACATAAATTTCTCCATGTCACACACCTTCCACAAGCTCTCTGAATGAGGTATTTGAAGCTCTAAGATTTCTCCATTGACTAGCACAGGGACTTGGTTGGAATTTAGATTGTCTAGAGATATACCAGACTACTTCCTCAATGTGATGAGAGGAATCCAAGATACAGTTTGACAAGATGTTTGCTTTTAACCAATGGAGAAACCAACAAAATATTTTCCATTTAGAAATCTAAACCAATTTCTGAATATAAGCATGGCATGGATTTTGTAGTGTATGCTTACATTGATACCTGTCCCAGGTTATTACTAGGTCCATGAAAATAACTTTCTTAACACTTCTCCCTTTCTTTTTCCTGATACCTCTTTGCCTATAGCACTCACTGTGTTGTGCCTGTCTCGTGTCCCTTTTCACAAACAGCAGAAGTACGTGCAGATTCCAGGCGTGGACTCGCCTCACCTAACTTTAGCCATATAAAAACTTGTCATTTAATTAAAGTAGTCACCTAAATTTCCTCTGTAATCAAAGAAGAGAGCAAGGTCTCTTCAGAGAATGATTCATCACACACATTTCAAATATCTATTTTAAGATGGGATTAATTCCTCTCTGGTGGTACCTTGCTCTCTCCCATAACTATGGAGACAGTTTAAATAATGGGCTTTGACTAGAAACATGTAGTTTTAACTAGCTAGAGTTAGACAAGATAAATGTTACTCACAATATTTTGGGGATTTTTTCTTTCCTTTGTGCTAAAAGCTGTATGAGCATAGAAAAATCAAGGTATCATTTAACCCTTGGTACAAGAGTACAAAGAGCACTAATCATAGGAGCAGTAAGCATTGGCAATGCTGCACGCATTCAAGGGTAGATCAATTTTCTATTTTGAATTTCAAAGACCCAGGCAAAATGTCATAATATTGTCAAGTGATTTTTGAAAGAAACAGAGTTCTTTCTTTTCTGCTTCTTCATGGACAGGAAAGGAATGTTATGATTTTTTTTTCTCATATTTGCTATGTTCTTTAAAATCCACTTTTCTCTCAAACTCTCTGTGACTTCCTGAAGGCCACAGGTTTAATGTGCACTTCCATGAAGCTGCGTAATATTAATCAAGGAGAAGTCTCAGTTTTGATTAGCAGGAACATACAGATGTTCTGACATTTGGAGTCAGCTATTCAGGTCTGTCATTCAGGTTAATACGTATCTGCAAACCACAGAATTTCACAAAAATAAGTTCAGACCAGGAGAACAATAGGGGGAAAAAGAGATAACACTTCCATGCAAAGCTTTAATTAATGTTAAACCAATGCTGGCCTGTAGGAAATGTCAAGTTCCACTGGATAAATCAGGGCTGCTTCTTGGTTTTGCAACACATCATGTTCAACATGTTCAACAAGGTGCCAGGTTGCTTATTTTGCCTGTCATTTATGTGCAGCATTTTTCATGTGGTCTTAGAATAAGGTGCCAAAGTTGCCTGGTTCCCTGACTTTATTCTGCGATTAATAATGCATTAGTTTAGCAAAATATTTGCTCCTGCTATTACTCTTGAGGTTATGAAATTAAATATTTATAACTGAAAAATACAGTAAGCATATAGGAAATAAATCTTTCTCTGATCTTCCCTTCCCCGTTTTCATTAAGGCAGCTTTTTTAGTTCTTGAATTACAAAACACATATACAAAAAGACTTCATTAAACTTGCTCAGCTCTGATTTTCCTGCCTCTGTGAGCTTAAAAGCCCATCACTGCATAAACCTAAGCCCTATTCACTGCTGTGATAACACAGCTTCGACCAGAACAGCTCCACTGATTTCAATGTTTACTTTGTTGCATGCATCAGAAGCTTCACATCATTAATAATATTTTTATTGTACCTTAAATATTTTAGGTTTTAACTTGTACAGAAAAGTATATTGAGGTCCTGTGGTGTTGTGTGTGGGTTTTTTTATCTTTCAGGCTGAGGAAAGTAACTTACCCTGGTTTCAGACCCAATGCCTGTCCACACCAAGCGTTGCATCGCTGGGTTTACTCACATGCTCTCCTCACTAATGGATCACCAGAGGCACAGAGTAACACTTGCCATTTCTCCTCTTTCTCTTCTTGTAACCCCTTGCAAGTCTTTTTTCTTTCTTTCTTTCTTTCTTTCTTTCTTTCTTTCTTTCTTTCTTTCTTTCTTTCTTTCTTTCTTTCTTTCTTTCTTTCTTTCTTTCTTTCTTTCTTTCTTTCTTTCTTTCTTTCTTTCTTTCTTTTTTTCCTCTTCTTCATCTCTTAGTTCTGTTTTCTCCCACATCTTTTCTTCCTATATCCTTTGCAAGTTCCCTGGGCTCATCCTCCAGTGATGGAGCAGCTGCCAAGGAGCCAGGCAGCATCGGTAGGTGCACAAAGAAGTGCTCAGGCAACACTGAAACAGGGGCTTCTACCTGACTTTTTCACCTTCATACACATCCCTATGGTGTGTTTTGGAATGAGCTTGTTGATCCAGTCTCCACCTGTCATCTACCAGAAGCAAATACTTATTAGTTTGGGAAACTAAGGCTTTGCATGTTCCAGCTGTTTGGAAAGTTGTGGGAGTAACTGATCCTTTGATTCATCATCTGGCAACAAAATGCTGGGCTTCATAATAACAAGGAATGGTTTGCAATAGATCCCAAATGATTTTTCTTTTTTTTAATTAGTAGTAATGAAAAAAAGTTTCAGGCCGAGGAAGCTTTGTTAAATATATGTGATTAACTTCTAATTTATATTCAAAAACCTTACTGTTTGGCAGTTTCCCAAGCAAGAAACTGCATTTTTAAATGAAGTGAAATGCGTAAGAAAAAAGCCTGACATTTTCACTTTTCTGTTATATTACTTTTCCTGTTCAAAATATTTGAAAAATTGGACCCATGAGTTTGGCCTTCTTCAAACTGTCAGAAAAGAAGTAATATTTATTTTTAAAAGGACTATTTCTGTTATTTCCACCTGAAATCTCTCTTCTGTGATAACGTAATCCTGTAGTCTTGTAAACTGCAGAATATTATTATTATAGATGGGATTATCTGAATTTCCTGCTCTGTGAGCACCTTTCTGTATCAAAGATGTTTGCCTTGCTCACTTTCTTCCTAGATAATTATTCATGGCCAGCAATGAAGACAGAAGTCTGGGCTAGATGACTTGCTGCTCTCATGATGTAAGCTTGTCCTCATGTTCTGCTGTTATCTAATATTAATGAGTGTGGATGACAAGGAGAATTGGGGTTGGGCATACAGATACCTCTGTAATGATCAGAAGACAATCAGGGAGATAATTAGATTGTAACAGCGATACATAATTAATGCAATATAACAGGACAGATCTCAATCTGTTGCACCAGTGGTAAATCCAAAGTAACCCTATTAATGTCAGAGACAGTTGTTTGCGTATATTATACATTGATTTAACTGAGGTTTGATTCAGGCTCATTAAGTGACACATTTTTTACTTGCATCATTTATATGGGCAGACTGTGGAAGATTAGCCTCAGCTTGAATGCCGCTATGTATTAACTGGTTTAAGACATGTGAATTAAACTCTGACCAGATGCCAGAGAGCCCCTAATTAGGAGTGTAAACCATCCCCACGCTCAATTCAAGGTACCTTAAAGACAGCAGCCCCCACTGAATGTTTATCACCAGCTGTGGGTGAATGAAAATCTTAAAACAGTCCCTAATCAAAACTGAGTATAATATTTCAGGTAACCACATGCAGGTTTGCTTATTCATTTGGTTTGCTTTTTGTATGAGCAGCACAGAAAATGTAATTTAAAACAGGAATAAGTTTTAATGGAAAGGGTCAAAGCTGTGCTCTGGAGTAATGTATTAATATTATTTAGAATAGAGCAGTATCCCATAATGCATGCTAGGAGCAGTTGTGATGGAGAAGGAGAGGCACCTCATTTCAGATAAGTTACTCTCTCATGATGCCAGTCTTTCATCATCACAGGGAGAGCCCGGACACCAGCTTTTAGAGAAAAGCATGTTAGGTAGGATGATTTCCAGCCATTGTACAATATCTAAAGAGTCAACCTAGCCATGTACAGCCAGGTGCATCACTTTGTGAGCGGTCATTTCTTTCCAGCAATTCATGTTTACATGGTTAGATGAAGCTGTCCTGAGTTTAGTTTCTTGCAAGGCTGTGCCTTTAGGGGTGAACTCAATGATTTCCTTGCTGGAGCAAGTGAACAGACAGGTCAGTGATTTATCTTGGGCTTCAAAACATGGTGACTGCACGCAAACTGCCTTTGGGGAATAGACCAGCATGTCTCAGCTCAAGTTTTCTGTTAGAGTGCTAGTTAGGCTTCATTATTATAGAAGCAACTTACAGCATTCCCTTAAGTATTGTACAGCAGAAAATGATGGAATTAGTATTCTAGTGGCCAACCCAGATGTATTCTATGCTGATGCAAACCAAACAACAACAATTTCTTGCTACACAGTGATACTCAAAGTCCAATTAACAGAGAAACTCCTCTGATTTCTTTTGGCCTGAAATGAATCATGTTGCACATCAACAGCGCCCAGTGGCTCATCTCAATATCACATTCAAAAATCTCTCAGAGGGGTTGCAGAGGTGAATTCCTGCATGTCTGCTAGACATTTGGATACTGCAGTGATGAGCATTATTGAAAACTCTATAAAGAGCTGAGAGGTTATGGAGGGTTGGGATGGTATGAGGTAAATAAGCCCCAGGCCTGAACATTGCGTGAGGGAGAATAAAAAGTGATATGAAGGTATTATGTGTGTCCTACCACACCAATGTTTAAAATGAATCAATGCTTGTGGGGAAAATATAACTGAAGACTAGAATATTAAGGACTATCTGATAATGCAACCCCAGAAAATTAAAAATTAGCAATGGATGTGAGACTTTGCAGGATTTAATGATTTCCCAATGCTTATTTTTCCAGTTCAAGGCAAACAAGTCTTAAGGCCGAAACTTTATTTTTAATTGAAAGTTGATGGTTCCTCAGGAACTGAGATTTTGGCAGCTTTTTCCTTGTTCCAGTTTGCTGCCTCTTATCTATCTTGAAACAGAAGAGGCTTTGGAAGCTGTGCTGGTGTGCAGGGTTTCACTGGCTTCATGGTGGACTTCTACCCTAGACATTTTGTGTCCTTACATGCATAACTAAAATCTTTCCGTGCCTCCATTAGCTGTGTTTTGGTAAGTTTATCTTTTATGCAAGCTCTGTGGTATTTATTTGGATCATTTGTTTGTGTCATAGAAATGATAAAATATATTTGTTCTGTTAATATTTTTACCCCACTCTCTACTTCCGCTTTCAGATTTCTTATTTTTTCTATTTTCTGTATTTATATTAATATGTTTTTATGTTTTCCCTTTTCTCTTTTTTTCCACTATTTCTCTTTTCCCACTTTTTGTGTTTTAGATGCAGATCAAAATTCTTGCCCTTAAATCCTTACCTATACCTAAAGTAAAAATTATTAATTTTTAGAACACAGGTAACTTTTTGTTCCTATTTTCTTAACTCACCTTCCAGACTTTTAATTGCTAGTGCTTCCAGCACCTTGACAGCTGTTTGACAATGATGTCTACTTTTAGTCACACTTTAAGCATTACAATAAACCACAAAGAAGGTTTCTCTAGAGAAAATTCCGTCTTGTATCTCATGTTAAATCTGCAGGTCTAACGTGACATGCAGAAACCAAAAATGAAGCTTTTTCACTATTATTTAAGCATGACAATCATCTTCACTGTTTTATCTACAAAGTCAGACACTGAGCATTTTCTTTTCCTCTGGAAACATGACAACAGTTCCAATATTGTATTGTGATTTTTTTTCCCCTTTTGAGTGATGCATATAAATTTAAATGCCTATACTGAAGTTCTGAGTTTGCTGTCAATAATGTAAAGATGAACCACTCCATTGTCCTCAAACCATAGCCTTTAACACCTGTGTGAGAAGCTACTTCAAGAGTAAGGTGAACTTACTGAGATCAGATGGAGCATATTAGTTTTCACTGCTCAGACAGAGTATTTAACAGGCTAAATATTCACTGAGGATATTTTGAAGTCCCCATTTCACACTGGCTTGGCAGGCTTGGGTAAGATCTGTAAGGCATCTATAAGATCAGGACATCAAAAGTGTGATTCCTGAGTAGGATCATATGTAAAATAATCCTGTCCTATTTCTCTTTTGCTGTGAACCTAAAATCTTGTATTGGCTTGAAGTGTAGCTTTAAATAAGAAAAAAAAATAAAAAATCACTCAGACTGAAATAGAAGACATCAAGAGTTAATGGTGGTCCCAAAGTAAAAACATAAGGCTATAGATTTTCTGCCTTATCTTCATTAATTAGGGTGTGAGAAGAGTTTGAAACAAAAATATTTATTATTATTTCTCTTGTCTTTGACAAAATTTGGAGGAGTTCACACTTCAACCCAAGTGTTGCACCTTTCTACACTCTCTCCCACGTTGCTCACCTCGACATTGCTGACTTGAATTGCTTCCAAATAGGCTGATAAATTTACAGCTGCTATTACAGGTCATGTAATACAGGTTAAACGTGTTTACAGCCTAATAATTTTCCTGTGTCTGTAAATGAGCTATGAAGTATTTTGTGATGCAGATTGTCCCCTTTTTTATTTGCCAGTAAAAGCAGTGAAGGGAAGCTACAAGAACTCCACGTTTTCTTGCCATCAAGCCCAGCCTTGCTGCTGTACTGTCTTGAGTCTGAAGAGCCAGAGCCACTACATGGTTGCAACCTCAAAGGAATTGCAGGTGCTAGAAGTAGCAGAGGAAGTGTACAACTGGTCTGAAAGGCAGCTGAGTCATATTTCAAGATTTAGCCAATTTGGGTATTGTCACTGCCTAAACCAGGGAAGAAATACTTGTAAACTGTCTCTCTTCTCTTCTGATCTTGGGGATAACCTGAATTAAAGCACCCTCAATACATCAGTCGTATTGCTACACTAGGTGGGATGAACTGGATGAGCATTGAAATTTCCTGGCTGGTGATCCAGGCAGAGGAGTAAATCATTGAAATCATATTTGGCCATATTCCCTCTTCTCTTTGTGCCACTATAAATGCAAGAAAGGATAAATTTGTCAGGACATTTTAAAGCTGGAAAGCAGAAACCTGAACAGGGTTTGTACACATCGTAACATGCAGAGACAGGGCAGGTAAGCTGTTTTCTCTGGCTGCAGATCCTAGTTCAGATGTGAATTGTTGCCTTTGATTTCTTGTGGATTTGCTCTGACATGCAAGGGATCACCCGGGATAAGGTCTTCCCAGTGTTTGTGTCAATAGCACCCAGGAATCCCAGCTGTGGGCCAGGACCCCATTATGAGAACTGCTGTACAAACACAACACCGCACAGATTTATGTCATCTTATATTCAAATCAAGCAAGATAATTTATTGGTGAGTTGTAACTCAGCCAAAAAAATACTGATCGGGGGGGGTTGGGTTTTTTTTCAGTTCATGTTTGGAAGCATGTGAATCAGGTTTTCAACTTCAATCTAAACAAATACAAATACTGAAGATGTGAATCCCTTTTTGTAGATTTATTTCATATATTTTCCTTGTTTATAGTTTGTACAGAATTTAAACCTGGAGGAATTATAAACTGAAAAATTGTCACCATTGTTCTTTGGACCCCAGCAGTGTTTATAAGAGCTAATAAAATAATCATTTGCAAGTGTTTATGAGCTAGGATGTATTTTCTTTGTAAATTTTGCCACCACACTTGGTGTCATTTGAAGATGTTACAGTTTGCATATGATTTTTAGTTGGGGTTTTTTTCTTCGTGAAAGAAGCAAGCTCAAATGAGGCATTTCATTATTACTTCAATAACACACAATCAGCAAAGCTTTCATGTGTCTTGATTATTGATAGCTACTGATGAAATAGGAAGAGACAAAGTTTGTCAGGTGGAGACCTGCACAGACGCAAGCCTCTGCAGCTAAGCAGCGTATCCATGTAAATTTAAGTCTCAGACAGAAAAGGTAGAGTGGGGAGGAGGGGAATCAACACCTATTAAATTTGGACAGGGACAGAAAGAGTAGCCTTTGCTTACTGACAGACAAAGTTATGTGACTGAACAATAATTTGAAGACTTGAATTATTCATGTCTGATTCAAGGTAAAAGGGTTTAACCTGGTGATATCATCTTGTTGGAGTATTTCACTAAGGCAAAAAATGTTATTCTTATTCCTGACTCTTTTATTTTGCTAGGTTCATGTCTTATACCTGAAAATAGAGAGGAGAATGGGAATAACTGCTAATTTTTAGAGAAAATTATATATGTATGTATTAAGGTCCCAGAACAATTGGTGATTTAAAATGAAAAAACAAACAGCTTGCACAAAGTCTTCGATGCAGCAGACTTCTCTCCCACCATACCCTACTCGCCAGAGCTGTCCTGCATAACTCTTAAACCAAGAGGGTATAGGTGGGTATACCACTGGGATTCCAGCTTTTATTTGAAAAGAGGTTTTTTTCAAAAGAGTTATATTGACTTACTGCAAAAAAATACAAATACAATACCATCATGTGTCCTGACATCTGCTACACTTTCCTGAGCTGGCCTTCCAGAATGTTCATTGATCGTAATGAAGAGTTTATGGACTGTCCAAAATCATCACATAGCTAATTGTTAGAAAAAGAATCAGCAGAACAGCCTACACATAAAGGTATGTACAGACAATACAGTTTGGAGAGTACAGCCCTGGTCAAGATTAACTTTTTTTCTGTTAGCATCAATTTATTGATTAATTAATTTAACTTGGGACAATATTCATTCACTTCTAATTCCAGTTAAAGAAGCCTGAAAGAATGTATTTAATTGTAGACACTGACATGGAATACGTGTCTTAGGCAAAGCCTGAAGATTTCTTACTAAAATTCCCTCCTCCTAACCTGAAGTGACTTTAAACTGCATTTTCTGCTAAAAAATCTATTACCAATTCTATCCATCTCATATCTCAGATTATTCCACTTTATTAATGTCACAGGAAGTGTTGATATCTCTGAAGCAGGGATCAGTTGTAGGGTGGATCAGTTTCCATATTTTGCATCCTTTATTTTGAACTCCTGATCTCATGGGGGCTCCAGGGATATTTGTGGTGCCTCAAGGAACTGAACCAAGGACACAGTTTATGATCTTGGGTCAGTGGCAATTTCCAGCAATCAACCCTTATTTCCTTTCATCTATTTTATTAAGATAAGCCTTTCATATGCCCACTTTTAAGATCCCATTTTAATTTAGTCATACAGGAAACTGTATTCCTGATTTTGTTTTCACAGGTCTGTAGCTTCCAGGCTTTTAACCAAGTGACTGGTATCATCCCCACTGCTTTTTATATCCCATCTAGAACTGCTCCTCCATCTCCCTGCACATCAGGTCTAACTAAAGTAGATCTTTTGGGTTACAGGAAGGCTGTGGTTGCTTTTCATAAGTGCTTTACCCACTCGGTGACATCACTTGTTGGGATTTCAGAGTTATTACCTGGAGTCGTTAATCAGCATTTCTCAGTGCTTACTCTTCCCAGGGGTAGTTGCCAGCCCACCATGTGACTGTGCGCAGGGGCACATAGGAGGCCTGACTCTGCTCTAGCTAGGGAAGAGTTTTGATGTTTCAGTGTTCTCTCCTATCCTTCTTCTGTGCTCTTAGCACATTAGCACAGCCACCTGGTGCATTCAAAGCCAGATCTGCAGGACACTGAGTGGGTGGGTGGGTGGGTGGGTGGGTGAAGGTAGGGGGTAAGTATTGATTTGATCAGAAATACTGTTTCTTTGCTGTAATGATTCTGAATTTTCTTACAGCTTTGAGGCATCCAAGTGATTTGAAATAGCATATTGTGGTCAGACAAACTCCCGTTCAGTGTTATTTGCTGGTTTTTTGTTTGTGTTTGTTTTTTTTTTAATGCAGAAAACCATAGCTACTTTAGGGAAACAATTCCTTCTCTTACCCAAAACTTGACAGCAAAAACAAGTAGAAAACCTGCTCTTGTCTTAACTTGGAAGATCCTTCTTGGCTGTACTTAGTAACTCACATGAAGCATAAGTGCTCATAATGGACTGAACTTTTCCATCAAGCAATCTGAGGAACACATGCTTCAAACTCAGCAGAAATTGGAACACGGTGTGAGAAACCTCGGAGTCACCGACACTCTCCAGACACACCATGTCTCAAGAAGAGAAACTTTATTTAATGTAAAAAATAATATCGCTCTGGGAACACAGCGTGCAGGAGAAATCCAATCTGAAAGCAAAGTGCCAAAAGACAGTAACTGCTGCACACACTGGACTGGCCTAGGAAGGAATGTTTCTTTTCCAGCCTTTACTTGGGACTAAGCTTAGGAACACTTGGCCTGTTTTCTGCTCTCTTCATCCGAAGATGGTTTCATAGTTTTCACTCTTTCATCATCTCCTTGGGGCATTTTAGCTGCTTCTGTATCATGTAAACCATCAGTCACTAAATAATTAATTTACTCAAGTAAGCAGGATCTCTTGGGGTTTAGAGTTTCGGAGTGAGAAGAGATGACAGCTGATATGCTCTTTAAGAAAGAAATGAAGGAAAAATCAACATGATCTGTTATTGACTTGATTTTCTTTTTATTGTTATTCACTTTGCAGTCATTAAAATTCTTTCTTGGTTAACTTTTTTCCATTAGGCAGATTAGATTTAATTCCTCTGCTATTATTGTAATAAGTAGGGCTAGGAAACCAGTCTGTTCTGTGTTAGTCAATGTGTATGTAAGGCCAGGAGGGTATTGAGAACCAAGTCCAAATCCCTTTATAATCAATCGCAGCACCATGGGAGCTGCAACTGGTTGTTACTAAGGAGATGTTTTTTCTCATCGTACTGGCAGCCCAAAGCTGTGCGTTTTTCTCACCAGGCTTGCAGAGAACAAACAGCGTTTGAGGAAGACTGGGCATGGATGAATGACATGTGGCTGGAAGCATGGAGAAGGCTGCACTGCTGCTGGGGAGTTTGTAGAGGCACTGAGACTCTTTCATGGACCCCCTCATAAAATTGATTGTATAAATACATACAGATACATATGTGTATGTGTATAGGCATGTATACATAAAAATCAAATTATGTTACTGCTCTTGTTTATAGGTTAGAGAATGGTTTGTATTTTTTTCTGCCTTTAAATGATAAAACAGCAAATGCAACCAAGTAGGATACATATATGTATTTGTACATGCATACATCTATATACACACATGTGCATATATGTCTATACATATATACATGCATGCATATATGTACATGTGTATTTAAATAGCATGGACACAGTGTTTTCCTCTCCAACCATAAAACTTATTGGTGAGATCAGTTTTTACTTTCTATAGAAAGGCCCATATCATCTACCTCCTAACTCGTTTGTAAATGACAAGGGCACCTCAGAGATTCTCACCAGAAACATATGTTACCACCATTCCCATGTGTGGACTGCTCACGTGTTCTGTGATCTTCTTTTTCCTTCTGTTCAGCATTCATTTAGATCTAATGATTATCTAATAATTAATGCTTCGTATCTGTTTCCTCTTAATAAAAAGAGCTAATTTACAAATGAGTGTCCTCCGTATGAAACTTCAAAAGTCATTTGCCTCCACTGTTTGAAATACCTCAGATTATGAGGGAGATTTCCAAATTGCCTCCAAAATTGTCACAATTCATATGAGTTTTTATAGAGTTCGTGTACAAATTTTCCAGAGGAAATCAGAGAACTAGGGAATATTATTTTTCATTAGGTTTGGTGTGGAATAGCTGCTTTATGTGAAGACTTGCCAATGCGTGATTTATAAGTAAGTATTAAGAACTTTGTTTTAGCTTATAATGTCTTGACTTTTGCAAGCAAGGCACATACAATTTCTGACATTTAACCTGCAACAGAATAAATACAGCTGGATTTCGAAGAGACTTCAGTTCCCGCTGGAGATTCCCTCACCCTTTAGAAAACTGTACTGTAATTGCATAAGAGAATTAAAGTTTAGGGCAAAGCACTGCCTCTGTAGGTTACATACCTGCAGTTTGAGGCATCTGAGCTGGCAGAGAACTTTGGGGGCAATGATCAAGTGCTTGGGGGTCCGGGTGTTTTTTTCTCCTGTTTCTTTTGGTGAGGGGGAAGAACTTCAGGAGCAGATGTATCCTGAGTGTCATCAACTGGTTATGCACCAGGTGTTGGCAACAGGGTTTGGGTTTTTGTGACCTGGGACCTTCTTTGAGGATTGCGGACCATTGTGAAGAAATAAATAAGTGGGGCAAAAAAATCTTTATCAACAGGCTGGCTGAACTGGTAAGGAGAACTTTAAACTAGACACAACAGGGGAGTGAGATGATGACCCAAAGTCAAAGGAAGTGGTGGACCAGCTTGGTACAGGGTGATGCGGACAAGAGATGTCTAAACAAAAAAAACAGGATGAAAAGGGATCCACCTGAAGTGTACACACATAAGAAAATGCCTGCAGGATAACATGACGGGGAAAGCTACTCCTACCTTTTCTGGGAAATGAGCACAACTGGCTGTGTCTCTGCAGGACCTGTGCACTCCTGCATGCTGCACTGGGAACAAGCAGGAGAAAACAAGAGATTCCTGTGCAGGTGCAGGGCTATGAGTTCACTGGAATTACAGAAACATGGAGTGCTGCCATGAATGGATACAGGCTCTCTAGGAAGGACAGGACAGGACAGCAAGGAGTTACCCTTGATAGGAGAGAGCAGTAAGAATGCATGGAGTGCTGCCTAGGAGCAGATAACAGTCCATTTGAGACTTTAAGGATAAGGAAACATAATTCATCCTGTGGGTGTCTGCTACAGGCTGCCTCAACAGGGTTCCTTGTGGGGCCACTCTGAATTATCTTCGAAAGCTCATGGTGATCAGAGAGGTTCCTGATGTCTGGAAGAAAGGAAACATCACTTCAGTCTTCAAGAAAGACAGTCCAGGGAACTCCTCTAGTTCAGGTCAGCCTCACCTCGGTCCCTGGGAATGTGATGGAGCAAAAAACCCTGGAAACCACTTCCAAGCCTATGAAGGACAAGGTGACTGGGAGTCATCAGCATGGATTTACAAAATGGAAATCATGTCTGACCAGCCTGACAGCCTTCTGTGATAAAATGGTTAGCTCAGTGGACTGGCTTAGAGCTGTAGTTATTCCCTATCTTGGCTTTCACAAGCTTCTGACACTGTTGTCCATAATATCCTCATAAACAAACCGGTGCAATAAGGACTAGAGAAATGGATACTGGTGTAGATTGGGAACTGGCTGGTGTGCTGGGGTTGGAAGGTTGTGATCAGTGGCACAAACTCCATCTGCAGGCGGGTCACTGGTAGTGTACTCCCAAGGTTTCATACTGAGGTCAAACTTGTAACATCTTCATTAACGACCTGGGTGATGGGTGATTCAGCAAGTTTGCAGAAAATGCAAACCTGGGAGGAGTAG
This sequence comes from Falco peregrinus, assembly GCF_023634155.1. Taxonomy (NCBI): domain Eukaryota; kingdom Metazoa; phylum Chordata; class Aves; order Falconiformes; family Falconidae; genus Falco; species Falco peregrinus. Next base: position 16,778,150 of record NC_073743.1, on the reverse strand, counting down.
CTGGTACACCAGGGAGTTGTGCTGATGTTCAGAGGGGTCTTGACAGGCTGGAGGACTGGGCCCATGGGAATCTGCCCAAG